>NC_041381.1:134530766-134730887 GCF_002162155.2 Triticum dicoccoides
CGCGTGCGCGGGCGCAGCCGGTAGCGAGGAAGAGTAGTACATGGTAGGTCGCCACCGCTCCTCCACTCAGTCGATGCCAATCTTGGTGGGGTAAACATCGGCGGCTGATTAGCTGCTTGACGGCAACGTGGAGGTGGAAATCCTCAGAACAATTTGCTCCGGGGGAGGAGGTTATCAAAGCGGAGCTGGACAAAACCGAGGCGGATGAGGAGGAGGCAAAGGCAATAGCCAGAGCGTCAGTTCTCGGGGCTCATGGCTGGACATGGTGGTCAGGCGCCGGTGATCGTTTAGATTAGGTTTACATTAGGTTTTAGTATGGTTTGTGTGAAATATGTAATGAATTTCGTCCAGTTTATAGGAAAAGTTTTCGAAATGTAATGAATTTCATTCGGTTAATTTGAAATTTGCTTTGTTTGCACTGTAGCACGTCATACCACTCAAACTAGCCCGCCTAACGCGCGGGAAAACTCCGCCCTCGTCATTCTGTTCTATATTCTATCGATCGATCACACGAAAATGTTATGCTTTGCAAGTTCAAACAGAAAAGGCGGCACACTTAAAGCATGCCTATCTCATTCGCGTCGCACCCTCGACAGTCTGACTCGCACGCCGCTCACCAGAGGGGATATGCGTTGTCTTGCATTTTCACTAACATGTGGGACTACAATTGAATAAATCATCGATAGCCGAAATCTAATCGCTCGGCAGGCGTCGGCTGAGAAGGGAGAGACGAGGGAGGGAGAAGAGATCGCCCGCCCGTCGTGCACGGACTCCAAGAAATATGGTGATAATGTGAGGTGGGCCATGCAGGAGTTCGGACCGCTTCCAAGCCCGCTTCTCACAGCCCTGGCCCACTAGAAAACCCCTCCCCCGTCCCGCGGACGCTCCCCTCTCAGACGTCAGCTGCCCGCATTCATAGCAAGTACTCCCTCCGTCCTAAAATTCTTGTCTTAGTTTTGTCTAGATACAGATGTACCTAATACTAAAACGTGACTCCATACATCCGTATTTGGAAAAATCTAAGACAAGAATTTTGGGACGGAGGGAGCATGTAGTACTACTCCGTTTCAGTTTACAAGTCCTAAGTGTATACCTAGGTTGCCAATTTTATCACCCTAATATAAGCTATATAACATAAAAATTATACCTTTTGAAAATAGAACATCTGAAGTTTATATTAGTATATTTTTTGTAATATATGACTTGTATTAGGTTGGTTAAATTGATGACCTAGGGGTACGCGCATGCCCTGTAACTGAGAGAGAGGGAGTACAATACTGGTCTATAAGCCCACTTATGTGGAGGAGAGAGAGACATTGACAAAGTCAAGGAGTGGGCTCTGCAAGAGCCCGTCTCTACACGTGCTCCTAGGTATAAAAAACTAATTCTAAAAAAAGAGGTATAAAAAACAATTGTGTCTAAAAAAAGGTAAAAACATCTGAGAGCAAATATATAGAGAGAAAGTGAGAAAAGGTTGTAACCTTATAGCCAACCTTATAGTCAACACTATGGTACATGAGGAAGCAAGCAGTTATGCCCATGTCAGGTTCACTGGGTTGCCGTGTTTCACACTCCTCCGTCGTAACAGTGGAGACAATAGCTTTCACGAAAAATAAACAATGAGTACTCATTGCTCGTCCTCGATATTGAAAAGAATACTTTCATTTGTTGACATGTGGGACGTCGACCATCTGTTCCACCTGCCATGCAAAAAATTATCCAGGTCCACCCCGGTCGTAGTGCAGGCCCAACCTTTCCCACTGTAAGTTGGTCAGACGAAGGAACCATCATGACTTCGTTGAATTCTGCTTCTACAAGAAAACTTATTATACCCGCAATACTGCTACCGCATGCAAAGACTAGACGGCACTGTAACACGTCATATCACTGAAACCCACTAGGCCAAACTAGCCCGCCTAGGATTTGTACTTCTCTGTACTGCTATGATTTTGTGTTCTAAAAAATATCCTTTGTCAATCTAACGATTACCAGTAGAAAGAGGGTCTTTCTCTCTCTAGATCTCTCTCCATCCCACAACCCCTCTAGCACATGTACACACTCTCTGTAGCCACTTCGAAAGTATGTGCAAATTTTGCTAGCTATTAACATGAGGCCTCCTTTGGTTTAGAGGAATCTTGTAGGAATTTCATAGGATAGGATTTCTATAGGAAAAATTTCTGTAGAGCCTTTTGGTTTAGGAATGGAATCATATTCCTATGGAGTAAATCTTCCTATCTCCACATTTCATAGGAAAATAAACATTAGCCTAGACTCAATGGAAAAAATCCTATGATGTGAATCAAAGGGCATCTCCTTTCCTATTCCTACTCATAGCATTTAAGATACATGTCATCTCATTTCCTATGACTTTCCTATTGCTACGATTTTCCTACCCTATGAACTAAATGAGGCCTGAATGTATATGTGAACCAACTATTTGAGTTTGATGTGAATTAATGTATAATTGTGGACTACTGTTTGATCGATCGCTAAGCCCACAATTTTAGGAGCTTGGGCTATTGGCCGATTGATGACGGATCAGACCTATAAGCATACCACGAGCTCATCAGCCCCAACGTTTCTCTTCAGTGAGTGTTTTGCAAGTACTATAGCTCGCACAGTAGCTAGCCTACTAACACCAAGAATCATCAAACAAGCCCTGTTAATATAAATAGTTCAAACTTACATATAAGCATGCCATATATTACATCAAAAGCTGGTGAGGATACATCTATTTCCATAACTCGGAGAGGGTTCGGATGATTCACTATCAAACAAAAGTAGCAAGTACCGCCCACACAAGACAGTGCACTAGCCCTAAGATGGTTTGATAACACGCATCATTCTGGTAATTAAACACAATGCAAACTACCTTGAAGGATTAGCGTGACCAACTATTTCTTGTCGTCGATCTCTCGGGCAATGACCACAGCACGGACAGCGGCATGGGAATCGATCTCTGGGGCGATGTCCACATGATGGACCATGACATCGGAATCGATATCTAGGGTAATGTCCACAGGACGCACAGCGGCGTCGGAATTGATCTCTGGGGCGATGTCCACAGGATGGACTGCAACATTAGAATCGATCTCTGAGGCGATGTCTACAGGACGGACAGCGGCGTCGGAATCGATCTCCGGGGCAATGTCCATAGGACAGACTGCGAAATCGAAAACGATCTCCGGGGCGTTGTCCATAGGATGGACCGCGGCATTGAAATCATTAAGGACGTCCACCGGCACCTGCACAACCTTGACATATTAGCAAGCACATTGCAAATAATCAAAAAACACAACTATGGTAAGCCATTTTTTTACCTTGTGCAGCTCACCGGGGGATCCCATCCCTCCCGGGGCCATCGCCTTGCCAAGGAAATATTGCTTCTCAATGGTGACTATCTCCTCAAAATCGGCCTTGAGCCTCTCATAGGTGGCCATTAGTGTTTCTGGGGTAGGCATGGTGGGGCCCTTGCTGTTCTTCCAGCTTTCTTTGAGGAGTTCGTCCTCCAACGTCGTCAACTCTTTGGCTAGTGATTGTTTCTTGGAGTTGTTCGTCTCCATGGGTTGGCCTGCCGACATGGCCAACTCGTTGGTCGGTGCTCGCTTCCTGGAGATCTCTACCTTGAGTTGGTTGTCTGCCAGCAACTCTTTGCCTAGTGCTCTAGGATCCATCAATAAACTAATAAACAAAAAGCAATCGAAAGGAAACCACAATCACAATGAAAACAGGAAAAGAATAGGCTGTGAGAATCGGTCAGTGCTTGGCAAAAATAAGATTCTTGGAATGAAAATATAGTAGCATCACTGATTTGCCTACCTTTCCTTCATCAGTACAGAATAAAAATGGCAGAAGTGAGTAGCCTGGAGTGAGGTTTTCTTCAAGGGGAGAAAGGGATTCAACGAGCGTTCCAGTGAAATGATGGTTGCTTCGTCTAGTCCAACTTTGAGGCCACTTTACCACTTCTGGTAAAGGTGTGTGTTTTGTGATATCACAGGTCATGATAGCCACACCGGGGTGACCGGTGAGTCTCGACTATAGCACCTTGTTGTGATTTGGTGGATGGCACGCGGGCCCAGATGCTTTGATGTCCCGCATGTAGATAGATCGGCTAGTCATATACAGTACTCCGTCCTGGTTTATTGGTCCCTATGATAAATCTGTGCCAAGTTTTGACTATAAATTTAATTAACAAAATGTTCATGCATGTCACAAAAAATTACATCATTGAAAACTATGTTCAAATATGAACCAAAGGATATAATTTTTGTTAACACGCACTAAAGTTTTGTTAGTTAAATCTTTGGTCAAAATTTAGCACAAATTACAAAGGGGCTCAATAAAGATTGTACTCTCACATTTTGTTTTGAGGATACTCCCACATAGAAAATATAAATAATAATGCATGTTGGGGTAGGCTAGATTTCCGATAATTTTAGCCGTGGGCTTGTTCACAAATTTTATGAGATGGTGGTTGTTCACTTAATGAAGGGTCTAGTACCGGACTTGAACGTTACAAAGTGTGACCTGGCACACCGTAACACCACTTGGAATAAGCGGGTAGCTATCTCAAAAAACAATCAACAACTCAAAAAAAGGTGACCTGGCACGTGCACAATTTTAAACAATTGTTTTGATGGAGTGAAAAAAAGAAAACTACCCCACTATACGTATATATATATATATATGTATAGGCCGGAGCCTCTGCGCTTGCTTGCTAGGGTTGCTATATTCACACACTTCATCCTCTCCGGATCTAAACAAGATAGCGGTGGTAAACACTCTCTTTCTATCCTCACCGCTGGTTACAGATCCGGACGTATCCCCCTCCGCCGGAGAAGGGGAGGAGGGGCAGCGTTTAGGCCGTCGTCAAAAGCGAGGGACGAGACCCACTGCCGGCCGCACCGTTATCTCTGGCCGAGCGCCGGCGCGGGAGGTCCTCTGATCCCTTCGTCGCTGCCCTAGTGTGGGCGGATCCAGCCTCCCGCCGCCCACCTATCCGCATCCCGACAACCTTCAGGTATATCTTCCTTTGAAACCGACCTAGCTCTACTTCCCCAGCTTGCTACATCGTTGCATGTGCATCATTTTCTACCTCTCATCCCCTCTCAATCGGATGGTCCAACGTCACCTAATTTTATTTCTATTGTTAGAGGTAAAGCTACTTCATGTAGTCGAATCTTGTACTTGGTTCAAACAAAAAATAAAGGGGGGAAATTTAGTATGTACATCGGACTTGGTACAAACAGGAAGGAAAAGGGGTGAAAGTAGTACATACTGGTCATCCAACCGTCTCTTGGTCGAAAAGGGAAATATAGGGAAAACGCTTTACACAGTTGTATGACCAGGACTAGATTTGCTATCCACACATAGCAGTAGGTGGCTAGAGTGAACAAAAATGGGACCAACCCAGATATGTTTCTTGGATGTTTGTTTCTCGGGGCAACAAACTCTGAATCAACACTTTATGCCCCGGTTTAGGTACATGGTGATGCACTGCTGGTGCACCCAATGTCCCATGCCCTTATAGCAAATATTTAGATGTTCTTAATCTAATGCCCCAGCTAAAATGAAGCCATGCCACTATTATAAGCCATGACAGGTTTAGCCAATTGTTTTTGCCAGTAACTCTTTGAGACTCTGACTGTTTCCTCTGTTGCTTCTTGTGCAAACAGGGATATCCATTTCACCTCGTTGCTATTGGGACCTTTTGGTGCACTACACAAAACACATCCTAAAAGAAGTGACTCTTGTGTTGTTTAACTGGAATGTCAGAATGGAAACTTCGGTTCATTTAGGTGGAACTTCACAAAGGGAGATATGTGTTCCAATCTTCATCATCCAAATTGGCACCATAACCTTCCGTTAGGTAAGAATGATATTTAATGCATGTTCATCTCTATTTTGGACTGCCATGAGAAAATAATGCTATTTTTTACTAGTACACTTGTATTCCCTCACTGACAAAACCAATTTTGAAATATAAGTCCAATCATGTACTTGGTTTCAGCAATTGGTGAGGAGAAAGAGAAACGGAGCATGAAGAGTAAGAAGAAGAATAAGAAGGAGGAAATGAAGAAGATCACTCAATGGTACCGTCCTATGTTATCCTGACATCTTGCTAGTGGTATTCTATTGTTGTGTTGCTACTAGTCTTAATTTACTTGGAAGACTAGCAAGATGCTCATTCGGTGCACGTAACATCGAGATGCACTTAACAGCAAGATCACCAACTCTGTTTTTTGTAAGAGTATAAGACTAATAGATAATAGAGTAGACATAGATAGAGAAATGCAGCAGAGTAGTACTTTATCTTTGCATGAGAAACTCCTTTATCTTTGCACGTTAAAGTTTTGCAACCTATGATACATGGCAATGCTTTGAGTGTTGAGCTAATTGGCACTGATTAAATAAAGTAATACCTCTCTTTAAGCAAGACTACTATGTTGCTAACTTTACCCATTATAATAATGAGAGTGCTTCTATTTGTTAGTTTATGTTTCATCAACTAGTCCCACTATTACAGTAATCTCACTCCCTCAATATATGTGCCAACAGGGATGCTCGATTTTGGTGGAACTGCACAAAAACTTTGGGTGCTTCATTGCCTCGACCGCTTCCTTCCCTTCATGCCATTCGCTTTGTCTCGGCTTGCTTGCTTGCTTCCTTTCCTGTCAGTTGCTTATCTCGACTTCCAGTCAAAGGAAATAGTAATTGATTTGCTACCTCACACAGGTTGGTACCGGTCTTTATCCTGATTATTGTGCTTGTCATATGTATTGTGTAGGACCTTGAAGTATGTATAGAGGGGGGGTGATTAGACTACTTGACCAATTAAAAAACTTATCCTTTTCCCAATTTTAGACTTTGGCAGATTTTAGCTATCTTTGCACAAGTCAAGCAATCTTCGCACAATTCAAGCAAGCATGCAAAGAGTTTATGAGCAGCGGAAATTAAAGCATGCAACTTGCAAGAATGTAAAGGGAAGGGTTTGGAGGATTCAAACGCAATTGGAGACACGGATGTTTTTGTCGTGGTTCCGATAGGTGGTGCTATCGTACATCCACGTTGATGGAGACTTCAACCCACGAAGGGTAACGGTTGCGCGAGTCTACGGAGGGCTCCACCCACGAAGGGTCTACGAAGAAGCAACCTTGTCTATCCCACCATGGCCATCGCCCACGAAGGACTTGCCTCACTAGCGGTAGATCTTCACGAAGTAGGCGATCTCCTTGCCCTTATAAACTCCTTGGTTCAACTCCAGAATCTTGTAGGAGGCTCCCAAGTGACACCTAGCCAATCTAGGAGACACCACTCTCCAAGAAGTAACAAATGATGTGTTGATGATGAACTCCTCGCTCTTGTGCTTCAAATGATAGTCTCCCCAACACTCAACTCTCTCTCATAGGATTTGGATCTGGTGGAAAGAGGATTTGAGTGGAAAGCAACTTGAGGAAGGCTAGAGATCAAGATTCATATGGTAGGAATGGAATATCTTGGCCTCAACACATGAGTAGGTGGTTCTCTCTCAGAACTGGTAAGTTGGAAGTGTAGGTTTGTTCTGATGGCTCTCTCCACGAATGAAGAGGAGGTGGAGGGGTATATATAGCCTCCACACAAAATCTAACTGTTACACACAATTTACCAAACTCGGTGGGCGGTGGGACCGAATCAACAAACTCGGTCGGACCGATTCAGTAAACCTAGTGACCGTTAGTGATTTTGGTGGGACCGACATGCAACTCGGTAGGACCGATATGGTTAGGGTTAGGTCATAACGTAATCTCAGTGAGACCAATTACACAAACTCAGTGAGACCGATTTTGGTAATTAGCTAACCAGAGAGTTGGTCAGGTAAACTCGGTGGGACCGATTCGCTCTTTTCGGTGAGACCGAAATGTTACGAAAGGGAAACAGAGAGTTTACATTGCAATCTCAGTGGGACCGATCGCTCACTTCGGTTAGACTGAAATGTTACGAAAGGAAATAGAGAGATTACAATCCCATCTCGGTGAGACTGAGATCCCTATCGGTGAGACCGATTTGCCTAGGGTTTGTGGTAGTGGCTATGACATTTGAACTCGGTGGCGCCGAATAGAAAGAATCGGTAGGACCGGGTTTAGGTCATATGTGGATGTGAGAAAGTAGTTGAGGGTTTTTGGAGCATATCACTAAGCACTTGAAGCAAGAGGCTCATTAAGCAACACCTCATCCCTCCTTGATAGTAATTGCTTTTCCTATAGACTCAATGTGATCTTGCATCACTAAAATGTAAAATGTAGAGTCTTGAGCTTTTGAGCTTGAGCCAATCCTTTGTCCTTAATATTTTGAGGGATCCACTTTCATCATCCATGCCATGCCATTCATTGAGCTTTCCTGAAATATTTGTCTTGGAATAGCATTAGCTCAATGAGCTATATGTTGTTATGAATTACCAAAACCACCTATGGATAGTTGCACTTTCAATCTCCCCCTTTTGGTAATTGATGACAACATATAGATCTAAGCTTCGACAAATGATAATAAGATTGAAAAACATCGTCGCTTTGAGAAGTATGTGATAAGCAAGAGCTCCCCCTAAATTTGTGCATAGTTTAAGATTTGCTTTGGACTGCAAATACACAAGGAATTAGGCTCATGGGTTACTCTTCCATGTCACATACATCTTGGTGGAGCGCTCAAAATAATAAAGATTGAAAACATGCACTCATCACCAAGCAAAGTGAATGATCATATAAGGATAAGTAAGATAATATCATCTAACAAGCATAAGTGTAGCTTATGATCAAACACATGATCATCAATGTCTCACAGATAATAGCATAGTATCTCAAGCAATCAAAAGCAAGAAAAGTTCAACCAAGAAGACAAGAGAGAACAAAAGCAGACTCTTTCTCGAAGCCTATGATCTATACATTTTTCTCCCCCTTTGGCAACAAGTTACCAAGAAGTTCCTAGAAAATGCATAGTACTATATCGTCTCTCAGGCTTGGTCTTTAGGTGGTGGTGTAGAGATGGCTCCTTGGACGAAGACTTTAGTTGATGTGGATGGAGCTGAAGGAGTTGGTGCTGGAGCTGGTTGCACTGGAGCTGTAGCTGGTGCAGATGAAGTGACTCGGGTGTCTGTTACTGGATCTGCAGCTGATCTCTGAGCTCGAGGCACTCTGGAAAATGCATGAGTAGTTTTCCTGCCCTTCCTCTCCTGCATGTCATCCTGTAGCTGCTCCACAACTAACTGAATCTCAGTTACTTTGACATCTAAATCATAGAATTTTTGTTCCATGATTCTTTCCAGGCTCTCCTAGTTTTGAGTTAGGGTGGCCAACCCCTTCTCAATCCTCAGAGTTGATGCTATCAAGTAACCAAGCTGGTCCTGCTTGTTCTTCAAAAAGTACTCAGATGCCTCCTCTTGAGTTGGCATCTTGGCAGCCTTCTCTTTCTTTGCTTTCTCCTTCTTCTCTTGAGCTTGTACTGATGATGGTTCATTCTCATTCATCACAACTTGATTGTCCTCAAAGTCTGGATAGAGAACAAAGTGTTCCTTATCCAACAGATATTTTCATGTGCCCATCTTTGAGTTAATCAACTCCTGAATTTGTGGGGCATATCCACAACTTCTCTTTTGGTCTGCTGCTGTCCTCTTGATAGTCTCAACCATGAGGCTCATGACCTTGAATTTCTGTGGCACATCAAATATGTGTAGCAAGTTAATTGCATGCCCTCTGATCATGTTGTGGTCACATGACTTGGGCAAAAGAGTGTGCCTTAGGATCCAGTTGATCGTTGGCAGCCCTGACAGAAGAAAATGGACTGACCCAAACTTGAAAGTCTCAAGAGCTTTGTCTGGGATCTCCTTGTACATATGTGACATAGAATTGTGATCCATCTTTTTCTTGGCATAAACGTCCAAGTCATCTTCACTCCCCTTTGGGGCATTGATCATATTGGCCCATTCCTCAATAGTTGATTGGTATCTCGTACCTTCAGACATCCAAACTATCCTGCCATCTGGATAGAAATGTCTTGTGGAGTAGAATTGCATAATGAGCTCATCATTCCAGTTTGTGAGCTTCTGCCCAACAAAGTCTACAACTCCACACGCACTGAAGCTATCATACACTCCAGGATAATGTTCTTCATTCTCCTTTATGTAGGTCCAGTCGACCCACCTCATATCACACACTATAGGCTTCTTGTCCAACAAGATTGTCTCATAGAAATCCTATTGTTCCTTTGTGTGGAACCTGTAATCAACAACAGTCCTTCTCCTGGTGGCATATGGATCTGACTCTCTCCATAGCCTCAACCCTGAGTCTCTCCTGATATTCATGTTTTCAGCCACAGGATGAGCATCATTGTGGTCTGGAATCTTGGGTTTGAGCTTCCTTAGGACTTGTCCTTCATCATCTTCCTCAGCAGCAACTTCAGGCACTGGGGCCTTGTTCTTCTCAGCAGCTGGTATACTCCTGATATTCCTCTTTGGTGCATTCTTGGGCTTGGAGGCAGCTTTGGGTGCTTCTTTGGGCTTTGATGTTGCAGCCCCTGACTTTATAGCATCACCCATCAGCTTTTGTGCCTTGGGTGCTGGTGCAGCAACCTCTTCTTCCTCCTCCTCTTCCATCATGGAAGGTTGTCCAACAACTCTAGCCATGGTCTTTCTGACCCTTTCCTTCCTCTTCTTTCCTTCTGCAGCTGGCTCTTTGGGATCAGGTTTTTTAGGTACTTGTGTTGATCCTCTGACCTTCAGCATAGGTGTCCTCTTGGCAGGGACCTTCCTATTAAGTCCAGGCTTTGTGGTCTTTGCTGAGCCATACTCCTTTTTGAGTACTACCTTCTTGGAAGTAGCCTCATCTTTAGCTGCCACATAGTCCTCATCCTCAGAGTCTGAGGTTCTCTTCCTTCTGGCTCTTGTGGCTGCTTTAGGCAAATTGCTAGGAGTGCTTCTGTTGCCATCATCTGAGGAACTAGAGGGACTAGTGCCCTCACTCATGTGAATCTGCTCTTCTGACTTATTCTGACTATCACTTTGGTCTGACATGCTGCAAACACTGACTGCTGACGCTGTGAATGGTTATAGATAAGATAGAATGGATGAGCATCACAAAATGCAGAGATTTTTGCAAAAGAATGATTCAAAAACTTAGTTTCAGTTTTCCATAGAAAGCATCTCGGATCAACCGATTTTCAAACTCGGTGATACCGAAGCAGTTTTGGAACCTAAACTAGTGAACTCGGTCAGACCGAGTCACAGTTTGGTGGCACCGAGACTACTAGGGTTTCACAAGGTTCTAAAATCGGTCACACCAATTGGCAATTCTCGGTCAGACCGAGAGTTACTAGTGCAATGGCGTTAGCCGAATCGGTGGGACCGAGTTTTTCAACTCGGTGGGTCCGAGATGGTTTCGGCGGAAACCTAACCCTAAATCTTCAAATCGCGTCTATTCTAAGGATTGTTTTGACTGGATAGAGGTGTTTCAATCATGGCAAGAATCATAATGAACACAATGTGTTGAGAATCAGACGAGGATAGCACTGTGATCGAGTTCATACCCTAGTTCGGCGATGAACTCGCTATGGCGGCAACGGCGGAGATGAAATCCGTTGACAGCGGCGGAGACCAGCGACAGGAGGCGGCTGGCGACGAAGTCGACGATCCGGAGACCTAGAAGGCAGAGCGAGCTATGCGCGGGCGAAGAGGTTTGGAGAAAGTTTTCCAAATTTTTGCCCATGTGAATATATAGCCCGACACTTTTGGTGTGACTGAGTGGATGTTGATGATGATCTCATCGCTCTTGTGCTTCAAATGATAGTCTCCCCAACACTCAACTCTCTCTCATAGGATTTGGATCTGGTGGAAAGAGGATTTGAGTGGAAAGCAACTTGAGGAAGGCTAGAGATCAAGATTCATATGGTAGGAATGGAATATCTTGGCCTCAACACATGAGTAGGTGGTTCTCTCTCAGAACTGGTAAGTTGGAAGTGTAGGTTTGTTTTGATGGCTCTCTTCACGAATGAAGAGGAGGTGGAGGGGTATATATAGCCTCCACACAAAATCTAACCGTTACACACAATTTACCAAACTCGGTGGGACCGAATCAACAAACTCGGTCGGACCGATTCAGTAAACCTAGTGACCGTTAGTGATTTCGGTGGGACCGACATGCAACTCGGTAGGACCGATATGGTTAGGGTTAGGGCATAACGTAATCTCGGTGAGACCGATTACACAAACTCAGTGAGACCGATTTTGGTAATTAGCTAACCAGAGAGTTGGTCAGGTAAACTCGGTAGGACCGATTCGCTCTTTTCGGTGAGACCGAAATGTTACGAAAGGAAACAGAGAGTTTACATTGCAATCTCGATGGGACCGATCGCTCACTTCGGTTAGACCAAAACATTATGAAAGGAAACAAAGAGATTGCAATCCCAGCTCGGTGAGACCGAGATCCCTATCGGTGAGACCGATTTGCCTAGGGTTTGTGGCAGTGGCTATGACATTTGAACTCGGTGATGCCGGGTAGAAAGAATCGGTAGGACCGATTTTGACTTTGGGTTTAGGTCATATGTGGATGTGAGAAAGTAGTTGAGAGTTTTTGGAGCATATCACTAAGCACTTGAAGCAAGAGGCTCATTAAGCAACACCTCATCCCTCCTTGATAGTATTGGCTTTTCCTATAGGCTCAATGTGATCTTGGATCACTAAAATGTAAAATGTAGAGTCTTGAGCTTTTGGGCTTGAGCCAATCCTTTGTCCTTAATATTTTGAGGGATCCACTTTCATCATCCATGCCATGCCATTCATTGATCTTTCCTGAAATATTTGTCTTGGAATAGCATTAGCTCAATGAGCTATATGTTGTTATGAATTACCAAAACCACCTAGGGATAGTTGAACTTTTATATTGGTAATTTGGTATTTGTGCTACTGTTTGCCGATTTCATAAAGGAATAACTTGGAGCCTGAACTCGCGGAAAAATCATTACATTGGCCGATTTCAGTAGAACTGCACAAAAAGATCTGATGGACAGATACTTATGATGCTGCTGTGTACTCCAAAATTCACTCAGACAAGCATCAATGTTGACAAGAAGAAGTGCGTATATTCATTCGAGTATCAACCGACGTCAACCAGTTGTCAACCTCCAAGTATTAGGAGTGAATGCCAAAAATATTGCTTGGCTTATAGCCTAGAAAAACGCAGTCCAGCATTTGGTCCCAACTTCTTCCTTTTGGTTATCGGCACATATGGTAGCGAACTGTATGGCATGGAGTCTAAATATTCTAGACAAGTTGGTTGACGCGTATATTCATCTGGCACTTAATTAGTCTGCACGCCAGGGATACTCCATTTCAGTTGAACTGCACAAAAAAATTTGGTGGTTCATTTTATCGACCACCTCCTTTCTTGTCTGCAATGTAGAATTTTGGCGAGCAAGGGTACCAAGATGAGCCAGTAAACATGTTGGATGAAAGTAGTGGCCAAGTTGCTCAAACCTCCCTCGCCCCTCGGCATCGATGCCGCTATCTCGAGGATAAACCTACAAGCAAAGTTCAGATTGTCTATGTTTCCTCTTATGTACTCGAAAGTTTACTCGTACAAGCATTGATTTTAGCAAGAAGTACATCAGACTGAACACCATTTAGCAGTCTATACCCTAGGTAATTAAAGTTTGTCCATGGATGATATTTGCTGTGATCTCAATCATTTGGATGCATAAACATACTAAAGATGCGTATATCTAAATCTTTTTGTGAATTACCTATGATATTATCTTGTGATCTATCAATCATTTGGATGCATAAACATGCTAAACTTGTGTATATATGAATCTTTTGAGTTGTTGATTGTGAATGTTGGCTATGAATATGAACGTGTTATGTGAACCTGAGTTTGATACGAATGTTTACCTTTTCTGTTGTACTTGTGTGTGAACTTGTTAGTATGTCTACTGTGGGATTTGTGACGTGTGCGTGTCAACGGCACACCTTCTCAAGAAGAATTGCACCTGCTTGTTGGGGTAGCAATGATGCATCAGCTCTTTTTTATCTTTTTGCTCTATCTTCCCCCCTCCCCGGTCAACCCCTGTCGTAATGTTTTCGGCCTCAAAACTAACATAGTACTGTGTTGTTTTGGGGGCTTGATGATAAATTGAGTGCTGCTTTCTGTAGGTTGTCTCGCCCAGGAAATGGGTTGCTGGTCCACCACGGACTAGGGGGCTAAAAATACAAGTTGTATGGTGCATAGGCAAGTAAAAAACGCCATCGAGAGCCATCCACTTAGAAAAATAATCGTGTCTGATGTGCTTCTTCAGTCGTGCCGCCGCCCCCCTCTTTAATTCAGATCGCTCCATTCCCCAACTGGCAACACGGGATGGAAGTTTATTTCCCCCTCGCGCTGCCAGGGGATTGAAGAAGCGCGGCATCGAATCCAACACCGCTGATGGCTGCTTGTCCAAATGATTTTCAGATAAGAAACTGCATGTTTCAGAGGCAGACCATTTAAATCAACAGGCACTTTTCAAACATGGATAACAGAATGTTGGAAATTTTATTCATGATAAAAAATGGAACTAACAACAAGTTAACATCATGTTGATCAACATTCCGTATAACACATCTTCATACGATGCAAAGTCAAAAAGATACGCTATTTTCAAAATGGCAAGACAATGTTGAGTGTGCGAAAAACTGGGTAAACTAGAGACAAAATTTTGGCAAGTGTTAGATATTTTTCAATTGCACCAGTTGGAATCAAACCCGGGCAGTACAGCTTTTGGGTGAGAGTGCTGCAGCCACCGGGTTAGTGCGGTATGTTCGAAAGAATGAAGGCGTCCTCCCCGGCTGCGGTTCTTTCCGGTCTGTGTGCGCTCGTTGTGGCGCCGCCGTATGCCGTTGTCAACATGCTTAACAAACGAGAGGAATCGGGAGAGGACTGCATGCCGAGAGACTGACAGTGGGGACCCACCAGGTCCAAGCCGTATGCAAGCAAGTGCCTCATTGAAAAAAAACAGCTTCCTCCTAATTGTATATAGATGTTGGGGCCCACGGGTTTGTCAACCTATAGTCAATAAACGAAATAAATTTCCAACGATGTCATCGGGGAGCTTTCTTTCAGGGTTATCGGGGATCTTTTTTTCTATTGTTGCGGGAAAGGAGTATCGGGGATCTAGCTGGTATCATTTTTTTCCAGAGGGCGAACAAATTTCAGCTAGGCCTAGGTTTTGTTTTCTAACATGCGTAGCCCACGACATACTGAGACAGTAGTTTCAACTTATTTTTTAAGGTCCATCATGTACGTACCGGCCTATGGGCCTCCTAGCGTAGGTTTTACTTTTTCTTAAAGATCGGCAACCCAATGTATTTTTTTAATAAAACGCAGATCTCTATTCTATTTATCTATATATAATAATAATAATGTTGTGTCCAATTTATGTTTTCCCTTCTAACCACATTATATATATTTATATTATTACTATTATCGTATATTTAATAGAAACTTATATATACATTATAAAAACATACCACGTCTTATTAACTTATAAAAGTAAATATTTAACAGAAGTTGGCAAGGAAAATCCTGGTTGTTTTTTACTCACAGGGAAGGAAAATCCTGGTGATTGCGTACAAAAGCTTGCGAAGATTTTAAGGACCAATATAATAATAACGCACTCATTTTTCTTTTAAGCAATAACTCGCTATTTTGTTAATTTTATATATAAAAAAATGTGTCGCTCCGGTTTAGTTGTTGATATTAATTGCTCCTTCTAACCTAACATTATATATACAACAAGCCCAACTAATTTGTGTATTTCAAGAAAGTGTAAATGGGCTGGGATTTCTTAGAAAATATTAAATGGGCCGCATTGACACAAAATTATTTGTTCACCCAGCCCAACAAATGGACTGTAAATGCTAGAAATCATGGGTTAAATATATGCCACATTTTTGCAGGCTGGCATGTGGGCCAATAGGCCCAAGCCTACGCAAGGTGTTGTCAACTTAGTCAACAAATGATTCTTACATCCACAGCCATTGGATTTATATCCAACGGCCGGCATGCACCTTCAATCTCTCGTCTTCTTCCTCCAGCGTCGCTGGGACTTCTTGTTCTAGCCTCCGGCGGCTAGCGGCTCTGCTTAGCACACATCCCTGCGAAGCGCTACCCCATCGCCGGCCAAGCTATCCCTCCACACCTCCTGTTATTCTCCACCCACTGCAGCCCCACGTCACACCAGAACCAGTTATAACCCTTGTACTCTTCTCGATCTGCGACTCCACTGCCACGTCTTCGCATCTCTGGGTCGTTCCCGTCCGGGGCCTTGCCGTCGTCCACTGCCTCGCTGCGCTCAGTGCGGCGTGCCAACAAACAAGAGTCATCGGAAGAGGACTGTACGTGGAGAGCCTGACAGCTAGGACCCACGAGGTCCATGGTTGCATGCAAAGAAAGTTCCTCCTTATTAAGCTGAAAAAAATGTTTCCTCCCCCTGATAGTTGGGCCCACCGGCTGTATCTTGATGTCTACTACACAACCTTCTTCTTGTAGACGTTGTTGGGCCTGCAAGTGCACAGGTTTGTAGGACAGTAGAAAATTTCCCTCAAGTGGATGACCTAAGGTTTATCAATCCGTAGGAGGCGTACGATGAAGATGGTCTCTCTCAAGCAACCCTGCAACCAAATAACAAAGAGTCTCTTGTGTCCCCAACACACCCAATACAATGGTAAATTGTATAGGTGCACTAGTTCGGTGAAGAGATGGTGATACAAGTGCAAAATAGATAGTAGATATAGGTTTTTGTAATCTGAAATTATAAAAACAGCAAGGTAACAAGTGGTAAAAGTGAGCGTAAACGGTATTGCAATGGTAGGAAACAAGGCCTAGGGTTCATACTTTCACTAGTGCAAGTTCTCTCAACAATAATAACATAGATAGAACATATGACAAGCCCTCAACATGCAACAAAGAGTCACTCCAAAGCCACTAATAGCGGAGAACAAACGTAGAGATTATGGTAGGCTACGAAACCACCTCAAAGTTATTCTTTCGGATCGATCTATAAAAGTGTTCGTACTAGAATAACACCTTAAGACACAAATCAACAAAAACCCTAATGTCACCTAGATACTCCATTGTCACCTCAAGTATCTGTGGGCATGATTATACGATATGCATCACACAATCTCAGATTCATCCAACCAACATAAAAGTACTTCAAAGAGTGCCCCAAAGTTTCTACCGGAGAGTCAAGAACGTGTGCCAACCCCTATGCATAGGTTCCCAATGTCACGAAACCCGCAAGTTGATCACCAAAACATACATCAATTGGCACATGATATCCAATTGTCACCACAGATAATCACGGCAAGACATACATCAAGTGTTCTCATAAAGACTCAATCCGATAAGATAACTTCAAAGGGGAACTCAATTCATCACAAGAGAGTAGAGGGGGGGAAACATCATAAGATCCAACTACAATAGCAAAGCTCGGGATACATCAAGATCGTGCCATAGAGGAACACGAGAGAGAACACGAGAGAGAGATCAAACACATAGCTACTGGTACATACCCTCAGCCCCGAGGGTGAACTACTCCCTCCTCGTCATGGAGAGCACCGGGATGATGAATATGGACTCCGGTGATGGGATCCCCCTCCGGCAGGGTGCCGAAACAGGGTCCCGATTGGTTTTTGGTGGCTACAGAGGCTTGCAGCGGCGGAACTCCTGATCTATCTTCTGTCTGGAAGTTTTAGCATACAAGAGTATATATGGGTGCAGGGGGTACGTCGGTGGACCTCCGGGGTGCTCATGAGGTAGGGGGCGCGCCCCCCACCCTCGTGGGCAGCCCAGGAGTCCCCTGACATGCACTCCAAGCCCATCAGGTTGGTTTCCTTCCAAAATTAACTTCTCCAGTTGATTTCGTTCCGTTTTGACTCCGTCTGATATTCCTTTTCCTCGAAACACTGAAATAGGCATAAAACAGCAAATCTGGGTTGGGCCTCCGGTTAATAGGTTAGTCCCAAAAATAATATAAAAGTGGATAATAAAGCCCAATATTGCCTAAAACAGTAGATAAAGTAGCATGGAGCAATCAAAAATTATAGATACGTTGGAGACGTATCAAGCATCCCCGAGCTTAATTCCTGCTCGTCCTCGAGTAGGTAAATGATAAAAAAAGAATTTTTGATGCGGAGTGATACTTTGGCATAATTTCAATGTAAATTTTCTCAATTGTGATATGAATATTCAGATCCGAAAGATTCAAGACAAAAGTTCATATTGACACAAAAATAATAATACTTCAAGCATACTAATCAAAGCAATCATGTCTTCTCAAAATAACATGGCAAAAGAAAGTTCATCCCTACAAAATCATATAGTTAGGCTATGCTTCATTTTCGTCACACAAAGATGTTCCCAACTTCTATACCCCCGATGACAAGCCAAGCAATTGTTTCATACTTAAATAATCTCAAACTGTTTCAACCTTCACGCAATACATGAGCGTGAGCCATGGATATAGCACTATGGGTGGAATAGAATATGATGATGGGGATTGTGTGGAGAAGACAAAAAAGGAGAAAGTCTCACATTGACGAGGATAATCAACAGGCTATGGAGATGCCCATCAATTGATGTCAACATGAGGAGTAGGGATTGCCATGCAACGGATGCACTAGAGCTATGAATGCTCAACAAAATAAAACTATGGGTATGCATCCAACTTGCTTGCTCACGAAGACCTAGGGCATTTGAGGAAGCCCATCGTAGGAATATACAAGCCAAGTTCTATAATGAAAAATTCCCACTAGTATAAAAAAGACAACTTATGAGACTCACTACATGAAGAACAAGGTGCTACTTTGAAGCACAATATATGAGACTCACTACATGAAGAACAAGGTGCTACTTTGAAGCACAAGTGTGGAAAAAGAGATAGTAGCATTGCCCTTTTCTTTTTTTCTTTTTTTTGGGGCATTTCTTTTTTTATATATATTTTGGCCTTTCTCTTCTTCTTTTTTATTTGGTCAATGCTCTAATAATGATGATCATCACACTTCTATTGATTACAACATAAGGATTACAACTCGCAACTTAGAACAAGATATGACTCTATATGAATGCCTCCGGCGGTGTACCGGGATGGTGCAATGAATCAAGAGTGACATGTATGAAAAATAATGCATGGTGGTTTTGCCACAAATACGATGTCAACTACATGATCATGCAATGGCAATATGACAAAAGTAATGTATGTCATGATGATGATGGTGGAAGTTGCATGGCAATATATCTCGGAATGGCTATGGAAATGCCATAATAGGTAGGTATGGTGACTGTTGTGAGGAAGATATAAGGAGGTTTATGGGTGATAGAGCGTATCGTATCACGGGGTTTGGATGCACCGGCGAAGTTTGCACCAACTCTCAAGGTGAGAAAGGGCAATGCACGGTACCGAAGAGGCTAGCAAAGGCGGAAAGGTGAGACTGCGTATAATCCATGGACTCAACATTAATCAAAAGAACTCATATACTTATTGCAAAAATTTAGAAGTCATCAAAAATCAAGTACTACGCGCATGCTCCTAGGGGGATAGATTGGTAGGAAAAGACCATCGCTCGTCCCCGACCGCCACTCATAAGGATGCACAAGCCAGGTACACTTCATGTTTCAAATTTGTTACACAACTTTAACCATACGTGCATGCTACGGGACTTAAAAACTTCAACACAAGCATTTCTCAAATTCACAATCACCCAACTAGCATGACTTTGATATTATCACCTCCATATCTCAAAACAATTATCAAGCATCAAACTTATCTTAGTATTCAACACACTCATAAGAAAGTTTCACATATCTTGAATACCAAGTATATTAAAATTAAGAAAATTACCATGCTATTAATGACTCTCAAAATAATATAATTGAATCATGAGAGATGAATAGTTTCTTTAAAACAATTCCACCACCGTGCTCTAAAAGATATAAGTGAAGCACTAGAGCAAAAACTATCAAGCTCAAAAGATATAAGTGAAGCACATAGAGTATTCTAACAAATTCCAATTCATGTATGGCTCTCTCTCATTAAAGAATTTCAGATCTTGATACGTTATTCAAACAGCAAGCAAATCTAAATAAAACTACATGGCAAGGATAGCACAACTCATGTGAAGAAGAAAAAACTTAGGCTCAACCAATACTAACCGATAGTTGTTGAAGAAGAAAGATGGGATGCCTACTGGGGCATCCCCAAGCTTAGATGCTTGAGACTTCTTGAAATATTATCTTGGGGTGCCTTGGGCATCCCCAAGCTTGAACTTTTGTGTCTCCTTAATTCCTCTCATATCATGGTTTCTCTTTTTATCAAAAGCTTCATTCACAACAAACTCAACAAGAACTCGTGAGATAGGTTAGTATAAACCAATGCAAAACCTTATCATTTTCTACTGTAACAAATCACTTAAATTATTATTACACATTTAATACTAAATTCCTCTGTATATTTAATACTCCTATCCTCAAATAGAATCATTAAACAAGCAAACATATGCAAACAATGCAACCATAACAGCAATCTGCCAAAACAGTACAGTCTATAAAGAATGCAAGAGTATTAATACTTACCTGACTCCAAAAATTATGAACTAAAATTCCCACTGTTATAAATTTATCAGAGCTCAATATGAAAAAAGATTCAACGTTATACCATGCTCTGACTTTTCTAGGGAATTTTTGCAACAGCGGTAAACTTTCTGTTTTCAAACAGCAACATGTATACTAGCAAAATAAGCATGACAAAGGCTATCATTGACCTTTTTTATTGAAACTAAAGATGCAAAACATTATTCTAACTAACATCAAGCAAAAACTAACAAAAGAAAATTATGCTCCAAGCAAAACACATATCATGTGGTGAATAAAAATATAGCTCCAAGTAAAGTTACCGATGAACGAAGACGAAAGAGGGGATGCCTTCCGGGGAATCCCCAAGCTTAGTTGCTTGGTTGTCCTTGAATATTACCTTGGGGTGCCTTGGGAATCCCCAAGATTGGGCTCTTTCCACTCCTTATTCCATAGTCCATCGAATCTTTACCCAAAACTTGAAAACTTCAACCACACAAAAACTCAACACAAAACTCGTAAGCTCCGTTAGTATAAGAAAATAAAACCACCACTTAGGTACTGTAATGAACTCATTCTAAATTCAAATTGCTGTAATATCTACTATATTATAACTTCTCTATGGTTCATACCACTTAATACTAGCCATAGATGCATCAAAATAAGCAAACAACACATAGAAAACAGAATCTGTCAAAAACAGAACAGTCTGTAGTAATCTGTATCAAACGTATACTTCTGTAACCCCAAAAATTATTAAATAAATTGCTGGACCTGAGAAATTTGTCTATTAATCATATGCAAAAATAATCAACCTAATCTCGTGAGCGCAAAAGTTTCTGTTGTTCACAGCAAGATCACATAAACTTCACTCAAGTCTTCCCAAAGGTTCTACTTGGCACTTTATTGAAACAAAAGCTATAAAACATGATTACTACAGTATCATAATCATGTGGACACATAAAAACAGTAAGGATAAATATTGGGTTGTCTCCCAACAAGCGCTTTTCTTTAATGCCTTTCTAGCTAGGCATGATGATGACAATGATGCTCACATAAAAGATAAGAATTGAAACATAACGGGAGCATCATGAAGCATATGACTAGCACATTTAATTCTAACCCACTTCCTATGAATAGGGATTTTGTGAGAAAACAACTTATGGGAACAATAATCAACAAGCATAGGAAGGTAAAACAAGCATAGCTTCAAGAATTTAAGCACATAGGGAGGAAACTTGACATTATTGCAATTCATACAAGCATATATTCCTCCCTCATAATAATTTTCAGTAGCATCATGAATGAATTCAAGAATATAACCAGCACCTAAAGCATTCTTTTCATGATCTACAAGCATAGAAAATTTACTACTCTCAACATAAGCAAATTTCTTCTCATGAATAGTAGTGGGAGCAAACTCAACAAAATAACTATCATGTGATTGAAAATTAAGATCAAGATGACACGTTTCATGGTTATCATTATTATTTAAAGCATACGTGTCATCATGATAATCATCATAGATAGGAGGCATGCTTTCATCATAGTAAATTTGCTCATCAAATCTTGGGGGACAAAAAATATCATCTCCATCAAACGTAGCTTCCCCAAGCTTGTGGCTTTGCATGTCATTAGCATCATGGATATTCAAGGAATTCATACTAACAACATTGCAATCATGCTCATCATTCGAAGATTTAGTGCCAAACATTTTAGAGATTTCTTCTTCTAGCACTTGAGCACAATTATCCTTTCCATCATACTCACGAAAGATATTAAAAAGGTGAAGCGTATGAGACAAACTCAATTCCATTTTTTTGGTAGTTTTCTTTTATAAACTAACTAGTGCTAAAACAAGAAACAAAAAGATTCGATTGCAAGATCTAAAGATATACCTTCAAGCACTCACCTCCCCGGCAACGGCGCCAGAAAAGAGCTTGATCTCTACTACACAACCTTCTTCTTGTAGACGTTGTTGGGCCTGCAAGTGCACAGGTTTGTAGGACAGTAGCAAATTTCCCTCAAGTGGATGACCTAAGGTTTATCAATCCGTAGGAGGCGTACGATGAAGATGGTCTCTCTCAAGCAACCCTGCAACCAAATAACAAAGAGTCTCTTGTGTCCCCAACACACCCAGTACAATGGTAAATTGTATAGGTGCACTAGTTCGGCGAAGAGATGGTGATACAAGTGCAAAATAGATAGTAGATATAGGTTTTTGTAATCTGAAATTATAAAAACAGAAAGGTAACAAGTGGTAAAAGTGAGCGTAAACGGTATTGCAATGGTAGGAAACAAGGCCTAGGGTTCATACTTTCACTAGTGCAAGTTCTCTCAACAATAATAACATAGATAGAACATATGACAAGCCCTCAACATGCAACAAAGAGTCACTCCAAATCCACTAATAGCGGAGAACAAACGTAGAGATTATGGTAGGGTATGAAACCACCTCAAAGTTATTCTTTCGGATCGATCTATAAAAGAGTTCGTACTAGAATAACACCTTAAGACACAAATCAACCAAAACCCTAATGTCACCTAGATACTCCATTGTCACCTCAAGTATCCGTGGGCATGATTATACGATATGCATCACACAATCTTAGATTCATCCAACCAACATAAAAGTACTTCAAAGAGTCCCCCAAAGTTTCTACCGGAGAGTCAAGAATGTGTGCCAACCCCTATGCATAGGTTCCCAATGTCACGAAACCCGCAAGTTGATCACCAAAACCTACATCAAGTGGCACATGATATCCAATTGTCACCACAGATAATCACGGCAAGACATACATCAAGTGTTCTCATAAAGACTCAATCTGATAAGATAACTTCAAAGGGGAAACTCAATTCATCACAAGAGAGTAGAGGGGGAAAACATCATAAGATCCAACTACAATAGCAAAGCTCGGGATACATCAAGATCTTGCCATAGAGGAACACGTGAAAGAACACGAGAGAGAGATCAAACACATAGCTACTGGTACATACCCTCAGCCCCGAGGGTGAACTACTCCCTCCTCGTCATGGAGAACGCCCGGATGATGAAGATGGCCTCCGGTGATGGGATCCCCTCCGGCAGGGTGCCGGAACAGGGTCCCGATTGGTTTTTGGTGGCTACAGAGGCTTGCGGCGGCGGAACTCCTGATCTATCTTCTGTTCTGGAAGTTTTAGCGTACAAGAGTATATATGGGTGCAGGGGGTACGTCGATGGACCTCCGGGGTGCTCAGGAGGTAGGGGGCGCGGCCCCCACCCTCGTGGGCAGCCCAGGACTCCCCTGACATGCACTCCAAGCCCATCAGGTTGGTTTCCTTCCAAAATTAACTTCTCCAGTTGATTTCGTTCCGTTTTGACTCCATCTAATATTCCTTTTCCTCGAAACACTAAAATAGGCATAAAACAGCAAATCTGGGCTGGGCCTCCGGTTAATAGGTTAGTCCCAAAAATAATATAAAAGTGGATAATAAAGCCCAATATTGCCTAAAACAGTAGATAAAGTAGC
The DNA here is from genome assembly GCF_002162155.2 of Triticum dicoccoides. NCBI lineage: Eukaryota > Viridiplantae > Streptophyta > Magnoliopsida > Poales > Poaceae > Triticum > Triticum dicoccoides. The sequence goes on from NC_041381.1 coordinate 134,554,900, forward strand.
ATGGAGCAATCAAAAATTATAGATACGTTGGAGACGTATCATATCTTCGCACGGAAGGAAGTGCCTCCTTGTTATGCGAGAAAAACTATTCCTCCTAATGACAGCTGGGACCCGGCAGATTTGGTGGCTGACTTGTGGGCCTACTAAGATGACGCATACGCAGGGCTTTGTCAACTTAATCAACAAATGATTCTAGCAGCTGGACTGTTGGATTTTAATCCAACAGCCGTGTTGCTTCTTCAACCTATGTTCTTGCTCCTGTCTCCCGTGGGTGGCAGTGCTGCCACGCACCCGAACCAGTCAAGTTTCCCACTCCTCTCGATCTGCGGCTCCACTGCCGCGTGTTATCCATCTCCGGGTCATTACAGTCTGGAGCCTCTCCGTCGTCCACTGGCCTTGGTGCGCTCGACACGGTGTGGTCAACGTGGTCAACAAACAAGAGTCACCGGAAGATGACTGTACGTGAGAGGCTGACAGTGGGGACGCACCACGCCCATGGACGCATGAATGCAACTGCATTCTTTTTACCCTGAAAAATAATGTTTTCTCCCCCTAACAGCTGGGACCCACCAGCTACATCTTCGCATGCAAGGAAGTGCGTCCTTATTACGGGCAAAAAAATGATTCCCCCTGATAGTTGGGACCCAGCAGCTATATCTTCGCACGCAAGGAAGTGCGTCCTTATCCTCCCTGACAGCTGGGACCTGATACGTCCATTTTGCATCATGCTTTTATATCAATATTTATTGCATTATGGGTCGTTACTACACCTTATTTCATAACACTTATACCTTTTCTCTCTTATTTTATAAGGTTTGCATGAAGAGGGAGAATGCCGGTAGCTGGAATTCTGGGTTGGAAAAGGAGAAAATATTAGAGACCAATTATGCACAACTCCATGAAAGTCAGATTTGGAATATATTAAAAATATTTGGCGAAGAAAGCACCAGATGGGGCCACCCACCAGCCACGAGGGTGGAGGGCGCGCCCCTGCCTCGTGGGCCACCTGGCAGGCCCTAGACGTCCATCTTCTGCTATATGGTGCCTTTTTCCCTGGAAAAAATCATACGGAAGCTTTTGGGACGAAGCACCGTTGTCTTGAGGCGGAACCTGGGCAGGACCAATCTAGGGCTCCGGCGGAGCTCTTCTGTCGGGGAAACATCCCTCCGGGTGGGGGAAATCATCGCCATCATCATCACCATCGATCCTCTCATGGAGATGGGGTCAATCTCCATCAACATCTTCACCAACACCATATCCTCTCAGACCCTAGTTCATCTCTTGTATCCGATCTTTGTCTCAAAAACTCAGATTGGTACCTGTGGGTTGCTAGTAGTGTTGATTACTCCTTGTAGTTGATGCTAGTTGGTTTATTCGGTGGAAGATCATATGTTCAGATCCTTAATGCATATTAATACCCCTCTGATTATGAACATGAATATGGTTTGTGAGTAGTTACGTTTGTTCCTAAGGACATGGGAGAACTCTTGTTATAAGTAATCATGTGAATTTGGTATTCGTTTGATATTTTGATGAGATGTATGTTGTCTCTCCTCTAGTGGTATTATGTGAACGTTGAATGCATGACACTTCACCATGATTTGGTCCTAGGGGAAGGCATTGGGAAGTAATAAGTAGATGATGGGTTGCTAGAGTGACAGAAGCTTAAACCCTAGTTTATGTGTTGCTTCGTAAGGGGCTGATTTGGATCCACATGTTTCATGCTATGTTAGGTTTACCTTAATTCTTTTTTCGTAGTTGCGGATGCTTGCGAGAGAGGTTAATCATAAGTGGGATGCTTGTCCAAGGAAGGGCAATACCCAAGCACCGGTCCACTCACATATCAAATTATAAAAGTAATGAACGTGAATCATATGAGCATGATGAAAGCTAGCTTGACAGTAATTCCGATGTGTCCTCGGGAGCGCTTTGCTTTATATAAGAGTTTGTCCAGGCTTGTCCTTTGCTAAAAAAAGGATATCGCCACCTTTCTGCATCTTGTTTACTTTTTTTACTTGTTACCCGTTACGAATTACCTTATCACAAAACTATCTGTTACCGATAATTTCAGTGCTTGCAAAGAATACCTTATTGAAAACTACTTGTCATTTCCTTCTGCTCCTTGTTAGGTTCGACACTCTTACTTATCGAAATGACTATGATAGATCCCCTATACTTGTGGGTCATCAAGACTCTTTTCTGGTGCCGTTGCCGGGGAGTGAAGCACCTTTGGTAGGTGGAATTTGGTAAGGAAACATTTATATAGTGTGCTGAAATGTACTATCACTTGTTACTATGGAAAATAATCCTTTGAGGGGCTTGTTCGGGGTATCTTCACCCCGACTAGAAGTGCAAAGAGTTGCTCCTCAACCTACTGAACCTACTGAAAACATTTACTTTGAAATTCCTTCGTGTATGATAGAGAAACTGCTAGCTAACCCTTATACAGGAGATGGAACATTACATCCCGATATGCACCTAATCTATGTGGATGAAGTTTGTGGATTCTTTAAGCTTGCAGGTATGCCCGAGGATGTTGTCAAGAAGAAGGTCTTCCCTTTATCTTTGAAGGGAAAGGCATTGACATGGTATAGGCTATGTGATGATATTGGATCATGGAACTACAACCGGCTGAAATTGGAATTTCATCAGAAGTTTTTATTCTATGCATCTGGTTCATCGTGATCGTAATTATATATATATATATATTGGCCTCGTGAAGGAGAAAGTATCTCTCAAGCTTGGGGGAGGATTAAGTAAATGTTATATTCATGCCCCAATCATGAGCTCTCAAGAGAAATTATTATTCAAAAAATTTAAGCTTGGCTTTCTCATAATAATTGCTCCATGCTCGATACTTCTTGTACTGGTTCTTTTATGATGAAGACTATTGAATTCAAATGGGATTTATTGGAAAGAATTAAACACAATTCCTAAGATTGGGAACTCAACGAAGGTAAGGAGTCAGGTATAACACCTAAGTTTGATTGTGTTAAATCTTTTATGGATACCGATGCTTTTCGTGAATTTAGCACTAAATATGGACTTGACTCTGAGATAGTAGATTCTTTCTGTGAATCATTTGCTACTCATGTTGATCTCCCTAAGGAGAAGTGGTTTAAATATGATCCTCCCATTGAAGTAAAGGTAGTAGAACCTATAAAGTTGAAGAAAAAACTATTACTTATAATGTTGATCCTATTGTTCCTACCGCTTGTATTGAGAAACCACCGTTTCCCGATAGAATAAAGGATCATGCTAAAGCTTCAACTGTGGTTCGTAAGAGTAATGCTAGAACACCTACACCCCGTGAGCAAATTAAAGTTGAACCTAGTATTGCTATAGTCAAAGATCTCTTGGTCAATAATATTGATGGGCATGTTACTTATTTCTGTGATGAAGCTGCTAAAATTGCTAAACCCGATACTAAAAATAAACATAGACCTGTTGTTGGCATGCCTGTTGTTTCTGTTAAAATAGGAGATCATTGTTATCATGGCTTATGTGATATGGGTGCTAGTGTGAGTGCAATACCTCATTCCTTATACAAAGAAATTATGCATGATATTGCACCTGCTGAAATAGAAGGTATTCATGTTACTATTAAGCTTGCCAATAGAGACACTATTTCACCAATTGGGATTGTTAGAGACATTGAAGTCTTGTGTGGGAAAATTAAATACCCTACTAATTTTCTTATTCTTGGTTCCCCACAAGATGACTTTTGTCCCATTATATTTGGTAGACCCTTGTTGAGTACTGTTATTGCTAAGATAGACTGCAAAAAGGATATTGTTACTGTTGGTTTAGGGGATATGTCTCATGATTTTAATTTTGCTAAATTTCGTAGACAACCCCATGATAAAGAATTTTCTAGAAAAGATGAAATTATTGGTCTTGCTTCTATTGCCATTCCTCCTAATGGTCCTTTAGAACAATATTTGCCCGATCATGAAAATGATATGTTTATGAATGAAAGAAGGGAAATAGATGAAGTATTCTTTAATCCGGGACCTATTTTGAAACACAACTTGCCTGTTGAAATCCTAGGGGATCCTCCTCCACCCAAGGGTGATCCCGTGTTTGAGCTTAAACAATTACGTGATACTCTTAAATATGCTTATCTCGATGAAAAGAAGATATATCATGTTATTATTAGTGCTAACCTTTCAATGCATGAAGAAGAGAAATTATTGAAAACTCTGAAGAACCACCGTGTTGCTATTGGATATACTCTTGATGATCTTAAGGGCATTAGTCCCACTCTATACCAGCACAAAATAAAATTGGAGAAAGACGCTAAACCAGTTGTTGATCACCAACGACGGTTAAATCCTAAGATGAAAGAAGTGGTAAGAAATGAAATACAAAAGCTTCTGGAGGCAGGTATAATTTACCATGTCGCTGATAGTCAGTGGGTAAGTCCAGTCCATTGTGTCCCTAAGAAGGGAGGTATTACTGTTGTTCCTAATGACAAGGATTGTTACAGGTTATAGAATGGTAATTTATTTTCGCAAATTAAATAAAGCGACTAGAAAAGATCATTACCCTCTACCTTTTATTGATCAAATGCTAGAAAGATTATCCAAACATACACATTTTTGCTTTCTAGATGGTTATTCTGGTTTCTCTCAAATACCTGTGTCAAAAGAGGATCAGGAAAAGACCACTTTTACTAGCCCTTTCGGTACCTTTGCTTATAGATGTATGCCTTTTGGTTTATGCAAAGCACCTGCTACCTTTCAAGAATGTATGACTGATATATTCTCTGACTTCTGTGAAAAGATTGTTGAGGTTTTCATGGATGATTTTTCCGTTTATGGAACTTCTTTTGATGATTGCTTAAGCAACCTCGATCGAGTTTTGCAGAGATGTGAAGAAACTAATCTTGTCTTGAATTGGGAAAAGTGCCACTTTATGGTTAATGAAGGTATTGTCTGGGGCATAAAATTTCTGAAAGAGGTATTGAAGTTGATAAAGCTAAAGTAGATGTTATTGAAAAGATGTCATGCCCTAAAGATATCAAAGGTATAAGAAGTTTCCTTGGTCATGCTGGTTTCTATAGGAGGTTTATTAAAGACTTCTCTAAAATTTCTAGGCCTCTCACTAATCTCTTGCAAAAATATGTTCCTTTTGTTTTTTATCATGATTGTGTAGAAGCATTCGAAATACTTAAGAAAGCCTTGATTTCTGCACCTATTGTTCAGCCACCTAATTGGAATTTACCCTTTGAAATTATGTGTGATGCTAGTGATGATGATGCTGGTGCTGTTCTAGGACAAAGAGTCGATAAGAAATTCAATGTTATCCAATATGCTAGTGAAACTCTAGACAATGCACAGAGAAATTATGCTACTACTGAAAAAGAATTCTTAGCGGTTGTATTTGCTTGTGATAAGTTCAGACCTTATATTATTGATTCCAAAGTAACTGTTCACACTGATCATGCTGCTATTAAATATCTTATGGAAAAGAAAGATGCTAAACCTAGACTTATTAGATGGGTTCTCTTGCTACAAGAATTTGATTTGCATATTATTGATAGAAAGGGAGCTGAGAACCCCGTTGCAGACAACTTGTCTAGGTTGGAAAATGTTCTTGATGACCCACTACCTATTGATGATAGCTTCCTGATGAACAACTAGCTATCATAAATGCTTCTCTTACTGCTCCATGGTATGCTGATTTTGCTAATTACATTGTTGCTAAATTTATACCACCTAGTTTCACATGCCAGCAAAAGAAAAAGTTTTTCTATGATTTAAGACATTACTTTTAGGATGACCCACACATTTACAAAGAAGGAGTAGATGGTGTTATTAGACGTTGTGTACCTGAGCATGAACAGGAACAGATCCTACACAAGTGTCACTCCGAGGATTACAGAGGACACCACACTGGAAATAGAACAGCACATAAGGTATTGCAATGCGGTTTTTATTGGCCTACTCTCTTCAAAGTTGCTCGTAAGTTTGTCTTGTCTTGTGATGAATGCCAAAGAATTGGTAATATTAGTAGACGTCAAGAAATCTCTATGAACTATTCACTTGTTATTGAACCATTTGATGTTTGGAGCTTTGATTATATGGGACCTTTTCCTTCCTCTAATGGGTATACACATATTTTAGTTGCTCTTGATTACGTTACTAAGTGGGTAGAAGCCAACTAGTAGTGCTGATCATAACACTTCTATTAAGATGCTTAAAGAAGATATTTTTCCGAGGTTTGGAGTCCCTAGATATTTAATAATTGATGGTGGTTCACATTTTATTCATGGTGCTTTTCGTAAAATGCTTGCTAAGTATGATGTTAATCATAGAATTGCATCTCCATACCACCCTCAGTCTAGTGATAAAGTAGAATTGAGTAATATAGAGATTAAATTGATCTTGCAAAAGACTGTTAATAGATCTAGGAAGAATTGGTCCAAGAAACTTGATGACGCATTATGGGCCTATAGAACTGTTTAAAAAATCCTATGGGTATGTCTCTGTATAAAATGGTTTATGGAAAAGCATGCCACTTACCTCTCGAACTAGAACATAAGGCATATTGGCTATTAAAGAGCTCAATTGTGATTTCAAACTTGCCAGTGAGAAGAGGCTATTTGACATTAGCTCACTTGATGAATGGAGAACCCAGGCCTATGAGAACACCAAATTGTTTAAATAAAAAGTTAAAAGATGGCATGATAAAAGGATACAAAAGCGTCAGTTTAATGTAGATGATTATGTTTTCTATACAACTCTCATTTAAGATTTTTTGCAAGAAAAAATCTCTTTAAATGGGAAGGTCCTTACATTATCGAGGAGGTCTATCGTCCTGGTGCCATCAAAATCAACAACGCCGAAGGCACAAATCTGAAGGTGGTAAATGGTCAAAGAATCAAACATTATATCTCAGGTAATCCCATAAATGTTGAAACCAATGTTATTGACACCATAACCCTGGAGGAGTACATAAGGGACACTTTCCAGAATGTTTCAGACTCCGAAAAGGAATAGGTATGTGGCACGTAAGTAAACCAATTCCAAAACTGCTCAAATAGCAATTTTTCTCCGTTTTGGAATATTTAAAAAATTAGGAAAATTAAAAGTAGTATGAAAGAGACACGAGGCACCCACAAGGGTGGAGCGCGCGCCCTACCACCCTGGGCGCGCCCCCTGCCTCGTGGCCACCCCGTGTGCCCTCTGGACTCCGTTTTCTTACACGATACTTCTTTTGGTCAGTAAAAATTCATTATATAATCTCCTGAAAGTTTTGACCACCATACCACAAAAAAATCCTTTGTTTTGGTTTCGAGCTGTTTTTCTAACAGATCTAGATCACCATCACGTCTCCAAGCGCCCCCAAGGACAAGTTTTTCGAGAAGGTCATCAACCCTTACCTCGCGGAGGTGATGCAACACCCTCAAACCATTGAGATGCATGAGGGGGTGCTGCACATCCGCGATGTTGAGGGACCAAAGAAGGCCGGAAGCATGGAGACAAGACTCGAAGAAATGGAGCAACAAGTTTTTGAGTGCCAAGGGATGGTGGAGCGTGGACTCAATGCCAATCACATGATGATTGTGGAGTTCACCAACAACCACAAGCTGGATGACAAAAACATCGGGGAGGCCATCTTCAAGCTTCACGAGAAAATCGAGCACCTCCAGGCCCAGATCTATGACTTGCAAAATCAAAATAGTGAGTATGAATATAGATTCAAGAGGATGAGTTTGGTTGCAGATTTGAGGATCCCGGAGACTCGTTCATCCTTCTATGATGGTGAGCCTATGCCTTGGAAGATGGACGACAAACCTACATCATCAACAACTCCATCATCACCACCTCTGAAGAAAGAGACATAATACATGGGTATGGGCACTCCCCTTGGCAACTGCCAAGCTTGGGGGAGGTGCCCCGATATCGTATCACCATCACACTTCTATCTTTATCTTTTTTTTAGTTTGATCCTTTTGGTTATATCTTGATCTAGTAGAATAAAGTTTTAGTATGATCTAGCTTTGAGTTTTGTTTTGATATCTATCTATGTAATCGAGTCCATGAGTTATATAATAAAGAGTAGTTTTGAGTTGAGGGCTTTGCTATCTTGCTATGATCTTGAGGGAATTGAAGAAAGAATAAAAAGAAATAAGAAGATCATATTGATCTTATGAAGAGTAATGACTTCACATATAAATACTATGATGAATAAAAGTTGTTGAGAGTTGACAAACATAGTTTTGGTCATCGTTGCAATTAATAGGAAGTAATAAAGAAAGAGAGGTTTTCACATATAAATATACTATCTTGGACATCTTCTATAATTGTGAGCACTCATTAAAATATGACATGCTAAAAGGTTGACGTTGGACAAGGAAGACAACGTAATGAGTTGTGTTTGCTTACATCCGAAAAGTTATATTGTCATGGATCATCCAACATGTTGAGCTTGCCTTTCCCCCTCATGCTAGCCAAATTCTTTGCACCAAGTAGAGATACTACTTGTGCTTCCAAACATCCCTAAAACCAATTTTGCCATGAGAGTCCACCATACCTACCTATGGATTGAGTAAGATCCTTCAAGTAAGTTGTCATCGGTGCAAGCAATAAAAATTGCTCTCTAAATATGTATGATCTATTAGTGTGAAGAAAATAAGCTTTATATGAGCTTGTCATATGGAAGAAATAAAAGCGACGGACTACATAATAAAGGTCCCTATCACAAGTGGAAATATAAAGTGACATTCTTTTGCATTAAGATTTTTTGCATCCAACCATAAAAGCGCATGACAACCTCTGCTTCCCTATGCGAAGGGCCTGTCTTTTATTTTTACCTTCTACCCTTATACAAGAGTCATGGTGATCTTCACCTTTACTTTTTACACTTTTATCCTTTGGCAAGCACTATATGTTGGAAATATCTTGATATATATATCCACTTGGATGTAGGTTTTCATAAATTATTATTGTTTGCATTACCCTTGAGGTAAAAGGTTGGGAGGCGGAACTATAAGCCCCTATATTTCTCTGTATCCGACTGAAACTTTGTACCCATAAGTATTGCGTGAGTGTTAGAAATTGTGAAAGACTAAATGATAGTTGAGTATGTGGACTTGCTGAAAAGCTCTTATATTGACTCTTTCCGATGTTATGATAAATTGCAATTGCTTCAATGACTGAGATTATAGTTTGCTAGTTTTCAACGAAGTTTATGATTCATACTTTACATTGTGAATAGATTGTTACTTTAGCATAAGAAATCATATGACAATATATATGTTGCTGTTCTAAGGATGATCATGATGCCCTCATGTCCGTATTTTATTTTATCGACAGCTCTATCTCTAAACATGTGGACATATTTTTCGATGTCAGCTTTCGCCTGAGGACTAGCAAGGTCTAAGCTTGGGGGAGTTGATAGTCCATTTTGCATCATGCTTTTATATCAATATTTATTGCATTATGGGTCGTTACTACAAATTATGTCATAACACTTATGTCTTTTCTCTCTTATTTTATAAGGTTTACACGAAGAGGGAGAATGCCGGCAGTTGGAATTCTGGGCTGGAAAAGGAGAAAATAGTAGAGACCTACTCTGCACAACCCCAAAAGTCATGAAACTCCATGAAAGTCAGTTTTGGAATATATTAAAAATATTGTGTGAAGAAAGCACCAGAGGGGGGCCACCCACCAGCCAAGAGGATGGAGGGCGCGCCCCCCTGCCTCGTGGGCCACCTGGCAGGCCCCCGACGTCCATCTTCTGCTATATGGCGCCTTTTGCCCTGGAAAAAATCGTAAGGAAGCTTTCGGGACGAAGTGCCGCCATCTCGAGGCGGAACCTAGGCAAGACCAATCTAGGGCTCCGACGGAGCTGTTCTGTCGGGGAACCATCCCTCCGGGAGGGGGAAATCGTCGCCATCATCATCACCATCAATCCTCTCATTGAGAGGAGGTCAATATCCATGAACATCTTCACCAGCACCATCTCCTCTCAAACCCTAGTTCATCTCTTGTATCCGATTTTTGTCTCAAAACCTCAGATTGGTACCTGTGGGTTGCTAGTAGTGTTGATTACTCCTTGTAGTTGATGCTAGTTGGTTTATTCGGTGGAAGATCATATGTTTAGATCCTTAATGCATATTAATACCCCTCTGATTATGAACATGAATATGATTTGTGAGTAGTTACGTTTGTTCCTGAGGACATGGGAGAAGTCTTCTTATAAGTAATCATGTGAATTTGGTATTCGTTTGATATTTTGATGAGATGTATGTTGTCTCTCCTCTAGTGGTGTTATGTGAACACTTCATCATGATTTGGGCCTAGGGTAAGGCATTGGGAAGTAATAAGTAGATGATGGGTTGCTAGAGTGAATGAAGCTTAAACCCTAGTTTATGTATTGCTTTGTAAGGGGCTGATTTGGATCGACATGTTTCATGCTATGGTTAGGTTTACCTTAATTCTTCTTTTGTAGTTGCGGATGCTTGCGAGAGGGGTTAATCATAAGTGGGATGCTTGTCCAAGGAAGGGCAGTACCCAAGCACTGGTACACCCACATATCAAATTATCAAAGTAACAAACGCGAATAGCATGATGAAAACTAGCTTGACAGTAATTCCCATGTGTCCTCGGGAGTGCTTTGCTTTATATAAGAGTTTGTCTAGGCTTGTCCTTTGCTAAAAAAAGGATTGGGCCACCTTACCGCACCTTGTTTGCTTTTGTTACTTGTTACCCGTTATGAATTACCTTATCACAAAACTATATGCTACTGATAATTTCAGTGCTTGCAGAGAATACCTTACTGAAAACTGCTTGCCATTTCCTTCTACTCCTCATTGTGTTCGACACTCTTACTTATCGAAAGGACTACGATAGATCCCCTATACTTGTAGGTCATTGGGACCCACCCGGTCGAATCATATGTAGCATTGTCTGTCTTGTCACGAACATGTACGCACATACTGGTCGATCAGTCGCTCTGCAACGATGAACCATGGCCGAGTAAGTAGCGGTACATGTCATAGTAGAACCCCCCACGTAGCAGTTCAGGCTGTCCCATCTAAACCATGTACACGTACATACAGCCACACGTCAAAAAATACGGCCACGTACGTACATATGAGCGGGGTCTTGAAACGCGTACTCGCGCATACGGGCGGCCAGTGCTCGTGTACATGGAGAGGCAACGGATGGCAGTGACGTTATCATGTTCATCTTCAGCTAACCTGCTGGGTCGGAATGGAGGAAACCATGTTGTGTTCGTCGAGAACCAAGTGACTGGGTCGGAACGCGTCCTGTTCATCGGGAGGCAACAGACTGGATCGGAATGTGTCGTGTGTTCATCGGGAGCCAACTGGCTTGGACGGAACAGCCAAAACGAGGCATGGTGTACCGCAGAACGAAGGAAACGGCCTTTTGTTCAACCGCCTACTATCGAAACGGGATCCTATTCACTAGGAGGGGTGTGGCGTACCGCAAAACGGAGGAAACGGACTTCTCTTCGACCTCCTACGGTCAAAACGGGGTCATGTTGATCGGGAGGGGTGTGTCATACTGCAAAATGGAGGAAACAGACTTCTCTTCGACCTCCTACGGTCGAAACGGGGGTCATGTTCATTGGGAGGGGTGTGGCGTACTGCAAAACGGGACTCCACGAGGCTACTGTTCATCCACCATCGACTTCCTCCAACCTCCACCTCTACTGTTCATCCATCGTCGACTTCCTCCAGCCTCCACCGACAACTGTTCATCCAGCCTCCATGGGGTCATGTTCATCCAGCCTCCACCGACTACTGTTCAACCAGCCCTCCACGGGGTCCTGTTCAACCTGCCCCTCCGCGGAGTCATGTTCAACCTGCCCTCCATGGGCTCCCTCCATCGGCTACTGTTCATCCACCCCCACCTCCTTGGTTGGGGTCCTATTCATTGCTACCTCTTGAGCTTGTGTTGGTTTTCCCTTGAAGAGGAAAGAGTGATGCAGCAAAGTAGCGTAAGTATTTCCCTCAGTTTTGAGAACCAAGGTATCAATCTAGTACGAGATAATGCACAAGTCACTGAATACCTGCACAAACAATCAACAACTTGCACCCAACGCGATAAAGGGGTTGTCAATCCCTTCATGGTCATGTGCAAAAGTGAGATCTGATAGAGATAGATAAATGGTAAAGTAAATATTTTTGGTATTTTTGGTTTATAGATTGGGAAGTAAAGATTGCAAATTAAAGGAACGGTGATAGAAATTGGCAAGTTGATGGGAAACTAATAAGATCTAAAAGAGATTCAATATAATGGAAAAGAGACCTAGTGGCCATAGGTTTCACTAGTGGCTTCTCTCAAGATAGCAAATATTATGGTGGGTGAACAAATTACTGCTGAGCAATTGATAGAAAAGCACATAGTTATGATGATATCTAAGGCAATGATCATGAACATAGGCATCACATCCGTGTCAAGTAGACCAAAATGATTCTGCATCTACTACTATTACTCCACACATCAACCGCTATCCAGCATGCATCTAGAGTATTAAGTTCATAAAGAACAGAGTAATGCATTAAGTAAGATGACATGATGTAGAGGAATTAACTCAAGCAATATGATGAAAACTCCATCTTCTTATCCTTGATGGCAACAATACAGTATGTGCCTTGCTGCCCCTACTGTCACTGGGAAAGGACACCGCAAGATTGAACCCAAAGCTAAGCACTTCTCCCATTGCAAGAAAGATCAATCTAGTAGGCCAAACTAAAAAGATAATTCGACGAGACTTGCAAAGATATCAAATCATGCATATAAGAATTTAGAGAAGAACCAAATAATATTCATAGATAATCTGGTCATAAGTCCACAATTCATCGAATCTCGGCAAACACACCGCAAAAGAATATTACATCAAATAGATCTCCAAGAATATCAAGGAGAACATGGTATTGAGAATCAAAGAGAGAGAATAAGCCATCTAGCTAATAACTATGGACCCGTAGGTCTGTGGTAAACTACTCACGCTTCAATGGAGAGGTAATGGTGTTAATGTAGAAGCCCTCCATGATCGAATCCCCCTCCGACAGGACGCCGGAAAAGGCCCCTAGATGGGATCTCACGGGTACAGAAGGTTGTGGTGGTGGAGAAGTGGTTTCATGGCTCTCCTGGATGTTTTCAGGTTATAAGCGTATATATAGGTGAAGGAACTAGGTCAGGGGAGATACAAGGGCCCACGAGGTAGGGGGCGTGCCCTATCCCCTGGGCACGCCCTCCTGCCTTGTGGCCTCCTCGCTGCGTCTCCGACTTCATATCCAAGTCTTCTGGTTTCCTTTCGGTCCAATAAAATCATCGTGAAGGTTTCATTCCGTTTGGACTCCATTTGGTATTACTTTTCTGTGAAACTCTAAAATAGGCCAAAAAACAAAAACTGGCATTGTGCCCTCGGTTAATAGGTTAGTCCCAAACATAATATAAAATAGCATATAAATGCCTATTAAACACCCAAAACGGATAATATAATAGCATGGAACAATCAAAAATTACAGATACGATGGAGACGTATCAAGCATCCCCAAGCTTAATTCCTACTCGTCCTCGAGTAGGTAAATGATAAAAACAGAATTTTTGATGTGGAATGCTACCTAACATGTTTATCAATGTAATTTCCTTTATTGTGGCATGAATGTTCAGATCCGAAAGATTCAAAACAAATGTTTAATATTGACATAAAAATAATAATACTTCGAGCATACTAACTGATACGTCTTCAACGTATCTATAATTTATGAAGCATTCATGCTATTATATTATCTGTTTTGGATGTTTACGGGTTTTATTATACACTTTTATATTATTTTTGGGACTAACCTATTAACCGGAGGCCCAGCCCATATTTGTTGTTTTCTTGCCTATTTCAGTGTTTCGAAGAAAAGGAATATCAAACAAAGTCCAAACGGAATGAAACCTTCGGGAGCGTGATTTTTGGAACGAACGTGATCCAGGGGACGTGGAGCTGAAGTCAGGGAAGCTTTGAGGAGGCCACGAGGCAGGGGCGCACCCACCCCCCGGGCGCGCCCTCCACCCTCGTGGGCCCCTCATGGCTCCCCTGACTGACTTCTTTCGCCTATATAAGTCCATATACCCTAAAACCTTCGGATAGCACGATAGATCGGGAGTTCCGCCTCCGCAAGCCTCTGTAGCCACCAAAACCTCTCGGGAGCCCGTTCTGGCACCCTGCCGGAGGGGGAACCCATCACCGGTGGCCATCTTCATCATCCTGGCGCTCTCCATGACGAGGAGGGAGTAGTTCACCCTCGGGGCTGAGGGTATGTACTAGTAGCTATGTGTTTGATCTCTCTCTCTCTCTCGTGTTCTTGAGGTGATACGATCTTGATGTATCGCGAGCTTTGGTATTATAGTTGGATCTTATGACGTTTCTCCCCCTCTACTCTCTTGTAATGGATTGAGTTTTCCCTTTGAAGTTATCTTATCGGATTGAGTCTTTAAGGATTTGAGAACACTTGATGTATGTCTTGCCGTGCTTATCTGTGGTGACAATGGGATATTCACGTGATCTACTTGATGTATGTTTTGGTGATCAACTTGCGGGTTCAATGAACCTATGCATAGGGGTTGGCACAAGTTTTTGTCTTGACTCTCCGGTAGAAACTTTGGGGCTCTCTTTGAAGTACTTTGTGTTGGTTGAATAGATGAATCTGAGATTGTGTGATGCATATCGTATAATCATGCCCACAGATACTTGAGGTGACAATGGAGTATCTAGGTGACATTAGGGTTTTGGTTGATTTGTGTCTTAAGGTGTTATTCTAGTACGAACTCTATGATAGATCGAACGGAAATAATAGCTTCGTGTTATTTTACTACGGACTCTTGAATAGATCGAGCAGAAAGAATAACTTTGAGGTGGTTTCGTACACTACCATAATCTCTTCGTTTGTTCTCCGCTATTAGTGTCTTTGGAGTGACTCTTTGTTGCATGTTGAGGGATAGTTATGTGATCCAATTATGTTATTATTGTTGAGAGAACTTGCACTAGTGAAATTATGAACCTTAGGCCTTGTTTCCTAGCATTGCAATACCATTTGTGCTCACTTTTATCATTAGTTACCTTGTTGTTTTTATAATTTCAGATTACAAATACCTATATCTACCATCCATGTTGCACTTGTATCACCATCTCTTCGCCGAACTAGTGCACCTATACAATTTACCATTATATTGGGTGTGTTGGGGACACAAGAGACTCTTTGTTATTTGGTTGCAGGGTTGCTTGAGAGAGACCATCTTCATCCTACGCCTCCCACGGATTGATAAACCTTAGGTCATCCACTTGAGGGAAATTTGCTACTGTCCTACAAACCTCTGCACTGGGAGGCCCAACAACGTCTACAAGAAGAAGGTTGTGTAGTAGACATCACTAACAAAGAAATTATGTCTTCTCAAAATAACATGGCCAAAGAAAGCTATCCCTACAAAACCATGCATATAGTCTGGCTATGCTCTATCTTCATCACACAAAATTTTTAAATCATGCACAACCCCGGTTTCATCCAAGCAATTGTTTCATACTTTAGTATTTTCAAACTTTTTCAACTTCCACGCAATACATGAGCGTGAGCCATGGACATAGCACTATAGGTGGAATAGAATGGTGGTTGCGGAGAAGACAAAAAGGAGAAGATAGTCTCACATCAACTAGGCGTATCAACGGGCTATGGAGATGTCCATCAATATATATCAATGTGAGTGAGTAGGGATTTCCATGCAACGTATGCATTAGAGCTATAAGTGTATGAAAGCTCAAAAAGAAACTAAGTGGGTGTGCATCCAACTCGCTTGCTCACGAAGACCTAGGGCATTTTGAGGAAGCCCATCATTGGAATATACAAGACAAGTTCTATAATGTAAAATTCCCACTAGTATATGAAAGTGACAACATAAGAGACTCTCTATCATGAAGATCATGGTGCTACTTTGAAGCACAAGTGTGGAAAAAGGATAGTAATATTGTCCCTTCTCTCTTTTTCTCTCATTTTCTTTATTTGGGCCTTCTCTTTTTATGGCCTCTTTTTTTCTCTTTTTTTTTGTCTAGAGTCTCATCCCGACTTGTGGGGTAAACATAGTCTCCATCATCCTTTCCTCACATGGGACAATGCTCTAATAATGAAGATCATCACACTTTTATTTACTTACAACTCAAGAATTACAACTCAATACTTAGAACAAAATATGACTCTATGTGAATGCCTCCGGCGGTGTACCGGGATGTGCAATGATTCAAGAGTGACATGTATGAAAGTATTATGAATGGAGGCTTTGACACAAATACGATGTCAACTACATGATCATGCAAAGAAATATGACAATGATGAAGCGTTTCATAATAAATGGAACGGTGGAAAGTTGCATGGGAATATATCTTGGAATGGCTATGGAAATGCCATAATAGGTAGGTATGGTGGCTGTTTTGAGGAAGGTAATGGTGGGTGTATGGTACCGGCGAAAGTTGCGCGGCACAAGAGAGGCTAGCAATGGTGGAAGGGTGAGAGTGCGTATAATCCATGGACTCAACATTAGTCATAAATAACTCATATACTTATTGCAAAAACCTACAAGTCATCAAAACAAAGTACTATGTGCATGCTCCTAGGGGAAGGGTTGGTAGAAGTTAACCATCGCGCGATCCCGACCTCCACTCATAAGGAAGACAATCAATAAATAAATCATGCTCCAACTTCATCATATTACGGTTCACCATACGTGCATGCTACGGGAATCACAAACTTTAACACAAGTATATCTAAAATTCATAATTACTTGTCACCATCTTTATATGTCAAAACAATCATAAAGAATCAAACTTCTCATAGTATTCAACGCACTTTATATAAAAGTTTATATTATATCCATCTTGGATGCCCCTCATATTAGGACTAGTTTTATAACCCAAGCAAATTGCCATGCTGTTTGAAAAGACTCTCAAAATAATATAAGTGAAGCATTATAGTTCAACAATTTTTATAAAATAAAGCCACCATCGTGCTCTAAAAAGATATAAGTGAAGCACTAGAGCAATATTGCCTAGCTCAAAAGATATAAGTGAAGCACATAGATTATTCTAATAAATCATGATTCATGTGTGTCTCTCCCAAAAGGTGTGTATAGCAAGGATGATTGTGGTAAACTAAAAATCAAAGACTCAAATCATACAAGACGCTCCAAGCAAAACACATATCATGTGGTGAATAAAAATATAGCCTCAAGTAAAGTTACCAATAGACGAAGACGAAAGAGGGGATGCCTTCCGGGGCATCCCCAAGCTTAGGATTTTGGTTGTACTTGAATATTACCTTGGGGTGCCTTGGGCATCCCCAAGCTTAAGCTCTTGCCACTCCTTATTCCATAGTCCATAAAATCCTTACCCAAAACTTGAAAACTTCATAACACAAAACTCGACAAAAAATCTCATGAGCTCCGTTAGTATAAGAAAATAAATCACCACTTTAAGGTACTATTGCAAACTCATTCTTTATTTATATTGGTGTAATATCTACTTAATTCCAACTTTTCCATGGTTCATACCCCCTGATACTACCAATAGATTCATCAAAATAAGCAAATAACACGCGAAAAACAGAATCTGTCAAAAACAGAACAGTATGTAGTAATCTGTAACTCTCGAATGCTTCTGTAACTCCAAAAATCCATCCAAATTAGGAAAAACTGAGAAATTTGTGTACCAACCCATATCAAAAATAATCAGATCAAAATCATGTTTCTGTGAATTTGCAAAACTAATTTACTAAGCGCAAAAGATTCTGATTTTCAGCAGGATCAACACAACTATCATTGTAAGCTATCCTAAAGGTTCTACTTGGCACAAACACTAACTAAAACATTAAACCATATCTAACCAGAGGCTAGATGAATTATTTATTACTAAACATGAGCAAAAAGCAAGGAACAAAAATAAAATTGGGTTGCCTCCCAACAAGCGCTATTCTTTAATGCCCTTAGCTAGGCATTGATAATTGTAATGATGCTCACATGAAAGACAAGAATTGAAGCACAAAGAGAGCATCATAGAACACGTGACAAACACATATATGTCTAATATACTTCCTATGCATAGGCATTTTATAAGCAAACAAATTATCAAGGCAAGCAAAAACTAGCATATGCAAGGAAGAAGAAAGAGATGATAGCAATCTCAACATGAAGAGAGGTAATTTACTAACATGAAAATTTCTATAACCATATTTTCCTCTCTCATAATAATTACATGTAGGATCATAAGCAAATTCAAAAAATAGCTATCACATAACATATTCTCAACACGATCCACATGCATGCAAAGTTGACACTCTTCCAAAATAGTGGGATTAACATTAACTAAAGTCATGACCTCTCCAAACCCACTTTTATCAAAAATTTCATAAGATTTAAAATTTTCCAAATATGTGGGATCTAAAGTTGACACTCTTCCAAACCCACTTTCAATATTGTTGCAAACATTATTATCAATCTCATATTCATCATGGGGCTTAAATAAATTTTCAAGATCATACGAAGAATTACCCCAATCATGATCATTGCAACAAGTAGTGGAGATAGCAAAAGTAGCATCCCCAAGCTTAGGGTTTTGCATAATATTAGCACAATTGGCATTAACAAAATTTGTAATAACATCATTGCAATCATGCTTTTTATTCAAGGATCTATCATGAATCTCTTCATAAATTTCTTCATCACAATTTTCAGATTCACGAATTTCAAGCAAAATTTCATAAAGATAATCTAGTGCACAAAACTCACTAGCAATTGGTTTATCATAATTGGATCTCTTAAAAATATTAGCAAGTGGATGAGGATCCATAAGCTTTTATCATGCGAAGATGCAAGAAAAAAGAAGGCACATGGTAACACAAGCGAACAAAAGATCGAACGAAAGAAGGGCGAAGGAAAGGGAAAATCTTTTCGAAAATCATTTTAGAGGTGGGGGAGAGGGGAACGAGAGGCGAATGGCGAATAATTTAATGCAAGAGAGAAGATTTTATAATAGGTACTTGGTATGGCTTGACTTGACGTAGATCTCCTCGGCAACGGTGCCAGAAATCCTTCTTGCTACCTCTTGAGCTTGCGTTGGTTTTCCCTTGAAGAGGAAAGGGTGATGCAGGAAAGTAGCGTAAGCATTTCCATCAGTTTTGAGAACCAAGGTATTAATCCAGCAGGAC
The DNA here is from genome assembly GCF_002162155.2 of Triticum dicoccoides. NCBI lineage: Eukaryota > Viridiplantae > Streptophyta > Magnoliopsida > Poales > Poaceae > Triticum > Triticum dicoccoides. Next base: position 134,574,122 of record NC_041381.1, read on the forward strand.
AGAATGCACAAGTCACTGAATACCTGCACAAACAATCAACAACTTGCACCCAACGCAATAAAGGGGTTGTCAACCCCTTCACAGTCACTTGCAAAAGTGAGATCTGATAGAGATAGATAAAGAGTAAAGTAAATATTTTTGGTTAATAGATTGGAAAGTAAAGATTGCAAATTAAAGGAACGGCGACAGAAATTGGCAAGTTGACGGGAAAATACTAAAATGTAAAAGAGATTCAATATAATGGTAAAGAGACCCGGGGGGCCATAGGTTTCACTTGTGGCTTCTCTCGAGATAGCAAATATTACGGTGGATGAACAAATTACTGTCGAGCAATTGATAGAAAAGAGCATAGTTATGATGATATCTAAGGCAATGATCATGAACATAGGCATCACGTCCATGTCAAGTAGACCAAAACGATTCTGCATCTACTACTATTACTCCACACGTCGACCCTTATCCAGCATGCATCTAGAGTATTAAGTTCATAAAGAACAGAGTAACGCATTAAGTAAGATGACATGATGTAGAGGAATTAACTCAAGCAATATGATGAAAACCCCATCTTTTTATCCTCGATGGCAACAATACAATATGTGCCTTGCTGCCCCTACTGTCACTGGGAAAGGACACCGCAAGATTGAACCCAAAGTTAAGCACTTCTCCCATTGCAAGAAAGATCAATCTAGTAGGCCAAACTAAACCGATAATTTGAAGAGACTTGCAAAGATATCAAATCGTGCATATAAGAATTCAGAGAAGAACCAAATAATATTCATAGGTAATCTGATCATAAATCCACAATTCAACGGATCTGGGCAAACACAGTGCAATAGAATATTACATCGAATAGATATCCAAGAACCTCGAGGAGAACATGGTATTGACAATCAAAGAGAGAGAAGAAGTCGTATAGCTAATAACTATGGACCCATAGGTCTGTGGAAAACTACTCACGCTTCATCAGAGAGGTAATGGTGTTGATGTAGAAGCCCTCCGTGATCGAATCCCCCTCCGGCAGGACACCAAAAAAGGCCCCTAAATGGGATCTCACGGGTACAGAAGGTTGTGGCGGTGGAAAAGTGGTTTCGTGGCTTTCCTGGATGTTTTCAGGGTATAAGAGTATATATAGGCGAAGGAACTAAGTCAGGGGAGCTATGAGGGGCCCATGAGGTAGGGGCACGCCCTACCCCCCTGGGTGCGCCCTCCTGCCTCGTGGTCGCCTCTTTGCGTCTCCGACTTCATCTCCAAGTCTTCTGGTTTCCTTTCGGTCTAAGAAAGATCGTCGCGAAGGTTTCATTCCATTTGGTATTCCTTTTGTGTGAAACTCTAAAATAGGCAAAAAAACAGAAACTAGCACTAGGCCCTCGGTTAATAGGTTAGTCCCAAAAATAATATAAAATAGCATATAAATGCCTATTAAACATCCAAAACAGATAATATAATAGCATGGAATAATCAAAAATTATAGATACGTTGGAGATGTATCATTCATCCAGCGGCAACGACCTCTACTACCACGGGATCCTGTTCATCCAACCCCCACTGGGAACTATTCATCCAACCCCAACCACGTATGTCTCGACTCGTTCAACCAACCCCCACGTTCACTGTTCATCAAGAGGCAGCAGGTTCGATCGGCTTCAGTTAGCAGCAGTAGCGAAGGAATCACTCAGTTCAGTTAACAGCAAGGGATCGATCGAGGTTCAGTAACATAGCTATTGCAATCACTCGGGTTCAGTTAGAGCCAACACCTCGCTCGGGTTCAGTTAGAGCGCAACGCCTCGCACACACGCGCGTACGTGTACGAGAGAAATGCGCAAACCTCCATGCATCGCTCGGCCCCGACCACCCACACTGGGAAGTCCTCGAAATTTTCCTCGCCCTCGCTTCTACCATGATTTTTTTTTCATCATGGAAGGCCCAAAGAATGTCATGCAGGTGTGTCTCTAGCCCGCCCAGGATGAAAAGCCCATTTTCTGTCATGATTTTTTGTCAAAGAAATAGGAACCCACCACATCTATGATGATACAGGGTTTTGTCATAATTATCGTCATAGAAGTGTCATAAGTATGACAGGAAAAAAATTCGTTCAGGCCAAAATGTCACGGATGTGTCTTTTTTTGTAGTGTATATAATTCCGATCGCGATGAACTAGATGCATAGGATAAAAAAATTGGTGTAATTCCAATTTCAATCGATTCCAGTTCCAAGATCCAATATCATTGCATAGCCTATACCATATCAATGCTTTTCCTTCAAAGATAAAGGGAACACCTTCTTCTTAGCTTCATCTCCGAATAAACCTGCAAGCTTAAATAATCCACAAATTTTATCCACATATATCAAGTGCATATCAAGATGTTCGGTTTCATCTCCTGCATTAGGATTAGCTAGCAGTTGTTCTATCATACCCGAAGGAATTTCATAATCAATATTTTCAGTATGTGCGGTAGGTTGAGGGGCAACTAATTGTGGTTTTGGTCGAGGTGAAAATACCCCGAACCAACCCCTCAAAGGATGATTTTCCATAGTAGCAAGTGACAATAAATTTCAGCATGTAGTAATAATTTTTCCTTACTAATTTCCACTTACCAAGAGCGCTTCACTCCCCGGCAACGGCGCCAGAAAAGATCATTGATGACCCACAAGTACAGGGGATCAATCTTAGTCCTTTCGATAAGTAAGAGTGTCGAACCCAACGAGGAGCAGAAGGAAATGAGAAGTGTTTTCAGCAACGTAATGTCTGCAAGCACTGAAATGGTCGATAACAAGTTGTTTGATAGCAAGGTAATTTGTAACAAGCAAGTAACGGTAACGGTAAATAAAGTGCAGCAAGGTAGCCAAATCCTTTTGAGGCAAAGGACATGCCAAAACGGTCTCTTATATTAAGCAAAGCGTTCTGGAGGGTACACGGGAATTTCATCATATCACTGACATCATGTTGGCTTGATTCGTTTTCGCTACTTTGATAACTTGATTTGTGGGTGGATCAGTGCTCAGGTGTTGTTCTTACTTGAACAAACCTCCTGCTTATGATTAACCCCATCGCAAGCATCCGCAACTACGAGAAAACTATTAAGATAAAATCTAACCATAGCATTAAACTTTTGGATCTGAATCGGTCCCTTACGAAGTAGCGCATAAACTAGGGTTTAACCTTCTGTCACTCTAGCAACCATCATCTACTAACTACTCCACAATGCATTCCCTTAGGCCCTAAGAAGGTGAAGTGCCATGTAGTCGACGTTCACATGAAACCACTAAGGGAATCACAACATACATATCATCAAATATCAAACACATATCAAGTTCACATGATTACTTGCAACATGACTTCTCCCGTGACCTCAACAACAAAAGTAACTACTCACAACTGATAGTCATGCTCAAGATTAGATTAAATGGCATAATGGATCCGAACATATAATCTTCCACCAAATAAACCATATAGTGATCAACTACTTGATGCAATCAACACCACTAGTCACCTACAAGTACCAATCTGAGGTTCCGGTATAAGGATTGAACACAAGAGATGAACTAGGGTTTGAGAGAAGATGGTGTTGTTGAAGATGTTGATGGATATTGCCCTCCCAAAGATGGGAGAGTTGTTCGTGATGACGGTGACGATGATTTCCCCCTCCAGGAGGGAAGTTCCCCCGGCGGAATCACTCCGTAGGAGGGCAAAAGTGCTCCTTCCCAAGTTCCGCCTCGAGACGGAAGCGCTTCGTCCCGAAATTCCTCCCCTGATTTTTTTTCTAGGTCAAAATGACCTATATACTAGAAGATGGGCACCGGAGGTGGGCCGAGAAGAGCATAACCCACCAGGGCACGCCTGGGGGCTCTGACGCGCCCAGGTGGGTTATGGCCACCTGGTGGGCCCCCTTTGGTAGTTATTGGCTCCAGTAATTCTTAAATATTCCATAAAAATTCTCCATGAACTTTCAGCTTATTTGGAGATGTGCAGAATAGGTAAGCTTTGACGTGCTTTTTTTAGGTCCAGAATTTCAGGTGCCGGTATTCTCTCTCTTTGTGTAAACCTTGCATATTATGAGAGAAAAGGCATTAGAAATACTCCAAAAAGCATTATTATACACAAAACATTATAAATAACAGTAGGAAATCATGATGCAAAATGGACGTATCAGGGGTTACCAAACCACTATTATGAGAGAGTGAGCAGGGGTGCAAACGTTGACGGTGGTGTTGGACTTTCTTTTTCTTTTGTCTTATCCCTATTTTTTTGTTACTGATGATGTCAGACTTCTATCGGGACCACCCCTTAGTTGATGAGGAGGTTTTCCAAAGCCCTTATCTACCCATCTCTTCATCTAACATATTTGTTAGCGATCTCGAAGAAGTTGGTAATATTCAGAAAAATCAAGTAATGTCAAGAAGACAACCAACAGCAGCTCCCCTTTTCACATCGTGGATCGCCTCTTGCGGGTATGTGAAGATCATGGTGGATTAGGGTATAACGAGGTCTAGACTTGTAGGCACTGCATGGTAGTGTGCAGAAATTCACAAGGCATGTTCTTGGGGTTTTCTTTGATGGTTTTACTAGGTGTGACGAACCCAACTTCCCTCGAAGCAATTGGGTGCACGAGGCCCTTGCACTGGCAGCCGACTTAGCACTACATAATGCCATTGTCGGTTCTGATTCTAAGCAGCGAATTACTGATATTTCATGTGGTCCGGGAGGATGTTATGGAGCCATTGTAAGAGAGGTCATCGCTACATCGCCAAGCTTTATGAACTGTAGTTTCGTCTTTGAGGGTCGAGCCTAAAATGTTGAGGATCATAATCTTGCCAAGTTTTCCCGTTCTTTAGGGCAGGACATCATGTTTGGTTCGGTCAACCCCATAACATTTCCGTATCCCCATTTTGTTAAACCCTTAATTTTATTTAGAAACACATTTAAAAAATGTTTATGTAACTAAAACAAATCGTTGGTGTATTTCAAAAATGTTCTTGCCATTTTAAAATAGTGTTCATACTTTTCAAAAATATGTTTATAATTAATAAATGTGTTCACCTATTTTACAAAATATTTGGGTAATTTTAAGAAGTGTTCATGCAGTTTACAAAAAAAACTTAATTACAATGTCCATGTAATTATAAATGATCATGTATTTTAACAAAGAAGGAAAAAAGAAAACAAAAAATCTGAGAGAAAAACAAAACAAGGAACAAATCAAAAGGAGAAAAGGATAGTAAAATAATTAGAACAAACAAACAAATTCAAAACAGAAGGAGGAGGATAAAAAATTGGTACAACATAGAAAACTGATCCAAGCAAGTAGCGCTTGTACACAGGGCCTACGTGCAATCCGTGCGATTCCACTTCATCTCAGGGGAGTTTCATCGAGCAACTAATCAGCGAGTACTCCTTCGGAGCACCGCAAGGATCATTTTTGATGGGCTGGGAGAGCGTCATTTGACACGCTTTCAGCCGCTGCCACGTGTCACGCTCTGTGCACTCCCTCTATATTTTTTTCCCTATATGCTGGCTTTTCGATAATTTTTTTGGTTTTTTTTGGCTTTCTTGTTTTTCATAGGTTTTGGGCAACAATTTTTTTTGCGAGAGGCGCAAATTTCATTATTGTGGAAGCATGTATTTTTTTTCCACGAGAGGCACAATCATGCCTCTCGGAAAAGGGGAAAAAAGTTTTTTTCGTATGAGGCGCAAATTTATTTTTCGTGAAGGCACAAATTTGCTTTCGCGGTGTGCCTCTCGGAAAAGGAAAAGAACACGTTTTTCTTTTTCCTTTTACCTTCTGCGAGAGGCACCACAGTCGTGCCTCTCGGAAAAGGAAAAAACGCGTTTTTCTTTCATGAGAGGCACAATTCTACTTTTCATGGAGGCGCGAATTTACTTCTGCGAGGGGCACAACCATGCCTCCCAAAAAGAAAAGAAAAAGTTTTTATTTCTTTCTTTCGTGAGAGGCACAGATTTACTTCACGTGGAGGCACGGATTTGCTTCCGCAATAGGTACAATTGTGCCTCTCAGGAAAAAGGAAAAAAGAAAATGTTTTTTTCCTTTCATGTGACGCACATATTTGCTTCTCGTGGAGGCACAGATTTATTCCCCACGAGAGGCACAGTTGTGCTTCTTCAGAAAAAAGGAAAAAAGAAAAAACATGCTCCCGGTTCAGGTTTTTTCGCGAAAAAAAAGTTCGTTGAAACCTATCAATATGAGATTTAGTTTTAAAAATCTGGACTCCGACGATGAAAACAATTCAAGATTTGGGCGTATTGTTTAAGAGATGAATGTTTTGGATAAATAAATCTATAAAAAAAGGAAACTGAGAGGTTGTGCGCCACTTGTCATAACTTAGGATATGTAAGTGATCTTCGCAAAAAAAGTACTTCTTAATTAATGATTTTGCAGCAAGTCTCCTTAGTGCACACTACCGATGGTTGGTTTTGGGCCTTGGCCCTATGTCTCTCGCCCCGTTCATCTCAGGTTTTTTTTGCTGGATTTTCCTGTTGCCTGCTGTCAGACAGTTTATGGATTTAAAAAAACGGATTGCAAAAAAATATTCACAAATTTAGAAAAAGGTTCACGAATTTGCAAAAATGTTCACAGCTTTTAAAAAAAGTTCATGATTTGTAAAAACAGTTTATCAATTTTGAAAAAAATCATTAATTTAGCCAAACATAAATTTTGAAAAAGAATCACAAAATATGAAATAATTTCATCAATTTTGAAAAAAACTTAAATTTTGGAAAAGAATTCACTAATTTAAAAAAGTCATCAAAATTAAAAATAGTTCATATATTCGAAAAAAATCACACATTTGAAAAGAAAAGAAAATGAAATAAAACAGTGTAATAACCATCCAGTGAACCGCAACACGAACAGAAGAAAAAGAATGTAAGTATTTCTCAGCAAGTGCCTTTTTTTGCAAAGAAAAGCATAACAGGGAAAAAATGGCGAAATGTCGGCCCAGGGCTGAAGGGGAGTGTGCGCCGGTTTGCGGTTAACACCTTAACGGGCGTACTGGGCCTCAAATAGAGTTGGCTCATCTGGGTCACTTTGGCTCGAAGAAAATAAATACCTGGGCTAGTTGTCTCTCTCAACTACATCTGCGGTCATTACTCAAAAAAAACTACATCTGCGGTCTCTCTCTTCTCTAAAACAAAAGAAAATGAAAAAAAAAAGACACAAGAAATTCGGCGTGGCTGTTTAGAGCAACTCCAACGCGCCGACCCAAACAGACGTGCGCTTTATCTGTTTTGTCCGTTTGGATCAACCGCCCGCTCGTTATCCGTCCCTTTTTACGTTGGGATAATTAATTTGGTGTCCTTAGTTGTGTCCTACTCAGCAGGTTTACCCCTAGTTTCCAAAAACACTTGTTCCTGCCCAAGCCACTCTGTTCCTCTTATGCTTTTGCCCTTTAACCGTTTGACCATCACTTTAAAAACTTCATAAAAAAATTATACTAACTCGAAAAAATACAAATAAAATATCAAAATGTTCAGAAAAGCATCACCTATATGTGCATGTCATTTGCATTCGTGAAAAAAGTGTTGGCGAGTTCTCATCTCACTTTTAGATCCTATGGTCTTAACATGAACAGTAAAATCTAAAAAAAATCTAAAAAATCTAAAAAAAATTGGTGGCAAATTTTGACCAATGTTTTGAGTGCTCGCCAAGTTTCATAAGGGAATGACATTCGTGGAAGTCGTGACAAAAAATAAAAAAAATTTATTTTTTGTCACGACTTCCACGAATGTCATTCCCTTATGAAACTTGGCAAGCACTCAAAACATTGGTCAAAGTTTGCCACCCATTTTTTAGAATTTTTTAGATTTTACTGTTCATGCTAAGATCATATGAGCTAAAAGTGATATGGGGACTGGCCAACACTTTTTTCATGAATGCAAATAACATGCACATATAGGTGATGCTTTTCTAAACATTTTGATATCTATTTGAATTTTTCTGAGTTAGTATGATTTTTTTATGAACTTTTCAAAATTATGGTCAAACGGTCAAAGGGCAAAAGCATAAGAGGAGCAAAGTGGTTTGGGCAGGAACAAGTGTTTTCAGAAACTAGGGGTAAACCTGCCGAGTGTGACCCAACTAGGGACATAAAATCAATTATCCCTTTTACGTTTGGTCGGCCGTGCATCTAACACGCAGACCATTTTTACCCTCGCGGCCAGCATGCCGTGTTTTTTCAAAACATAATTCAAACAAAATACAAACATTTTTCATGGTTTCCAACCAAACAAATACTCCCTCCGTTTCTAAATATTTGTCTTTTTAGAGATTCAATAAGTGACTACTTACGGAGTAAAATGAGTGAATATACAATCTAAAATATGTCTTATATACATCTATGTATTAGTCCATTTGAAATCTTTAAAAGACAAATATTTAGGAACGGAGGGAGTATATCATAGTTTACAAGCCAAATAAACATATCATAATTTACAAGTCAAATAAAAATTAAATTGTCTCAAATACATTTTAAAAAAGATACATCTATTGGTTGCCAACTTGAGCCAACATAAGCGCAACCAAATCATTTATGCGGACAAATCGTCAAACAGTTTGTAGGCGTCGTCGAAGAAGCAGGCCGGCGAAAAGACACACGCCTCCCCTGGACCAGGTAGTTGGATTGGTTGCGTTCGGCGAGTGTGGCGTCGTCGTTGAAGCAGCTGGCCGGGGGCGCGGGGGGCGAGGTGGTGTTGGCGGCGATGTCGACAGAAGTTGCGGTGGCCCAGCGGCAAGGCGGTGGTGGCGACGACGTTGGAAGGTGGCGTGTTGCGGGGGAGGTATGTGGGTGCAGACGGCTGGCGTGGGCGACGAGGCGACGGGGTGGGGCGGCGGGGTGCTTGCTGTCGATGAAAGGAAGAGAATGGCCCATGTGTGACTGGCGGGCCGGAGAGTAGACGGACTTCGCACGCGTCCGCCTTGTGTCCGCGTCAACGCAAACCCAAATTTGAACTTGGATTGTGTCGACGCATTGGATCGATTTTTATGCCCGTTTCAATTAAAATGGACACATACAAGTGAAATGGGTTGGCGCGTTGGAGTTGCTTGGAGTTGCTCTGCACCCAAGGCAGCCGCTTCGCCATCAACCTCCACACATTGTTTGTCTAAAAAAGCTCCACACCTTATAAAAAAAAACTCCACACCGCCTTCTCCAAATTCCCCAATTCCAGATGAGGCGAACCAATCCTTGATCGGATCTCGACTCCGACTGCTGTGCGGAACAATGGCAGAGCAGATGGGGCCAGCACCAACCCGTCCGTCGTCCTCCACCGCCCTCAACCATGGATTTATTCTCCACCTCCTCCTGCGTCCACCGCCGATTTTCTTGAACCCTAAGCCGGCTTGTCTGACGCTTCCGACGACGACATGGATAGTACGGAAGATCGACCCTCACAAGCACCCTGTTCCCTACAGCGACGCTCCGTCTCCGGTGCGCGCCGTGCTCAACCGTCCGTGGCCATCCCCTGTCCTGATCCTTTTTTTCTTCCGCGAGAGGCACGATTTTGCTTCCGCGAGAGTCACAGTTCTGCTTTCGCGAGAGTCACGGCCGTGTCTCTCGGAAACGGAAAAGAACGTGTTTTCTGTTTTTTTTTCTTTCATGAGAGGCACGGTTTTGCTTCCGCGAGAGGCACGGTTGTGCTTTCGGCAGAGGCACGGGCGTGCTAATCTAACGGGAAAAATGATTCGATATTTGATGCACGATTTAAGAGATAAGATGTTTTGAATTAAACGGATCTACGAAAAAGAGAAAACTCCCATATTGCGAGGTGGGAGAACTAGTGATTTCCCTCTCTTCTCTGAAACAGAAGAAAAAGGAAAAAAGACACAAGAAATTCGTCGTGGTTGCTTACACCCAACCATGCCGCTTCGTCATCAACCTCCACACCTTGTCCAAAAAAAAAGTCCACATCGCCGTCTCCAAATTCCCCAATTCCAGAGGAGGCGAACCAACCCTGGATCGGATCCCGACTCCGACTGCTGGGCGGAACAATGGCAACGCAGTCGGAGCCGGCACCAACCCGTCGTCCTCCTCCGCCCTCAACCACGGATTTATTTCCGTGTCCACCTTCTCCTGCGTCCGCCGTCGATTTTGTTTTTTCGCCGGCTTGTCTGACACTTCCGACGACGACATGGATAGTGCGGAAGATCGACCCTCCTTGGTTGCGGAGGAGGAGGACAAGCAGCCTGTTCCCTACAGCGACGCTCCGTCTCCGGTGCGCGCCGTGCTCAACCGTCTGTGGCCATCCCCTTCCTGATCCCGCCGGACAGTCCGCCCGGCAAGTACCGCACACTCGTGGCCACCGCCAAGGACATCGGGGAGCCGATCTCGCCGGAGGAGATAGCCGCGCTGGAGGACAAGGAGAGCGACAACGCAAACGCACGGTTCTACAAGGCAATGGCTCGGACCGATGTCTTTATGAGGAACTACATCCATGAACACGGCAGCCTGTACATGGATGAGAACGACGGGTGCATGTTCGACAACTCAGCCCAAGTTGACGAAATACGGTAATCTTTTTCGGAAATGTTAACGCCCACACGTGTGGGCGTTGACCATCTCAACCACACGCATCCATCACCGTTCAGTACTATATGCACGAATCTTGACATAATCTGGCTGATTTTCTGTGCCACGTAGGACAAGGCGTGTGTGTGGTGTGTGACATAGTTCGCGCACACATCCATTTTACCACACGGAGGGGCCGGTGTGTGGGCGTTTAGCAGTTCACCCACACACCAGTTTTCAGTCACGCACAAGGGCTGGTGTGTGGGCATTTGCCATCTCGCCCACACGTCCGTCTCCTCTCCCACACGTAAGCTGCTAGTTGCCATGTGTTTTTGCAGCGCACATGGCAACTGCCTCTAGTGTGCTTTATAAGCAGGTGGCAACTTTCTTTTTTTACCCGAGTTGTCATGTGTTTTTGCAGGGTACACGGCAACTGCCTAGTATGCACGTAAGCAGATGGCAACTGTCTTTTACCGAGTTGTCATGTGTTTTTGCATGGTACGTGGCAACTGCCCCAACGTGCACGTACATGGCAACTGCCCTAACATGCACGTAAGCAGATGGCAACTCTTCCATTTTACATGGCAACTGCCCTAGCATGCTTGTGAGCACATGGTAACTCTCTCAACTGCCTAGTGTTAGTATGTGGCAACTCCTAAAGTTATGAAATCATGGCAACTACATTAGATCAGACCATACATGGCAACTGCAGTTGAGCAACCATGGCAACTGCAGTTGTCCGACATGGCAACCGTAGTTCAGCGACATGGCAACTGCAGATAAACGAACATGGACGAGGGTCTGGACCATGGCAACTGCGGACGCGCGGTGAGCGTCACGCGTCGCGTGCGGGACCAGAAGGGTACGAGGCCTGACATACGGGCGTGTGGGCGTTATCAATTTCGCCCACACGCACGCGTGTGAGAGGGTTCAGGAGAGAAAAAAGACGTGTGTGGGCATTAGTTGTTTTGCCCACACGTAGGTGTGTGGGCTGGTTGCTGTCCATGCCACACGAGGCGTGTGGCACAACTATTCGATACACCACACGTGTGGCAGTTATCGGGACCCATCTTTTTTCGCCTCCCCCTTGCATATTTATTTGTTTTTGGTCCATATCAAACTTAATCCATGACATATCTTCTGTTCAATTTACTTTCACTTTGTATGATCATGATGTCTTACAACTTCAATGGGCTGATAAATACTCCCTCCATCCCAAAATAAATGTTTCAACTTTGTACTAACTCTAGTTCAAAGTTGTACCAAGGTTGAGACACTTATTTTGGGACGAAGGGAGTAGTACATACTGTATGGGAATTTTCCTTTCGGCAAAATTGCTTCTTTACAAGTACTGGCTTTGGCATACCATAGATCTGCATGTACCGGTAATAGCAGTTAGAAGATACAGACCGTGAGTAATATTTGAAGCTTTATCACTGGTCAGTTAGTGTGACCCGGTTGAATTGAATAATGCAGCTATTGTCAAAATTGTTCAGCTTAATATGAAAGCTCTGCAGCAACTTAATATGAGCTCAAGAAGGGGTGGTAGCCGGAGCTCTGTTTTTTTTGTTTCTAAAGAACACACAGGAGGGTTGCCTGTAAATTGTAGCAACAGAAGTACCTGTAGCTCTGGATGGGGAGCTGGTGTATATATTCACGCACTGTAAATCAGAAATTCAGAAATATCTTACTTGGTAGCTTAATGTAATTCGTTTCTCTCATTATAGTTGCAAGAGTGTCACAGCAGAAGAAATGGAAGCCAAGATAATGAAGCGAGAGGTGACCAGGCAAGAAACATTTTTGTCAGAACTGGCCTTAGCGAGTTTCAACAAGAGGAGAAAGGTATAGCCATTTTCCTACCTTCCATTTGCTATTTGGTAGGAGCTTGTAAACCGTATACAGTAAAAGTCAGTGTTGTATTCCTTGCCAGGAATATTAAATTTTGTTTTTGAAAGATAACTTTAAAGGAATTCCCTACAGTATAATTAAATAGGAGCCTAAGCTCATATCATATCTGGGAGGACTTGAACCCAAGTCGTGGGGATGTACACCAATTCTCCCAACCAAGTGAGCTAGACTTGCTACCTGAAAATATTAAATTAGGATCACTAGTACCATGAGCCACACAGACTGAATGTTTCAAATACTTTACTGCAATTTCTGAGTGTTTCAATTAAACTTAAGGAGCCTTTTGATGATTACAGAAATTTTCTATTCCACTTAGATCAGCCTTTAGTGGCTACTGATAATAATTCGTGTTAATCCAGCTTGAAGAATTAGCAGCCAACTCCATTGCTAAGTTTTGCTTGATCCATTTGTATTTCTGGCGTGTAACTGTAAACATACTTGTGAATGCAATTACGGCTTTTGCGTTCTTGCTTCTACGCATGTGGTTCTTCTAGTGTTGCTTCTTTGCTCTGGATATTTGGTTCCCTTAGGGTTGTGTTTGATTATTTTATTTAGGTCTGTTGTTTGCAAGTGCAATTGTTGAAGCGGTTCAGTTGCTCTAGCGGATTCTGGTAGACCTATTCAAACTAAAACTAACCAATTACGTGCGCCACATTATTGTGACAATGCTCAACATATAGTTGGATAAGTTTATTTATACTGAATTTTCATTCCTCTCTCTCTGCCCAATTTGCAGGTAAAGTTTGAATTATGTGAGACATTGCTTTCCAATTCTTTCTGGCAGAACAGAGATTCGTTTGTGCACCTCAATTTCGTCGCGAAGCGCAAGGATAAGAAGACACTCTTTTTCGCCGAGATAGAGGACTGCGGACAGGTCGGCAAAGAGATCCTGCAAGTACGCTGTTGTGTTCCCCTGGATTCATTATGTGAAGGTAAGCCCGCGGAATCTTCAGAAAATTGTCCACATTAGTTGATGAGGTTTGTATGCGTTTTATTCCTAGTTTGTTGCTATATATGCTGGTACTGAATGGAGTTTACTATTTGCTCCTCAGGTGGTTATCATTACTACTGTGTTGATCCTCCTGGACATGGCTATAGGAAAAGTCTTGACTTCACGAGGTGCTACGCCTGCACTGAGTTCTTGAAACACCCCGCAGATGGCTCGACGTACTCAGGAGGCCATGACCTTCGGAAGAGAACGTATCTATAGTTTAGAAGGTGTTTCATTTATCAGCGGTGGAGCGCCCTCATGGAGGGCACGAGAGTATGATCCTTAGAGAATAGGCACAAGTGGCGTCCGGCTTTAAACTAAAGCCAACCAAGAGGCCACAAAAAGTCATACAAGATTTAAAATTACAAGCAAAAGGAAAAAAAGTAACTGAAATAGTAAGAACTGCTGTACAGCGAAAGTCCTCTTCTTAGAGAGAGAGAGAAAGAGAGAGAGAGAGAGAGAGGGAGGGAGGGAGGGAGAAGACCTAGTCAATGCCGGGAGGGCCCGACCAATTAGAGAAGTTATCATAGAAATTAGATTCGCCCATTGGTGTTTTTTGCCACTATCAAACATTATTGTGGTGGTGCATTTTGTCAAGGTTGTATTGTGATGGGTTTTTTTTGGTATTTTTGGACACTATTGTGATGGTTTTTATACATTTCACTTCCAAGGCGTGTAAACTACTACACCTGTATTTATTTTACAGGTGTAAATTACCGGCCATAGCTGAATTTTTTGCCGGGAAACAAAACGACCCGCCGAGGCGTGAAAACGCTAATCCAAGCGGGTCCAAAGCTATCTTGTTCTTGGCTACCCCAAGGGTAGCCAGTGTTGAAAAATATTGTACCATAGTTTTGAGAACATGGTTGGTGGGGTGACCTAGAATAATCCCTTGAATAGCAAGCTTATTGCGAACATTTCATAATGCCCGTGATTGAGCAGCAAAATAGCACTATGCAAAGCCCTACGGTAAGCCCTCGAATGATGCCCTCATCGATCGATTTGATCTGCTACTAGGCGCATGTGGTGGTATATATCATCAACAACGTTGTAGAGCTCCTCATGGGTGAAAGTAGGCATGGTAGACGACGACAATTTAGTTTGGCAGTACTCGGCATGTCCGAGTACAGCATGACCTACATGAGAACGAGTGATGGCGGCGATTGGACCTACAACATTTTTAACACCTATTGAAGACCGAGTCGAGGTTGTAGAGTTTCAAGGTTGACGAAGTCACCATACATGCCTTGCTGTCAATAAAAACGTCACATCTCATAGAAAGAACAATCCGCATTATGAGACACCAAAGCGTTCCTCGAGTTTGATCTCTGAGCTAGGAGTACCACCACCTCCTAACCATCCAACCATTGATTGGTTCTCGAACCTACAACATTGTGTCATAGCCTGTAGCAGCGATATGCATGGGAGAGCGATAAAACGAGAAGGAGTTGGGTCGGCATCTCGCCTCGCACTTATAAAAACTATTTGTGCAATTAAAAAAAATTATTCACAACATTTATAAAACGTTCATATATTTTGAAAAATGTTCATGAAAAGATTAAAAAATGTCCATGCAACTTTTCAAAAATATAAATAACATATAAAAATGGATTTACCATTTAAAAATTTGTTCACAACACATAAAAATATACATATAAAATGTTCATGAAAATGGAAAAAAATTTGTTTGCGCAACTTTTAAAAAAATTGCATGACATGTAAAAAATGTGCACTAAACCCAGGGAATTGAAGTTCATGAATTTGAAAATGAAAAAGAGACAAAATAGAAAAAAGAAAAACAAAAACAAAAACAAAAAAGTAAAAAAAAGTAAAACAGAAAACCAATAGTGAAATAGGAAAAGGGAATAAAAACACTGAATGCTTCCCAAATCACCCAAAACCGTGTAGAAGGTTCCTAAAACTGGAGCTAATGACTGGCCTACATACAATGCCCCTATAGGCAAGAGCTTTGTCGAGCCCTGTAGGCAAGAGCTTTGTCGGTCTCGCAATAAGCCAAATACAGCTCTGTCGGGTCACCTTTTGTAGTTAGTTCTCGACCCTAAGGCACCGCTTGGAATGGGGGTAATTTTATACGCGTGTATTTATTCTACAGGTGTAAGTTACAGGTCAACAGTTAAGATCAGCCTGAAATGAAAACGAACCGGAGGAGGTCCGTATCTTATACCGGCCAGAAAACGAGCAGAAACGCTAATCCAAACAGGGCCTGGCACATTGTATGGGGCGCCTCTACGTCTTGCTTCGAGGGAGATAGAGGGAAGCCTCACCTCAAGGAAGGTGTGAGTTGGGCCGGCCCAGGCGCACGGGAGGCCACAACGTTTTTTTTTTGTTTTTTTCCATGTTTTTTTGTTTCTTTTTTACTTTTGCTTATACTTCCAAATATGCTAAATAAAATATATTTAAAAACTCTTTACATAGATATTTAAAAAAATGTTAGCAAGCATTTTAAAGATGTTCAATGTGTATAGGAAAAATGTGACCATGTATTCAGAAAATATTAATCTTATATTTCAAAATGTTAATCAAGCCTTTGAAATTTTTAATCATGTATAGAAAAATTGTTACTTTCGCGGGGAGTATAGAAAAATGTTGACCATGTATTCAGAATGTTAATCTTGTATTTGGAAAATGCTAATCAAGTATCTCAAAATGTTATTCGTGTGTACAAAAAATGGTGAACATATATTTAAAAAATGTTAATCTTGTATTTGAAAAATACTAATCAACCATTTGAAACATATGTTAAAAATATGTATAGAAAACATTTTCACAATGTATTCAGAAAATATAAATCTTGTATGCAAAACTGTTAAATGCGTATTAGAAAAATGTATTGTATATATACAAAAAATGTACATTGTGTATGGAAAAAATAGACATAAAAAATGTTAATCTTGCATTTAAAAAATGTTAAACATGAATCTAAAACATTTCAGATGTATACAGAAATGTTGAATGTGTGCTGAAAAAGTTTAAGATGTGTTGAAAGAAAACCCTACGAAAATCAAGAAAAAGAAAGGAAACAAAGAAACCCAAGAAAAACCAATAAAATAAAATAAAATAAAAGCCAAAGAAAACAATGAAAAATAATGGAAATAGAGAAACCCGAATGGGAAACAAAGAAAACCGATAAAAAAGAATGAAACAGAGAAAACGAAGAAAGAAAGAACGAAAGAAAAGCAAAAACAATGAAAACCGAGAAGCATAGAAATTAAAAAAAAGGATAAAACTAAGAAAGAAACAAAGAAAAAGAAACGAAAGAAAAAAATGCAATCCAATAAAGAAACGAAGAAAACGGGTGAAAAGCAATAAAATCAGAGAAAAATCAAAAGAAAAACATAAACCCATTGAAGAAACAAAAAAGGCAAGGTATAACCACGAAGAAAAAGAGAAAAGAAAGAAGATCAGTGAAGAAATAAAAAACAAAGAAAAACCATAAGAAAAAAGAAAAGAAAGGAAAACAAGAAGAATAAAAAAAGAGCCAACCCTTGAAAAGTGAAAACCCGGACAACAAAACAATAGAGAAAAAACCAGCCCAAAATAATGAATAAACTGGACAAAAAACACACAAAGAGAAAAAAAAAACACTGCTATAGTGATGCCCCGGCCACTCTCGCCGCGCTTCAGGCGAGATACACTACCATCTCGCGTGAAGCGAGATATAGCTCCCACACATTTGTTGAATGCTCCAGGAATTTGAAAGGTCGGCCTTTTGTGAATAATTTTAGGCTGCACCAGGCTTAATTTTGTGCTAGACGGACGATGAGGAAAATGGATATGTGGATTACTATTTAATAGCCTGATTCTCTACCTGATACTTTTTGAAGAAAAAAATGTGTTTTTGGTGATTTTAGTTGCTTTTACAAAAAACTACGGGTGTCGCATTTCATCGTTGAAAATGGAACACATTACAATGCTTAGATTGAGCACACAAACACATAACAACACAAAGAGATGACACCAACACCACAAAAAACTCACACCCTGGAAGACCAAGAATCTCGATTTCAAGGATCACAAAGTCTCGACAAGAAGAAGCAGGTCTTCGCCTTCCATCATCATCTATCCAAGCAAGGTGGACGCCCTTAGCGTCGGCCATATGGTTTCCACCCGACAACACACCTCAAAGAGGGGGTGCCATATGGGAATGAGGTAATCTGTGAAGATTTACGACTCACTAAACCGGCTTCAAATGCAAATGTCGGGCCTATCCACCACTTGGACCGAGAGCTCAAATTGCGGCCGCCAAGCATCAGCAACACTGGCCACCGTGATGCGGAGCATCCCACGTTCATCCCCATGTACACTCCGACTACTCCCCAAGCACCAAGAGGACATATGACGAGACCTCGAATGTACACCATTGGACACAAGGTGAACTCGCTCCTCTCCGAACCTTCACTTTCTACATGTGAGACATGGCTACTACCTCATGCATGGATCTTGCATATACTCATGTACGATCGAGACGACCATGGAGAATCCAAGGACCAAGGCCAAGCATGGAAGAGAAGGAGGAAGAGAACATGGCCGCTCCAGAACGAGCGGTACAACCGGTCAACAACCGCCGGGGAGGTACAACCGGTCGACTACCGCCCAACTACCAGCCACCATTCTGTGATCGTGTGGTGCAAGGCCGGTACTGCACTGGATGTACCGGTAATTCCCAAATGACACGTACTAACGCCCCGACATCCGGTACAACCGCTGGCCCCTATGACGTCCATCTCCTGAAGCCAGCGCCTGACCTCCCAGCGGTAGTACCGCCTTCCTCGTCCGGTACTTCCGCCCTGCATGAGTCACCAGCGGTACAACCGCCCCCGCGACCGGTACAACTGGCCTGTCTGCGCACAGTGTATTGGGCCGAGCCCGTGTACCCCTTCGCCCTCACTTACCTCTTCGTGGCTCTAGACTATATATACTCCTCCACCTCCTCCTAGTTAGGTTTAGCATAGGTTTAGCTCATATTTTGTGTGAGAGCCTTGCTCATCCACTTGGATACTTCTCCTCGGAGCTCAGGAGCTCTTCGGAGAAGATCCCCCAAGCGGATTCAAGACCCCTTTCTAGGGAAGACCATCAAGACCTCCGTACGGAGAAGAACGGTTCCTTTGTATCCTTACCTTTGTTGATTGTGGATCATATGTTACTCTATGTTGTCGGTGATCTAGCACTCGTGTGATTGATTACTTGTCGGTTGAGTGTTTCTCTTGTTCTCCCCGTGTTTTCCCTCTAGTTCTTCCGCGTGTTCTTCGTGATTCCCCGTAGGATCCCTCCAAACGTGAAAGATCGACCACTTAGGGTTCCGTCCTACATCATCTTGGTATCAGAGCTAGGTTGATCACGTTTTTGGAGCCCCTATCCCGTGTTTTCTAGCTTGATTTTGTTGTTTTCGTCCTAAATCCGAAAATCCCCACCAAAAATAGCCCCTAAAATTTTTGTGATTTGTTGGTTTGATGATGTTTTGTTGATTTTGATCCGTGGATTTGCTTGGTTTCAAGTGGATCTAGCATTCCCCCAAGTTTCCCCTCTTTCCATCCACGAAATCCATCCAATTTTGCCCCCGAAATCATCCATTTCCGTCCCAAAATCGCGCCCCGAGTCGATCTGCGAAAAATCCCGACACGAGCGGTACTTCCGCCCCTCCGAGCGGTACTACCGCTGAGTACCATGAGCGGTACTACCGCCCATCCGAGCGGTACTACCGCCCCTCCCAGTTTCAGCGTTACGAGTTTCACCGTTTTGCCCATAACTAATTCATCCGGAGTCCGTTTTTGACGTTCTTTAGCTCGTTTTGAAGCTATTGACATCCCCCGTCCCACAAAAATACCACCAACACAATTAGACTCCATCAAATTTTCCAAAATTTGGCAAGTTTGCCTAGGCCCTCCACCATATCATCCGCATAGCCACCTCCGACTTCCGCAACCTAACCCATTTTGTTCCCCTTAGCATTAGTGGTTGCTTGAGTAGTGATTCGAGTCTCCTAAGGTGTTTCGGCTACTTAGGGACAATTGCTTCGTCATCAACCACCGCCAACACTTCCGCATAGGCGTGCCCACCATACACTTCTGCCACCCCCAACTTAACCCAATAGTTGTTTGAGCTTGTTTGAGTTGTGGCTTGTATCTCCTAAGGTGTTTCGGCTACTTAGGGACGGCAACTTCAACTCCGACACGTGTATAGCCCGTCACTCCACTTCCACATTGCCAAGTGCAAACCACCACCGCTTTCCACTACCACCATTTTGACATTTGACGTTTGAGATTTTGAGTTCGTGGTTTTTCCGTTTCCTAAGGTGTTTCGGCTACTTAGGGACGAGACTCCATCATCTTGGTATCTACATCAAGAACACCGCCACTCATCATCGCCACGGACGGTAACCTCGACGACTCCATTGTATATTCCCTTGCAAATTGCATTGATAACCATCATAGACCATATTTTGCGTCACTTGCCTATCGAGACTAGCCATTTGTGTATTGCCGACAATGTTACTTGTGCACATTAGTGATCATACTTCCCATAGCATACGTACCATATCATCGTGGTGCCTATATTGGTATCATATCTTGTGTCACAAGTTTGTTCTCGCATATATACAATTGCTATCTTGGTTTGTGCATTGTGCAAAAGTGGCCATAGAAAAAAAAGAAATAAAGCTTTTAAGCAAAAGAAAGAGAGCAAAGAAGCTTGTAAGCAAGTGCCATAGCATCATACCACATTGCACATAAGATTGTCATATCCGATCATCTTGGATCATCTTGAGAGAAACACCGGGAGCCATACATACATAGCATACTTGGAATAGAAAGTTTATCCATTTTGCATCTTATAGGTTGTGCACAAGTGTCGTATCCGCCTATAGAGCAATCGTGCTAGCGTCTCTCTTGAGTTGTGCAACACGAGCGTTTTCCGTGGATTCCATATTTTGTGCTCATTCCTTGGTTGCACGACCCCATTTATCTATTCGTGTGTGTGTTTCCGTGTACCATTCTTTGCTATTGGTCTACTTGTTTCTCTTGCGAATTTGTGAATCTCTTTCAACATTATTGACTCTTGCTAACATTTTGCATTAAATTTTTGTGCCACTATCCTCACCGAGCTCCACTATAAGCTTTACTTGTGTAGGTGTGAGAACCGACAAGGATTGGTACCAATAGTGCTATTTCATTGTCCGCATTTGAGTGAACTTGATTCATTTCCAACATCGGTCAAGGTACATTGGTATAAGTTCTTCTCTTTCTCCCACTCATATTTGCTCGAGTCTTGTGATGGATAGGCAAGGCATTTCCTCTCCGGTTCTCGACAACAACGACGGCGTGAACAATTACATCACCAAAGCGTCTATCTTCGATCTACAACGACAAGTGCAAGGCACACAATCAAGATTGCAAGAGCGCATCGAGAACATCTCCATCGACATTCATCACTCCGAAGCAAGGAGAAGGGACTACTTCGACAAGAAGCTTGCCACACATAAAGAGGAGCAAGATGCAAGGATGGAGGAGATTAGAGCCTTGATCAAGTCTACTTCCCCTTCGTCATCTTCAAGGCAGCGGCGACCAAGTAGATCATCTTTGGAGCACAAACAAGATGCAAGCGCAAATCGTCCAAGTCAACATCTACATGGCGACCACCATCACATTCGTGATCAACATAGTCAAGAAGGGAAAGTCACCTCCAAGCATCATGTGCACGACGACGACGAACGCCAAGGAGCTCAAGCACGACAACGACATCATCATCATGAAGATGCTCCACAAGCGCAAATGCACAAGTCCCAACAAGCGCTACTTCACGCCAAGTCCAAGCTTCATAAGCACAAGAGAAGACCGCGAGACGACCACCACCAAGACGGTGTTATGGCTACAACAACCACTTTGGCATCTTCACTAAGTGCTATCAAGGCATCTTCGCCTTTGGACGTACGGCATCTTCGCCTACTTCCCACGAGTACGCCTACAACGACTTCATCAAGTCCAAGGCGACCACCTACAAGTGAGGGCGACACTTCCATCTTCGGAAGCCCCTCAAGGAAGATGGCCGAGCATGGGAAACTCCCTTCGGTCATGGAGACGAGCTATGAGGTGCCACATCATATGGACCTCCAACACCAAGACGGCGACAAGACGGTCGAGCAAGGGCCATCCCCTTCGACTACGGCGACAAGCGCGAACCTCTTCAACAACATGAAGATGGTGCCCATATTGGACTCATCCTCCGAGTCAAGCTACGCGACCGCGCATGGAGACATTTGCACCAACATCTCTCCGACACCCACATATGAAGAGATGCCCCATTTGTCATGTGAGGAGAGCCACCACCCCATGAGAGAGATGAGTGACTCCACCATATGTGACATTGAGAGCATTTCCTATGAGAGGATGAGTGTGACCACCACTAGCCCCACACATAAGAGCATGCCACACATCCTATGTGAGGTTGAGCGCCATTTGAGTGACTGCACCAACCATATGAGTGAGAGCATCCTTGAGGGAGGGAGTGAGCCACAACACTTAGAGAGTGAGGTAGTTGACACGGCATGTGAGGCCACTATGATTTCTAACGACTTAACCTCTACTCCTAGTGTGTTTTCTTCTTTGGTGCTAGGTCTCCTACATGACGACACGCCTATACGCGACGAGTCCATCCCTCCAATGGGAAAACCGATGGCCATGGTGGACGATGATGCACCCCCACATGGTTCCATCAAGATGAAGATGACAACGATTGGATCTTAAACACCTCACCTACAACACATGAGCTATGCTCCGAAGGTAACATAGGTGACGGTGCTTCTCTTGTCCCACTAGTGGACTCTCTTGACCTTGATTGCTCCCATGATGTTGACCCACCTATTACCATGCTTCATGCTAGTGAAACTTCTTCATGCCTTGAATTACCTATTTATGATGAATATGATGATGAGCATGTTGAGTTGCCTAGTTGTGATGCTATGCTTCATAGGATATCTTGTGAAAATTCTATTGGTCACTTCATGTTTGACAATCCATTGACCTTGTCATATGCTATGAGTGAGATCTCCCATATCGCCTCATTACAATCTCAACATAGTAACTATGCATACCCCATTAAAATCAATCCCATATGCACTTATGGCATAGATGACGAGATGATGGTCATTGGCTTTTGCTTCTCTTGTGATGATATTGTCATGCTTCCTTTACATGATTTGTGCAATTCATCTCCTATACCATGCCATGAGCACATTGGTCTGAATATGCAATGTTTTGGATGTTGTCAATATTCTCCATGTGATGTTTCCACTAATGCTCATGAGGAGACCCCCATAGTTTCCTCATACATATTAGGAGATTTTGATGCATTCCATACTTTGCATGATTCCCATGATAGTGTACACCATATGCATTCCATGAATAACAATGCTCTAGATATTGCTCGTGATGCATTACACAATTTGAGTCCCCATTATGCTATACATAACAACAAACCTATCATGATGGATGACATGTTTCTATATCACGCATCTCATTTATTTCAACATTGGCTATTTTGTGCTAACCGACACATGCCCGTGCGTATCATGATGGATGATGTGTACATATACCATGCACACACAATTTTTCCTTTGTCTTTATTTTGTGTAGGTACTCATGTATACTCGTCAACCTCTCAATCCCAAGAGTTGACGAAACGATCTCTTGAGAGCAACAATGACTTGGGATCCCGTGGTCTATCCTTAGCACCGTTCCCTTTGCGCAAGGACTACGCGCATCTCTTCTACTTGGCCCTCACACGGCTATGGGCTATTTACCACTTGTCACCTTATGCTCATTTTCCCGTGTTCACTTTGCATGTTATACTTGCTTCTATGCATTTGCCATGCAATTGTGACCCTTGCTTGCATCTACCCATGATTCACCACTATGATACTTCTATGTGTATTTGCATGCTTGGTGGAGATCCTTGTTGCTATTGCCATGTTTATCATGTGCCTCATACTATTGTTGATTCTTGTGTTGGGAGAGTCATGATGTTACATTGCTATTTACATAGGACTTCTTGCCAACACCATGAACCTACTTTCCTCATATCTTGCTTTCATGCTTGTGCTATGACATGTGAATTATTCATGTGCACTATTTGCACACATGACATGCCTGCCATGATTCCTCCTAGTATGTTGCATCTTTGCACTACTAGCTTGCTTGACTTGATTGATATGATTGCTTGCTATGTTGCATCACCCATGTTCCACTATTACTTGCTTTCTTGGGTTGATGACATATATGCTCATGCCTCTCACATGATATATCTTGATCATTGTCTCTTGTGTCCATTAGTTGCCTCTTTCATATCCACTTGTATTGAGTGCAACCATACTATGCTTATTGATTTCGGAGACTTTGACACCTTACTTGTGATGCATTCCTTGAGCCTCTTGTATTTGGTTGTTCTTGCATCATATGCCTCCACACTATGAAATGCTCCCTTGTACCTTCTTATGATGAGCATGATGCATACACTTGTTTGGTATATTACCACTCGAATGACAGGTTTTGCATGTCCGCTAACCTCATTTGTTTTTCTGAGTGTTTGTCATGTTCTTTCGTTTTGAAGGATTCACAAGGCATTACCGTCATGAGACATATTGGTTATGTGAAGGCATACACGATGTGCGACACCAACATTTTTGACATCCTCATAAAGGTGAACTCCTTCTCTTTGAGTCATCCTCACGCATATTGGATGGGTCACTCTTTCATTGTTGTTTGCTTCTTGTTGTCTACATGTTACATCTAGTGAACGGAGGAACGACATTGGAGATTGGCTACATGGACCTTCACATTGAGGAGCGCTCGCACTTCTTGGATGCACCTTCAAAACTCCACTCATGCCTCGACATCGAGCTTTGGTACACCAACACCTCCATATTTGTTGATTGTGCTCATACATGTCATGCTCGATGGACATATCATACTCACCACAGGTTTGCACCCTATGCATGGATTGACTCACATTATGATTGCCTTGTTGCATCTTGTATTCCCATGTCATCCATGATATATGAGCTTGTGCATTTCCTTAGCAAATTCGTTGTGATCTACCTTGATGGCATATTCATACATCATGACCATATTGTCGACCATCAATTGCATGATAATATCCACATGTTGAGCATCCATTGCCATGTTCATGCATTTGATAAACCATCCCATTATGACATCATTTTGCATCGTGGTTGCATTGCTCATATTCATAACACATTTGTGCACACAATGATTGCATTTCCTCCCATGAATGCTTTGCATCTCATTCTAGATCATCTTGATAAGTTTCATGCGCTTTGTCACGACCAATCTTGCCGCACGGACTCATTCTTTCATGATGGACACTTTGTGTGCGCTAACCATTGTATTTTCGAGTGTTGCTTGTGTTTGCTCTTTTTGCATGTCTATCACTCCGGCGACACCTTGAACTACTTGGATTGCGCCATGTCTTCAACTTTGTCCAACTACAAGTCCGTCCACGACAACCGTTTCCATGGTGATGAGGATCACGATCCGAGGTAAGATCTTTCCCAAGGGGGGGCAGATGATGCGGAGCATCCCACGTTCATCCCCATGTACACTCCGACTACTCCCCAAGCACCAAGAAGACATATGACGAGACCTCGAATGTACACCATTGGACACAAGGTGAACTCGCTCCTCTCCGAACCTTCACTTTCTACATGTGAGACATGGCTACTACCTCATGCATGGATCTTGCATATACTCAGGTACGACCGAGACGACCATGGAGAATCCAAGGACCAAGGCCAAGCATGGAAGAGAAGGAGGAAGAGAACCTGGCCGCTCCAGAACGAGCGGTACAACCGGTCAACAACCGCCAGGGCGGTACAACCGGTCGACTACCGCCCAACTACCGGCCACCATTCTGTGATCGTGCGGTGCAAGGCCGGTACTGCCCCGGATGTACTGGTAATTCCCAAATGACCGGTACTACCGCCCCGACATCTGGTACAACCGCTGGCCCCTATGACGTCCATCTCCTGAAGCCAGCGCCTGACCTCCCAGCGGTAGTACCGCCTTCCTCGTCCGGTACTTCCGCCCTGCATGAGTCACCAGCGGTACAACTGCCCCCGCGACCGGTACAACCGGCCTGTCTGCGCATAATGTATTGGGCCGAGCCCGTGTACCCCTTCGCCCTCACTTACCCCTTCGTGGCTCTAGACTATATATACTCCTCGACCTCCTCCTAGTTAGGTTTAGCATAGGTTTAGCTCATATTTTGTGTGAGAGCCTTGCTCATCCACTTGGATACTTCTCCTCGGAGCTCAGGACCTCTTCGGAGAAGATCCCCCAAGCGGATTCAAGACCCCTTTCTAGGGAAGACCATCAAGGCCTCCGTACGGAGAAGAACGGTTCCTTTGTATCCTTACCTTTGTTGATTGTGGATCATATGTTACTCTATGTTGTCGGTGATCTAGCACTCGTGTGATTGATTACTTGTTGGTTGAGTGTTTCTCTTGTTCTCCCCGTGTTTTCCCTCTAGTTCTTCCGCGTGTTCTTCGTGATTCCCCGTAGGATCCCTCCAAACGTGAAAGATCGACCACTTAGGGTTCCACCCTACATCACACCGCCTACCACTGGTCCCTCCGACCGGTATCCACTCATGCTCCTAAAATGATGAATCAAGAGGAGTGATGCAAAGCGCCAACATCATTCGATCCCCTGGAGAATCTAGGGTTTCCCCCAAACCCACCTCAAGAAGACATCACCTCAACGACGCCTTCAAGAAGGAGATGGCCCTCACGAGCGCAGCCGTCTTTTGCCTTGGCCACTTGCGGAAAGCAAGGCCTTAGCACGATAGTGTGTCGCAGCAGCCTGGCTCGAGCCGAAATCGGCCAGACCACCGTCACTAGCCCACGACCGATGACCACCGACCTCATGCGCCCGACGATCGTCGCAACCACCTGCAGATCTAGGCGCCCGGCCCAAAATCGCCACACACCGTGCCCCTAGAGCCGAACGACATTGTGGTTGTTGCATGCATCGCCACCACGCACACTGCCAGATCAATCCAGCCACCACCTCCACCGTCGCGCTTGACATCACCCTCTCCCACCAACCACTGATCATCTACCACTACGCCGATTGCGGGCACGCACTGGGACATCCCACCTCACGCCTAGTGATACATCTCCGTCGTATCTACCTTTTCAAACACTTTTGCTCTTGTTTTGGACTCTAATTTGCATGATTTGAATGAAACTAACCCGGACTGACGCCGTTTTCAGCAGAATTGCCATGGTGTTGTTTTCGTGCAGAAATAAAAGTTCTCGGAATTGGACGAATTTTTTTGGAGAATTATTTTAGAATAAAATAAAAATACTGGAGCAAAGACCCACTGAAGGGGGGGGGGTGCTGCCCACTAGGCACAAGGGCGCGCCACCTTCCTGTGGCGCACCCTGGTGGTAGTGGGGCCCATGAGGCTCCACTGTCCCTAATCTGGATATTATAAATTTCTATTTCACGAGAAAAAATAGGAGAGAAATTTTTATGGCGTTTCACGATACGGAGCCGCCGCTATCTCCTGTTCTTTATCAGGAGGCCAAATGTGGAGTCCGTTCTGGGCTCCAGAGAGGGGGATTCGCCGCCATCATCATCATCAACCATCCTCCATCACCAATTTCATGATGCTCATCATCGAGAGTGAGTAATTATCTTCGTAGGCTCACTGGACGGTATGGGTTGGATGAGATTTATAATGTAATCAAGTTAGTCTTGTTAGGACTTGATCCCTAATATTCACTATGTTCTGAGATTGATGTTGCTATGACTTTGCTATGCTTAATGGTTGTCACTAGGGTTCGAGTGCCATGATTTAAGATCTAAACCATTTATGTTTTCACCAATATATTTGTGTTTCTGATCCTACCATGCAAGTTATATGCACCAATTACGTGTTATGATCCGCATACCCCAAGGTGACAATAATTGAGATTATTTCCGGTAATTACCATAATTTGAGGAGTTCATGTATTCACTATGTGTTAATGCTTTGTTCTGGTTCTTTATTAAAAGGAGGCATTAATATCCCTAGTTTCCTTATGTACCCCGCTGCTATGGGAGGGTAGGACAAAAGATGTCATGCAAGTTGTTTTTCATAAGCACGTATGACTATATACGGAGTACATGCCTATATTACATTAATGAATTTAAGCTAGTTCTGTATCACCCTAGGTTATAACTGTTACATGACGAATGTCATCTAACATAATTATCATCACCGATCCAATGCCTACCAGTTTTTCATATATTGATCTTTGCTAAGTTACTACTGTTGTTGCCGCTGTTATAATTGCTACCAAATTACTGTTGTTACCGTTATTGCTACTACTGCTATCAAATTATCATATTATCGTGCTACTAATCACTTTGCTACAGATATTTAGTTCTCCAGGTGTGGTTGAATTGACAACGCAACTGCTAATACTTGCAAATATTATTTGGCTCCTTTGTGTAGAATCAATAAATTTGTGTTGAATACTCTACCCTCGAAAATTGTTGCAATCCCCTATACTTGTGGGTTATGACCTAGATCCGGCCCTCCCAGGTGCAAGGCACCGCTAGCACCGTCGGGATCGCCCCGCACAACGTCTGCGCACTCCGGGAAGAAGATTAGTGCGCCGCCGTGCACCCACCCTAGCAGCCCGAGCCGCTCGCCAGATCCGTGTAGTGTAGTAGATGGGATCCAGTAGTAAATCCTGATTGGATGGAGGAGCGCCTCACCGCCACCGCCCTCGGAAGCACCGCTGGCTTTCCGGTCGGCTTTCTCATGTGGCGGCAAGGGCAGGGGGTTGAGGAAGGGAGGTTGGCGGTTAGGTCAAGGAGTCGCCTCCTGAATTTCCCTGGCGGAAGTGACACGGGGGGATTGTGTTTTCCGCTCCCCTTGGTGATTTCTAGTCACTCTCTATTTGAGAATTATTTACGGATGCTTAGATATGAGTTTTTATACTTAAGAAAACTAGATCAGTAGGGGGAGGAGCCCCTGCGACATTTTAATTAAGAGAGAAAGTGTGAGACACACATTCAAATCCGCACCAGCCGAGAAGCGCCACTGTGCTCCTCCACGTTTTTATACTAAATTATAAATGGCATAACCACTTTGATACTTTGATTGCTCTTTCTCTTTCTTTCTCACCCATTATTCTTTGGGTGATGACTTGTGGCCAAGTACAAAATTTAATGAAACAAAGGAACATAATTGAGCACACATAATTCATCTAGGGTAAAATACTATTTATGAATGGATGACATTTATTAATAGTTTTCTGTTCCTACAATCACTTTTAATGGAGCAAATAGTCATATCTCCAAGGGAATTTGCGAAGCAAGGAGTACAAACCAATGGTGGGTCACAAGCAAACTGTAGTTTAGATAGCAGGCACTTTGATGTTAACAATTTTATCCGAATCTTTACTACACGGGGATCTTCTTTGATGCTAAAAAGTAGTTTAAGCAACAACAACAACAAAGAGAAAGATTTAACCATGTCAGCTTCAGCGGTACGGCCTAAAAACTGTAGTAAGTGTGACTACAATTTGCTGGAATACTTTGTTAACAATTCTATTTGTCAACTTGATTCCGTAATGCTGATGCACGGTCTTGCTCATATTCATATTGCCCTCTGTAGTGCGATGTGGACTGCTCCTGCCTGCCTGTCTCTAGCAAGTTGGCGTCCGGAACAATATTTGGACACAAGAGTTCGCTTCTTACACATAGAAAACAGATTGAGAAAATAAAAAGGGAACTAGAAACATTACTACTATGTTTCGACTCCGTTTAGTTTATCCCAACGAAAGCAACCTGGTTAGTGTCGTGTATGAACTTGGATTAATTAGTTCGATGCATATTAGGTGAGAGCACTGATTGCGTCAGAATGTGTTCAACTCGCAGGAAAGGTCAGTGGAATTGTTGTTTAAGTTTGTCGATGTAATTTTTATTATGTTTGGGATGCTTTTAGTGATCTAAACGATCATATATTAGTTTATAAAGGGAGTACTTCTACTGAACTTTTATAAGAGATCTGGATGTATTTTCTAAGAAAAAGAATTGGTGGTTTTTACTATTGTAGAAATGTTGTAAATGCTTGTTGGATTAATCAGCTAAAAGAAACTAGCAAATAGTATATGAAGTTATTCAAAATGAAGCAGTCAATTTCAAATTCCTTGCACTTTTGTGGGGGTTTTTTTTGGGTGCGGGAAGCACTTTCTTGTTTCTCACACTGTCAAGGTCAACTGTTTTTTTCTTTTGAGGGAAGCTAAACTGCTTTTGGATAAGTTTGGAAGAAACATACCCAAAAAAATGATAAGAAAGCAACAGGGGACAATTTTATCTTTCTTTTTGTGCTTGGGATAAAAAAGGGGAAGATGGGTACAGGGTGTAATAACTCCATTGACATAAGTCAGAAAACATATTGTGCCGTCTCTTGCTAACGACGTTGCCTTCACTTTGACACTATGAGATGTATTTTGTGGCATAAACATATTGACAGTTCATAATTAATTTACTCCCACCGATCTGAATTAATTGTCGCAGCTCTAGCACAAGTTTGTACTAAAACTTGTGACAATTAATTTGAATCAGATGGAGTATAACAATTTTTATAAAAATAAAATATACTAACAACTACTCCCTCAGTTCTTAAATATAAGTCTTTCTAGAAATTTTGACAAGTGACTACATACAAAGCAAAATGACTGAATCTACGCTTTAAAATATGTCTACATACACCCGTATGTTGTTGTCCATTTGAAATGTTTAAAAAGACTTATATTTAGAAATGAAGGGAGTAGTAACAAGCATGCAGTCAAAATTGTTGTTGTCTACTATAGGCTACTCCTTCCGTTCCTAAATATAAGTCTTTATAGAGATTTTAACTAGTGACTATATATGGAGTAAAATAAGTGAATTTACACTCTAAAATATGTCTATGTATATCCGTATGTGTAGTACATTTGAAATCTCTAAAAACACTTATATTTAGAAAGCGGAGGAAGTACATCATAAGTGATAAGTCTTACCGTTCATAGTTACCGCAGCATACAGGTTTCGATAAGAACGTAGCCATGTCATGTCATCCTCAAGGCAGAGTTACCGATGGGCGCTGGACGGGCAGATTAATTAGTCCGTAACAAGATTCCATCTTACTTCCGTTGCAAGTGAGTACGTGTCGAGATCGGCCAGCAGAGTCGATGACGTGCAAGAAACTCTCACTCACTCCGCACTCCTCCGCCCAAGCTAATAAAGGACGCCGACCATCTGTCCTCCTCCTCTTCTCAAAGTATCATATTTTTACGTATTATAATTGATTTCGATACATATTATTGTAGGGTAGCATTTTATATCGCAGACGTGCACTCTTTTAGGAGGAGTGTAGACGAGGCCATTTGCACAAAAAGGAATCTGTCTACAAGGTAATCGTTTGTATGTTAACTGTCATGCGATTGTCCCTAAAATGTTGAAACCACACGCATTTTATTTCCAACATTTCTTTGGAGTGAATGGCTGCTTTATTAATCAAGTAACAATATTACACATAGTTCCCCGGATACAATCCGGAATAGAACGAAAAATACTAGGACTAACAGACTGCATACCTGTTTTAGCTAATATTTTCTTTTCAAAACAGAGGCAAAAGAATTGCCTCATCGGCTAATTAAGAAGAAGGGAATTGTCCAGTTAATTTACGGAAAATCAGACGAAAACCGATACAAACACTTCAAGAGCGGCCCACTCACACAAGAACCACAACCCTCAACACTTCTACGTCTCAAAAGACCAAAGCCACATCAACAACATGAGAAACTGAGCGCTACCCATCATGAAATTGCAGATGCCCTCCCTTTAGCATCATCAACAAAAAGAACCTCCAATTGCTCACTTGGCATAGGCGAAATTTGCCCCTCACTCGAGGCCCTCGACATGTCCACCTTCATATGGTCCATTGATAGACTCAGACATAGCTCCATAAGCTCAGACATGATTTGCAGCACCGGAGCTGCAAGCACAGCGATGGACTCGCCCTTAGTGGAAGATACCATAGGAGGGGAGGTTGACCCCGACGATGAATGCACTCCAACACGAGGGAAGAAAGAGCCATACAACTCCTCACCCCGGTCCTCCGCGGAGCAAACACCGACGGCATCAGAGTGGTTTGCAACATAGACGACACAAGGGATAGTCTAACCAGAGCCGTCTCCGCTCTCTCCAAAAAGCTTTCAATCCGCGCCACACAACCTTGCAACAATGCAGTCTAATCAGCCAGAGCGGACTACAACATCAACTCGGGCAGGGTTATCGAGCCAGCAGCAGCAGAGACAACAGACGCCCAAGATCCACGGTGAAGCACCTTGGAGGGGAGTGTGGATCTCACCGAGCCCTCGCATGAAGCAGGAGCAAGATGATGCACAACGCCGTGGCGGGACACAGGCGGCACATCAAGGCATGGTAGTGAGATTAGAGGATGCCAGGGGTTGCGACATTCACGCGCACAATGACCATTCCCCAAACAACAGGAGCACTGCAATGGATCTCTGCAAATAGTCGCATGATGCCCATAAGCAAGGCATCTGCAACATCTACAGTGGAGCCAAGCAGGGATCAAACGAGGAGCCATCATCAAGGATGGCAATGAAGTCGGATGACGTGGGCTGCGCCGTGGTAGCACCTCATGCCATCCCTCGCTTGTGTCTGCGTCATGGATTTAGCTAATATAAATGAGCCACTACATTGTAACACCGACGAACGTGCTTGAGCATCACGGAGGCAAAGCCAACAGTGAGCAGCTTAGTGTTAGCCACCGCCGAGCCAATTGAAGATCGGTCGAAGGCTGAAGAGTTAAGTCCCTCCACCACCAGGGAGAGGCAATCAGAGGCGGAGATAGCATTTGAAATGTGTTTGTCCCATCCCATGCCAACTAGACAGAGCCCACCGAAGGTCAAAAGCCTCGGCCATCTCAGGATCCAAAACAACATTAATTGGCTCGCCGCATGCTACGACAAAGCGTCCCTCATAATCCGTGCCAACCACACCAATACTCAACCTTCTAAAATCAGAAAAAATGCAATGTCAAAGTTAAAAACAACAGTAGCTGCCAACGGCGGTGACCAAGTGCTACCTCTTGAGCACTGCGTTGGTTTTCCCTTGAAGAGGAAAGGGTGATGCAGCAAAGTAGCGTAAGTATTTCCCTCTGTTTTTGAGAACCAAGGTATCAATCCAGTAGGAGGCTCCTCAAAAGTCCCTCGTACCTACACAAACAAACAAGAACCTCGCAACCAACGCGATAAAGGGGTTGTCAATTCCTTCACGATAACTTGCAAAAGTGAGATCTGATAGAGATAATAAAATAAGATAAATATTTTTGGTATTTTTATGATATAGATTGGAAAGTAAAGATGCAAATAAAAGTAGATGGGAAACTTATATGATAAAAGATAGACCTGGGGCCCATAGGTTTCACTAGTGGCTTCTCTCAAGATAGCTAAAGTATTACGATGGGTGAACAAATTACTGTCGAGCAATTGATAGAAAGTGCATAGTTATGAGAATATCTAGGCATGATCATGTATATAGGCATCACGTCTGTGACAAGTAGACCGACTCCTGCCTGCATCTACTACTATTACTCCACACATCGATCGACTCCTGCCTGCATCTAGAGTATTAAGTTCATGAAGAACAGAGTAACGCATTAAGTAAGATGACATGATGTAGAGGGATAAACTCAGCAATATGATATAAGCCCCATCCTTTTATCCTCGATGGCAACAATATAATACATGCCTTGCTGCCCCTGTTGTCACTGGGAAAGGACACCGCAAGATTGAACCCAAAGCTAAGCACTTCTCCCATTGCAAGTGTCGGATATCGGGTTCCGGCAAAACCCTTAAGGTTCGAACTCTGGGGTGCGCGCGAAGATCTTTCCCCTATCGATCCATGTCCCAACGCCTCACTGAGAATCTAAGCTACCCGATGAACAACACAAGGGACACAAGGTTTATACTGGTTCAGGCCACCATTGTGGTGTAATACCCTAATCCAGTGTGTGGTATGGTGGATTGCCTCAGGGGCTGATGATGAATAGTACAGAGGAAGAACAGCCTCGCGGGAGGTGTTCTTTGGCTGGTGCGGTGCTCCGCTTGGGTGGATCTCTCTAGGCTCTAGATGAAGGGACCCCATCTCTAGTGGTGGCTATCTCTATATATAGAGGCCCTGGTCCTCTTCCCAAATATTGAGCAGGAAGGGAGCCAGCAGCGACCATTTTGAAGGGGAACATCTAGTACAAGTTATCCTGACTAAAGTTGGTCTTCGGCTGCCAAAGGCACTGGCGATGATGCCGTCTTGGGCTCCACAGTGACCTTCGTCCTGCCGCTCTGCTGGTCTCGGTCTCGTTACACCGAAATGGTAACCTTTGCTTGATGCCGCGGTACTCCGTGCCTGCGCTTGCCCCCTTTGCATCAAAGAGGAAACAAGGACACTGCACAGGTCGGCACCCGCCTGGCGCCCGCCTGGTCTCGATCGTCATGGCTTGTGTCACGAGCACATCGTGAGGTACCCCTGCCTTGATCTCTCCGCCTCCTCGCGAGCCTGCCTGGTGAGGCCGTTCCTGAGGAAGCCTTGCATCGTCCGCCCCGCGAGGATTGGCCCCTCGCGAGGGTCTTGAGCTTGATTTGATGAAGATGGGCCGTACCAGGCCACTACTTGAG
Source organism: Triticum dicoccoides (assembly GCF_002162155.2). Classification (NCBI taxonomy): domain Eukaryota; kingdom Viridiplantae; phylum Streptophyta; class Magnoliopsida; order Poales; family Poaceae; genus Triticum; species Triticum dicoccoides. The sequence goes on from NC_041381.1 coordinate 134,608,315, forward strand.
CCACGCCGCAGGCCGCAAGCAGGCAAGTCTGGGGACCCCCGTTCCCAGAATGCCGACAGCAGCCCCCGGGCCCAAGGCGTGCTCGGACTTGGCTTAGCAGTGAAGCGAAAGGGCAAGTGCGGAGTGCCGCGGGCCCCAACAGCCTGCGGCCTTGGGCGCCGCGTGGCAGTTGATTGGACCTGGGCGTCTCCACTTCCCCATGCTGCCTCGGCAACTGCCCGATATGACGAGTCCCTGCTGCATGCAAAAAGAGTCATGATTACCTGCGATCGTGGAGGCCGACGGTTGGCCTCCCTTGGGTTATAAATTTGGGTGGGCGCAGGCCCCGCTGCACATCTCCCTTTCCCCGCTTGCTTCTTCTTCCTCCCTGCTCTAGTCGCCCGCCGTGTCCCATGGCACCAACGAAGAGGTTCTCGGCCGTGGAGAAGGTGAAAACTTGCCGGGAAGGGCCTGACTCCCCTCCGCCCAAGCGCGGCCAAGGTCGCCCCCGTAAGCACCCCGCGACTCCTGTGGTGGCTCCTCATGGTCGCGGCGGTGGTCCTTCGTGCGGTGACGGCCGCCTGGTGAGTGAGGGAAGGCGCGTTGTGGCCGCACAGCCTCCCAGGCCGCGCTTCCACTTGGCCAAGGTGCTGCCGGAGTTCGTCGTGTGGTCGGCGGACCCGGCCGGCAACTGGCTTCAGCTTCCCCGCTTCTTCACTAGCGAACTCCCGGCTGGCGCTCCTAGCGGCCTCTGGCTCCAGGCGGAAGGCTGCTACAGCAGGGCTTCCTGGGTCTCGGTGGAGATCTCCATCGCCGGGAACGTGGCCCTGGCCCGCGGATGGCAGACGTTTGCTCGCGCGCGTGACCTGGGCCAGCGGTGCGCCCTGCACTTCAAGTTTGACAGTGACGCGACCCTCTACGTGAGGGTGTTTGGGGAAGACAGTCGCCATGTCGGGTGCTGCCCTAAAGACGATGACGCTCCCCAGGCGTTGGGACTTGGCGATGGCCGCCACGAGGACGAAGGCGAGCCCGCTGCCGGCGGCGCTCGCAGCTTGCCAAGCTTCAGTGGCTCCCTTATGGTGACAGCTCCTCCAGCGGTGGCCGCGGTCAACCATCGCGCCGCCGCACCCGCTTCAAGGGTGGTAGCGGGTCATCCCGCCGTCGTGCCTCGATGAAGCGTGAGGAGGAGTCTGATTGAGTTCAGGAGGGCGATGTGAATCCCCCTCACAAGCCGTCGCCGGGCATGACGCGTTTATTTTGTTTTCCTCCTTTTCCTGCATAGAGAGAGAGAGAAGTATGGAGCCCCGTGGGGGCATGCTGGACTATTGCCTTTAATTATTATGCTATTTCCATTATTCCCCTATCATGTTGTGGTGTTGCGGCTGCGTGCTTGTGCGTAGGAACAACTTAGCTCGGGGGGCTCGCTGCAGCTTTCGCCTCGCGAGGTACCTTCCCGAGGCCTCGTTGGGCGTCTTGAGGCCTGTAAAAATTAGTCAAGAGGATAGCTTTCAAACCTTTGTCGCGAGGGTGACCGGCCCAGGTCCTGTGCTTGCGTCGCGATGCCCGTGGGGCATGGACCGGGAGGGGTGCTCCCGCTCTGAACTTGAGTGTGGAAGCCTCACGAAATTAGGTAAGAAGGTGCTCACGAGGGCACCCACGCCGCCCCCTCGCGAGGCTTGCGAAAGAGAGGTTAAGTCAGGCAAAAAACAGAGATAAAGAAACACGGTTAGGGGACGACAAACAACACTAAAAGCAACTCCAATAAAGTTTCGAACAAGGGTGAACAAGCCAACTGCGGAAAGCAAATGAAAAGCCGCGTCCGGCACCTAGTCTAGTCTTCGACGTTTTCTCACCAGCGCGGAGCTAAGTGCTGCCACTGGGTGTGGGCGGGAGCCCCCGAGGCCCAAGGGCGGCACTCCGGAGACTCCGGGGCGTGTACAGCCCCAACTCATTATTACGTGAGAGTGTCACGGGCGGCGAGCTTCACATGCATTGGCCTTCTTCACAAGCACCGGGCCTTTTCTTGGGGCGATGAGCTTCACATGCACCAGGCCTTTTTTGTAGGCACTGGGCCCTTCTTCACAGGCGCCGGGCCTTCTTTACAGGCACTGGGCCTTACTTCAAGGGAAAAATCTCCGGAGGTGCTGAATGTTCCACGCGTTCGGGATGGGCACCCCCTCCTGGGTCTCCAAGTGTGCGGCGCCAGGTCTGAAAACATGAACAATCTTGAACGGGCCCTCCCACATGGGCGAGAGCTTGTGCAGCCTTTCCCTGGAAAGCACCCGCCTGAGCACGAGGTCACCTACCTCGAGAGTCCTGGGGCGGATGTTGCAACAGTGGTACCGCCGCAGCGCCTGCTGGTATCTTGCCGCTCGAAGCGCGGCCTCCCGATGGTGTTCCTCCCCCAGCACGAGATCCATCCCCTGCATGGCGTCCTGCTGCGCTTCGTCAAACGCCAGGACCCATGCGGAGCGACGCCAGACCTCATGAGGGAGGACCGCCTCTGCTCCGTAGACGAGGAAGAACGGGCTTTCGCCGGTCGACTTGGTGGCGGTAGTGCGGATGGACCATAGCACGGACTGGATCTCGTCGTACCAGCCCCTGCCGCATGCCTCCAGCTTCTTCTTGAAGGTCCTGGTTTTGAGGCCTTTCAGGACCTCTGCGTTGGCGTGTTCAGCCTGGCCATTGCTCCAAGGGTGTGCCACCGAAGCGTAGCATATCTGTGTTCCAAGGTTAGCACAATATGTTTTGAAGAGATTGCTGGCGAACTGCGAATCGTTGTTGGTGATGATGCAATTAGGCACCCCGAATCTGCTCATGAGGCCCTTGATGAACTTGACTGCGGAGCCAGCTGGGATGGTGCGGACAGCTTCCACCTCTGCCCACTTGGTGAACTTGTCAATGACGATGTAGAGGTAGCGATAGCCTCCTGGCGCCCGAGGAAACGGGCCCAAAATGTCCAGCCCCCAAACCGCGAATGGCCACGAGAGCGGAATGGTCTGCAGGCCCTAAGCTGGCTGATGAATCTGCTTGGCGTGGAATTGACAGGCTTCACAAGGCTTCACCAGCTCGATTGCATTGTTGAGTGTTGTAGGCCAATAAAACCCGTTGTGAAACACCTTGCCGACGAGGGTCCGTGATGACGAGTGGTGCCCGCAGTCTCCACCATGAATGTCTACCAGCAACTCCTTCGCCTGTTCCCTGGAGATGCAATGCAGGGAACATCATTGGGCCACTTCCGATAGAGCTCTCCGTCTTGGATGCAGTAGGCCGTGGCCTGCCGGGCCACGCGTTCCGCGTCCTCTTCTTTCTCTGGTAGAGTCCCTTGCATCAAGTAATCCTTGAGCTCCGCAGTCCAACATCCTTCCTGAGGCTCCAGCGCCAGGAGCAAGTGTGCTCCTGAGGTTGGGCCACAGGCCGGAGCTCCTGAGGCAAGTGGTTGAGGGAGTTCCTCCTGAGGTTGCGTTGTGCTTGATAGTGACGGTGCTGCTGAGGGCTTGAAGAGTCGTTCCTCGGAAACGCCAGGCTCCTGAGGCAGCCGCCTCGATGCCCTCTTGGCAATGTCATCAACCTCCTGATTGGTGACGCGAGGCACATGCTGCAGCTCCAGCCGTAGAAGCTGGTTTTCCATCTTGCGCACTTCTGCAAGATACGCCTCCATGTGCTCGTCCTTGGGCTTGTATACCTTGTTGAAGAAGTTGACGAGGAGCTGTGAGTCCTCCTTGATGATGAGGAGCTTCACCCCCAGTGCAGCCACAGCCTTTAAGCCTGCTATGAGGCCCTCGTATTCTGCTATGTTGTTGGAAACCTTTTCGCCCTACTGGAAACAAAGCTGCACAGCATAATAGAGCTTGTCCTGAGTGGGGGATATAAGCACTGCGCCGGCCCCTGCGCCATGCCGTGAGAATGCTCCATCGAAGTGCATAACCCAGCCGTCTCGTGCCTCGCTTCCCGGGGAAAGCGACCGATCTTCGCCTGCTTCGAGCCCTGGCGCCTTTGTCCATTCTGCCACAAAATCTGCAAGTGCGGCTCCTTTGACGACTCTGGTCGTGCTGAACTCTAACTGAAATGCTTGCAGCTTGATGTTCCATTCAGTGACCCTTCCAGCAGAGTTGGGACTCGTGAGCACCCTCTCCAATGGGTAGGCTGAGACAACCTTGATGGGGTGTCCCTGGAGGTAGTGCCGCAGCATCCGAGAAGCCACCAATAGCACGAGCAAGAGCTTTTGGGGCATGGGGTACCGTGCCCTTGCATCCCACAATACTGTGCTGACGAAATACACGGGATGCTCGACGAGGGTGGGCGCGCCGACGGAGCCCGCACCCTCCAAAGAGTCAAGCGCCTCCTGAGGCGTTTGAGCCCTTGGCTCCTGACTGCTTGGTGAGGTCCCCTCATTCCCGGAGGCGTCTTCCTATTGAGGCTGGTCCCCATCTGCCGAGGTTGTGGCCCTCGCGAGGCCTTCCTGGCCCTGAGCTGCCGCGGTCAGGGTTGTGGCTGATGCGGCCTTCACCCGACGCTCCTCCCGAACTGCCACCAGAGCTGCGCTGGCGGAGTAGGGTGTGGCGGCGAGGTAGAGCACCAAGGGATCCTGAGGGCGTGGAGCCACCATCACCGGAGGGCTGGTCAGGTACTTCTTGAGATCTTGGAATGCTTCGTGAGCCTCTTGAGTCCATTCGAATGGACCCTTCTTCTTCATCAGCTTGAAGAATGGCAGGGCTCATTCCCCCAGCTTGGAGATGAAGCGTCCTAACGTAGTTACTCGCCCGATGAGCTTCTGCATTTCCCTGAGGGTTTGCGGTAGACTCATGTCTTCGATTGCCTTGACCTTCTCTGGGTTAGCCTCGATACCTCTGTGGGACACGAGGAAGCCCAGAAACTTGCCAGAAGGAACACCAAACACGCACTTCTCTGGGTTGAGACGCAGGTCCACTTCATGAAGGCTCGCGAAGGTTTCTTCCAGGTCCTGTATCAGGGTCTTGGCCTCCCAAGACTTCACCATGATGTCATCGACATAGGCCTCGGCGTTTCTCCCGAGCTGCTGGCCCAAGGCGATATGCATCAGTCGCTGAAAGGTTGCGCCTGCGTTGCACAATCCGAAAGGCATGCAGGTGTAACAGTACACCCCGCACGGGGTTAGGAAAGCCGTTTTCTCCACATCTTCTACCGCCATCTTGATCTGGTGATAGCCCGAGAAGGCATCCAGGAAGCACAACAGGTCGCACTCAGCAGTGGAGTCGATGATTTGGTTGACGCGGGGGAGCGGGAATGGATCTTGGGGGCAGGCCTTGTTGAGGTTGGTGAAGTCGACGCACATGCGCTCCTTTCCTCCCTTCTTCGGCACAACAACAGGGTTGGCCAGCCATTCCGGATAGCGAACCTCGCGAATGACTCCCGCGGCTTCTAGCTTGTGGGTTTCTTGGACGATGAAGGCCTGCTTCTCGGTGGACTATCGCCTTACTTTCTGCTTCACGGGGCGCACATTGGGGCACACGTTCAGGTGGTCCTCGATCACCTGCCTTGGGACCCCCGCTAGCTGCTTGGGTTCCCACGTGAACACCTCCTTATTCATGCACAAGAATTTTACTAGAGCCTCCTCTTGCTCGGGGTCGAGATTGGCGCCTATGGTGAAGGTGGCGCCGGAGGATCCATCCTCATCGACTGGTACCTGCTTAGTCTCTGCCTTGTCTTGGGTGAACAACTACTTCTTCTTGGTTGGCGCAGCCCCCTTGGCCTTGAGGGTGTCGGCGCTGGTGGGCTGGGCCACTGTGGCCGCCCTGAAGGCGAGCTTGAGCGCCTGTAGAGCATCCTTTGTATCTCCGGCTACGGTGAGGACACCGCTGCTCCCGGGCATCTTCATGAGGTTGTAGGCCGGGTGAGTCGCTGCCATGAACGGGGCCAAGGCAGGGTAGCCGAGGATGGTGTTGTATGGGAGGCTGATGGGGGCGATGTCAAAGTCGACCAGCTCCATGCGGAAGTTGTCGTGGGTGCCAAAGGTCACCGGGAGGCGGATCTGCCCCAGGGAGCCGGTGGAACTGCCTCCGACGCCCAAGAAGGGCTTGCTAGGTCGGAGTCGCTCCAGGGGCACGTGGAGGAGGCTGAAGTCCTCCACCGAGAGCACGTTGAGGCCGGCACCGCCGTCGATGAGGGTCCTGGTGATGGCCACCTGGCATATGGTGGGAGTGCACAGCATCGGGAGCGCACCCCGAGCAGGCGGTGTTGGCGGGGTGATCGTCCAAACTGAAGGTCAAGTCGGCCTTGGGTGCCACCCAAACCGGAGGGGCTTCGCAGCGCGTGAGGGCGGCGCCGATCTGGCGGACAAATGGCTTGACATGGCGGCTTGAGGGTGGCGCTTGCGAGCCGCCCAGGAGAGCTGCGTCGACCGAGGGCGTCGGTGCAGCATAATGGGCGAGGAAGAGGTTGCGCAGCTCCTTCCAGGAGGCCACCGAAGCTGTTGGCAGGTGGAGCAGCCACATGCGCAGAACGCTGGTGAGGGCCATGGGAAGCCAGTTAGCCATGACCCGGTTGTCACCCCCGGTCTTGAGGACGACCTCCTCATACACCAGCAGGAAAGCTAGTGGATCTGTCATGCCGTCGTAGCGCGGTGGCATCTCTGGCTTGAACTTGTTCGGCCACTGCACCTGTCGCAAGGCGGGGGCTGATACGCCCATCTTGCATCATGCTTTTATATCAATATTTATTGCATTATGGGCTGTTATTACACATTATATCTCAATACTTATGGCTATTCTCTCTTATTTTACAAGGTTTAACATGAAGAGGGAGAATGCCGGCAGCTGGAATTCTGGCTGGAAAAGGAGCAAACATTGGAAACCTATTCTACACTGCTCCAAAAATCCTGAAACTCCGTGAAACCTATTTTTGGAATTAATAAGAATTATTGAGCGGAAGAAATACACCAGGGGGCCCACACCCTATCCAGGAGGGTGGGGGCGCGCCCCCCTACTGGGCGCGCCCCCTGTCTCCTGGGCCCCCTGGTGGCCCACCGGTGTCCATCTTCTGCTATATGAGGGCTTTTACCCTGGAAAAAATCATGGGCAAGCTTACGGGATGAAACTCCGCCGCCACGAGGCGGGACCTTGGCGGAACTAATCTAGGGCTCCGGCGGAGCTGTTCTGCCGGGGACACTTCCCTCCGGGAGGGGGAAATCATCACCATCGTCATCACCAACGATCCTCTCATCGGGAGGGGGTCAATCTCCATCAACATCTTTACCAGCACCATCTCCTCTCAAAACCCTAGTTCATCTCTTGTATACAATCTTGTATCCAAACCACAAATTGGTACCTGTGGGTTGCTAGTAGTGTTGATTATTCCTTGTAGTTGATGCTAATTGGTTTACTTGGTGGAAGATCATATGTTCAGATCATTAATGCATATTATTACTCCTCTGATTATGAACATGAATATGCTTTGTGAGTAGTTACGTTTGTTCCTGAGGACATGGGTGAAGTCTTGCTATTAGTAGTCATGTGAATTTGGTATTCGTTCGATATTTTGATGAGATGTATGCTGTCTTTTCCTCTAGTGGTGTTATGTGAACGTCAACTACATGACACTTCACCATTATTTGGGCCTAGAGGAAGGCATGGGGAAGTAATAAGTAGATGATGGGTTGCTAGAGTGACAGAATCTTAAACCCTAGTTTATGTGTTGCTTCGTTAGGGGCTGATTTGGATCCATATGTTTAATGTTGTGGTTAGGTTTACCTTAATACTTCTTTTGTAGTTGAGGACGCTTGCAATAGGGGTTAATCATAAGTGGGATGCTTGTCCAAGTAGGGCAGTACCCAAGCACCGGTCCACCCACATATCAAATTATCAAAGTATTGAACGCAAATCATATGAACGTGATGAAAACTAGCTTGACGATAATTCCCATGTGTCCTCGGGAGCTCCTTTCTCATTATTAGAAATTGTCCAGGCTTATCCTTTTCTACATAAAGGATTGGGCCACCTTGCTACACTTTATTTACTTTATTTACTTGTTGCTCGTTACTATTTATCTTATCACAAAACTATCTATTACCCATAATTTCAGTGCTTGCAGAGAAAACCTTACTGAAAAATGCTTATCATTTCCTTCTGCTCCTCATTGGGTTCGACAGTCTTACTTATCGAAAGGACTACAATAGATCCCCTACACTTGTGGGTCATCAAGACTCTTTTCTGGCGCTGTTGCCGAGGAGTGTAGCGCTTTTGGTGAGTGGAACTTGGTAAGAAAACATTTATATAGTGTGCTGAAATTTTTTGTTACTTGTCACTATGGAAACTAATCCTTTGAGGGGCTTGTTCGGGGTATCTTCACCCCGACCAGAAGAGCAAAGAGTTTCTCCTCAACCTACTGAAATTTTTGAAAATATTTACTTTGAGATTCCTTTGGGTATGATAGAGAAACTGCTAGCTAATCCATTTACAGGAGATGGAACATTGCATCCCGATTTACACCTTATCTTTGTGGATGAAGTTTGTGGATTATTTAAGCTTGCAGGTATTCCCGATGATGTTGTCAAAAGGAAGGTATTCCCTTTATCTTTGAAGGGAGATGCATTGACATGGTATAGGCTATGTGATGATACGAGATCTTGGAATTATAAGCGATTGAAGTTGGAATTTCAGCAAAAGTTCTATCCTATGCATCTTGTTCATCGTGACCGTAATTACATATATAATTTCTGGCCTCACGAAGGAGAAAGCATCGCTCAAGCTTGGGGGAGGCTTAAGTCAATGTTATATTCATGCCCCAATCATGAGCTCTCCCGGGAAATGATTATTCAAAATTGTTATGCTTGGCTTTCTCTTAATGATCGCAACCTGCTCGATACTTCCTGTGGTGGTTCTTATATGCTGAAGACTATTGATTTCAAATGGGACTTATTGGAAAGAATTAAACGCAACTCTAAAGATTGGGGTTCCGACGATGGTAAGGAGCCAGGTATGACACCTAAGTTTTATTGTGTTAAATCTTTTATGGATACCGATGCTTTTCATGGATTTAGCGCTAAGTATGGACTTGACTCTGAGATAGTAGCTTCTTTCTGTGAATCTTTTTCTACTCACGTTGATCTCCCTAAAGAGAAGTGGTTTAAATATAATCCTCCTATTGAAGTGAAAGTAGTTGCACCTATTACAGTTGAAGAAAATACTATCACCTATAGTGATCCTATTGTTCCTACTACTTATGTTGAGAAACCTCCTTTTCCTGTTAGGATAAAGGATCATGCTAAAACTTCGACGGTTGTTCGTAAGAGTAATACTAGGACTTATACACCTCCTGAGCAAATCAATGTTGAACCTAGTATTGCTATGGTTAAAGATCTCTTGGATGATGATCTAGATGGGCATGTTATTTATTTCTATGATGAATCTGCTAATATTGATAGACAAGATACTAAGATACATAGACCTATCGTAGGCATGCCTGTTATTTCTGTTAAAATAGGAGACCATTGTTATCATGGTTTATGTGATATGGGTGCTAGTGCTAGTGCAATACCGTATGACTTATATAAAGAAATTATGCACGACATTGCACCCGTTGAATTAGAAGACATTGATGTTACTATTAAGCTTGACAATAGGGATACCATTAAACCAGTTGGGATTGTTAGAGATGTTGAAGTCTTGTGTGGGAAGGTTAAATACCTTGCTGATTTTCTTATTCTTGGCTGCCCACAAGATGATTTTTGTCCCATTATTTTTGGTAGACCCTTCTTGAATACAGCTAGTGCTAAGATTGATTGTGAAAAATATACTGTCACCATTGGCTTAGATGGTATGTCTCATGAGTTTAATCTTGCTAAGTTTTGTAGACAACCTCGTGATAGGGAACCACCTAGTAAAGATGAGATTATTGGTCTTGCTTCCATCGCCGTGCCTCCTACTGATCCGTTAGAACAATATTTGCTAGACCATGAAAACAATATGTTTATGAAGGAAAGAAGGGAAATAGATGAAGTGTTCCTCAAATAGGAACCTGTGCTGAAACATAACCTTCCCGTTGAAATTCTTGGGGATCCCCCTCCACCCAAGGGTGATCCCGTGTTTGAACTCAAACCATTACCCGCTAATCTTAAGTATGCTTATCTTGATGAAAAGAAAATATATCCTGTTATTATTAGTACTAACCTTTCAGAGCAAGAAGTAGAAAGATTATTGTAAACTCTAAAGAAGCACCGAGCAGCTATTGGGTATACTCTGGATGATCTTAAGGGCATTATTCCCACATTATGCCAACAAAAATTACAGTGGAGAAAGATGTTAAACCAGTTAGAGATCCTCAACGACGACTGAATCCCAAGATGAAAGAAGTGGTAAGAAAGGAGATACTAAAGCTCCTTGAGGCAGGTATAATTTATCCCGTTGCTGATAGTGATTGGGTAAGCCTTGTCCATTGTGTTCCTAAAAAGGGAGGTATTACCGTTGTTCCAAATGAGAAAGATGAATTGATCCCGCAAAGAATTATTACAGGTTATAGGATGGTAATTGATTTCCGTAAATTAAATAAGGCTACTAAGAAAGATCATTACCCTTTACCTTGTATTGATCAAATGCTAGAAAGACTATCCAAACACACTCATTTCTGCTTTCTAGATGGTTATTCTGGTTTCTCTCAATTACCTGTGTCAACTGGGGATCAATCAAAAACTACCTTTACTTGCCCTTTTGGTACTTTTGCTTATAGACATATGCCTTTTGGTTTATGTAATGCACCTGCTACCTTTCAAAAATGCATGATGGCTATATTCTCTGATTTTTGTGAAAAGATTTGTGAGGTATTGATGGATGACTTCCCCGTTTATGGATCCTCTTTTGATGATTGTTTGAGCAACCTTGATCGAGTTTTGCAGAGATGCGAAGACACTAGTCTCGTCCTGAATTGGGAAAAGTGTCACTTTATGGTTAATGAAGGCATTGTTTTGGGGCACAAGATTTCCGAGAGAGGTATTGAAGTTGATAAAGCTAAAGTTGATGCTATTGAAAAGATGTCATGTCCCAAGGACATAAAAGGTATAAGGAGTTTCCTTGGTCATGCCGGTTTTTATAGGAGGTTCATTAAGGACTTTTCTAAAATCTCTATGCCTCTGACTAATTTATTACAAAAAGATATTCCTTTTATCTTTGATGATGATTGTGTAGAAGCATTTGAAATACTTAAGAAAGCTTTGACCACTGCACCTATTGTTCAGCCACCTGATTGGAATTTACCTTTTGAAATTATGTGTGATGCTAGTGATTATGCTGTAGGTGATGTTCTAGGGCAAAGAGTCGATAAGAAATTGAATGTTATCCAGTATGCTAGTAAGACTCTTGATACTGCCCAGAGAAATTATGCTACTACTGAAAAAGAGTTCTTAGTAGTTGTGTTTGCATGTGATAAGTTTAGACCTTATATTGTTGATTCCAAAGTTACTATTCACACTGATCATGCTGCTATTAAATATCTTATGGAAAAGAAAGATGCTAAGCCTAGGCTCATTAGATGGGTTCCCTTGCTCCAAGAATTTGATTTGCATATTATTGATAGAAAGGGAGCTGAGAACCCTGTTGCAGACAACTTTTCTAGGTTAGAGAATGTTCTTGATGACCCACTGCCTATTGATGACAGCTTTCCTAATGAACAATTAGCGGTTTCTCGTACTGCTCCTTGGTATGCTGATTATGCTAATTACATTGTTGCTAAATTTATACCTCCTAGTTTCACATACCAACAAAGAAAAAGTTCTTTTATGATTTAAGATATTACTTTTGGGATGATCCACACCTTTATAAAGAAGGAGTAGATGGTGTTATGACGTTGTGTGCCTGAGCATGAACATGAACAGATCCTACGCAAGTGTCACTCTAAATCTTATGGAGGACACCACGCTGGAGATAGAACTGCACACAAGGTACTACAATCTGGTTTTTATTGGCCTACTCTCTTCAAAGATGCTCGTAACTTTGTCTTATCTTGTGATGAATGTCAAAGAATAGGTAACATTAGTAGACATCAAGAAATGCCTATGAATTACTCTCTTGTTATTGAACCGTTCGATGTTTGGGGCTTTGATTATATGGGACCTTTTCCCGCCTCTAATGGTTATACACATATTTTAGTTGTTGTTGATTACGTTACTAAGTGGGTAGAAGCTATTCCTGTTCGGGAACGTAGCAGAAATTCAAAATTTTCTACGCAACACCAAGATCAATCTATGGAGATTCTAGCAACAAGAGAGGGAGAGGATGAGCATCTTCATACCCTTGAAGATCGCTATGCGAAAGCGTTACAAGAACGCGGATGAAGGAGTCGTACTCGTAGCGATTCGGATCGCGGTTGATTCCGATCTAAGCACCGAACAACGGTGCCTCCGCGTTCAACACACGTACAGCCCGGGGACGTCTCCTCCTTCTTGGTCCAGCAAGGGGAGAGGAGAAGTTGAGGGAGAACTCCGACAGCACGATGGCATGGTGGTGATGGAGCTCGTGGTTCTCCGACAGGGCTTCGCCAAGCACTACGGAGGAGGAGGAGGTGTTGGAGGAGGGAGAGGGCTGCGCCAGGGGAAGGGTGCGGCTGCCCTCTCTCTCCCTCACTATATATAGGGGGAAGGGAGGAGGGGGAGGCGCCCTAGGGTTCCCTAGGGGAGGGGCGTTGGCCATAGGGGAAACCCTAGATGGGTTTTGGCGCCCCCACCCCCTAGGAAACTTGCCCCCCAAGCCGGGAGGGGCGGCTGCCCTAGGGCTGGCGCCCCCACATCTCCTGGTTACGTGAGATGGGGTGGGAGGGGCGCTCAGCCCCTTAGTGGGCTGATGTGCCTGAAGGAAATATGCCCTAGAGGCAATAATAAAGTTATTATTTATTTCCTTATTTCATGATAAATGTTTATTATTCATGCTAGAATTGTATTAACCGGAAACATAATACATGTGTGAATACATAGACAAACATATAGTCACTAGTATGCCTCTACTTGACTAGCTCATTAATCAAAGATGGTTATGTTTCCTAACCATAGACATGTGTTGTCATTTGATTAATGGGATCACATCATTAGGAGAATGATGTGATTGACATGACCCATTCCATTAGCCTAGCACTTGATCGTTTAGTATGTTGCTATTGCTTTCTTCATGACTTATACATGTTCCTGTAACTATGAGATTATGCAACTCCCGTTTACCGGATGAACACTTTGGGTGCTACCAAACGTCACAACATAACTGGGTGATTATAAAGGAGTACTACAGGTGTCTCCAAAGGTACATGTTGGGTTGGCGTATTTCGAGATTAGGGTTTGTCACTCCGATTGTTGGAGAGGTATCTCTGGGCCCTCTCGGTAATGCACATCACTATAAGCCTTGCAAGCAATGTGACTAATGAGTTAGTTGCAGGATGATGCATTACGTAACGAGTAAAGAGACTTGCCGGTAACGAGATTGAACTAGGTATTGGATACCGACGATCGAATCTCGGGCAAGTAGCATACCGATGACAAAGGGAACAACGTATGTTGTTATGCGGTTTGACCGATAAAGATCTTCGTAGAATATGTAGGAACCAATATGGGCATCCAGGTTCCGCTATTGGTTATTGACCGAGAATGGTTCTAGGTCATGTCTACATAGTTCTCGAACCCGTAGGGGGTCCGCACGCTTAACTTACGATGACAGTTTTATTATGAGTTTATAAGTTTTGATGTACCAAAGTTTGTTCGGAGTCCCGGATGTGATCACGGACATGACGAGGAGTCTCGAAATGGTCGAGACATAAAGATTGATATATTGGAAGCCTATGTTTGGACATCGGAAAGGTTCCGGGTGAAATCGGGATTTTACCGGAACACCGGGGGGTTACCGGAACCCTCCCGGGGGTTAATGGGCCTTAGTGGGCCATGAGGGAGAAGAAGAGGGCCGGCCAGGGCAGGCCGCGCGCCCCCTCCCCCCCTAGTCCAAATAGGACAAGGAAGGGGGGGCGGCTCCCCCCTTTCCCCTTTCCCCTCCCCCCTTTCCTTCTCCACCAAGGCAAGAGGGGGGAGTCCTACTCCCGGTGGGAGTAGGACTCCTCCAGGCGCACCCCAAGGGGGCCGGCCGCACCTCCCCTCTCCCTCCTTTATATACGGGGGCAGGGGGGCACCCCATGACACACAAGTTGATCTACGGATCGTTCCTTAGCCGTGTGCGGTGCCCCCCTCCACCATATTCCACCTCGGTCATATCGTCGCGGAGTTTAGGCGAAGCCCTGCGCCGGTAGAACATCATCATCGTCACCACGCCGTCGTGCTGACGGAACTCTTCCCCGAAGCTTTGCTGGATCGGAGCCCAGGGATCGTCATCAAGCTGAACGTGTGCTGAACTCGGAGGTGCCGTACGTTCGGTACTTGGATCGGTCGGATCGTGAAGACGTACGACTACATCAACCGCGTTGTCATAACGCTTCCGCTTACGGTCTACGAGGGTACGTGGACGAACACTCTCCCCTCTCGTTGCTATGCCATCACCATGATCTTGCGTGTGCGTAGGAAATTTTTGAAATTACTACGTTCCTCAACAGTGCCCTCTCCCCTTGGCCCATAAGGCCCCCCAACGCTTATCGGGGCCTCCAAAACCCCTTTCGGACACGCTGGTCATCACTTGGTACCCCCAAAACAATTCCGGACTCCAATACCCTTCATCCAATATACCGATCTTCACCTTCGGACCATTCCGGAGCTCCTCTTCATGTCCGGGATCTCATTCGGGACTCTGAAAACCTTCGGTAACCACATACTATTTCCCATAACAACTCTAGCGTCACCAAACCTTAAGTGTGTAGACCCTATGGGTTCGGGAACCATGCAGACATGAACGAGACGTTCTCCGGTCAATAACCAACAGCGGGATCTGGATACCCATGTTGGCTCCCACATGTTCCACGATGATCTCATCAGATGAACCATGGTGTCAAGGATTCTAGCAATCCCGTATGCAATTCCCTTTGTCAATCGGTATGTTACTTGCCCGAGATTCGATCATCGATATCCCAATACCTCGTTCAATCTCGTTATCGGCAAGTCACTTTACTTGTTACATAATGCATGATCCCGTGACTAACTACGTAGTCACATTGAGCTCATTATGGTGATGCATTATCGAGTGGGCCCAGAGATACCTCTCCGTCTTACAGAGTGACAAATCCCAGTCTCGATTCGTGCCAACCCAACAGACACTTTCGGAGATACCTGTAGTGCACCTTTATAGCCACCCAGTTACGTTGTGACGTTTGGCACACCCAAAGCATTCCTACGGTATCCGGGAGTTGCACAATCTCATGGTCTAAGGAAATGATACTTGACATTAGAAACGCTACGAGCACTCGTTGCTTAAAGGTGACCGGCGGGTGTCTGTCTCTCTCACTTTAGCTGAATCGAGTGTGGCTACGCCCGGTCCTTGCGAAGGTTAAAACAACACCAACTTGACAAACTATCGTTGTGGTTTTTGATGCGTAGGTAAGAACGGTTCTTGCTAAGCCCGTAGCAGCCACGTAAAACTTGCAACAACAAAGTAGAGGACGTCTAACTTGTTTTTGCAGGGCATGTTGTGATGTGATATGGTCAAGACGTGATGCTATATTTTATTGTATGAGATGATCATGTTTTGTAACCGAAGTTATCGACAACTGGCAGGAGCCATATGGTTGTCGCTTTATTGTATGAAATGCAAACACCATGTAATTGCTTTACTTTATCACTAAGCGGTAGCGATAGTAGTAGAAGCAATAGTTGGCGAGACGACAACGATGCTACGATGAAGATCAAGGTGTCGCGCCGGTGACGATGGTGATCATGACGGTGCTTCGGAGATGGAGATCACAAGCACAAGATGATGATGGCCATATCATATCACTTATATTGATTGCATGTGATATTTATCCTTTATGCATCTTATCTTGCTTTGATTGATGGTAGCATTTTAAGATGATCTCTCACTAAAATTATTAAGAACTGTTCTCCCTGAGTATGCACCGTTGCCAAAGTTCATCGTGCCCAGACACCACGTGATGATCGGGTGTGATAAGCTCTACGTCCATCTACAACGGGTGCAAGCCAGTTTTGCACACGCGGAATACTCAGGTTAAACTTGACGAGCCTAGCATATGCAGATATGGCCTCGAGACACGAAGACCGAAAGGTCGAGCGTGAATCATATAGTAGATATGATCAACATAGTGATGTTCACCATTGAAAACTACTCCATCTCACGTGATGATCGGTTATGGTTTAGTTGATTTGGATCACGTGATCACTTAGATGACTAGAGAGATGTCTGTCTAAGTGGGAGTTCTTAAGTAATATGATTAATTGAACTTTAATTTATCATAAACTTAGTCCTGGTAGTATTTTGCAAATTATGTTATAGATCAATAGATCGCATTGTTGCTTTCATATGTTTATTTTGATATGTTCCTAGAGAAAAATGTGTTGAAAGATGTTAGTAGCAATGATGCGGATTGGATCCGTGATATGAGGTTTATCCTCATTGCTGCACAGAAGAATTATGTCCTTAATGCACCGCTAGGAGACATACCTATTGCAGGATCAGATGCAGACGTTATGAACGTTTGGCTAGCTCAATATGATGACTACTTGATAGTTTTGTGCACCATGCTTTATGGCTTAGAATCGGGACTTCAAAAACGTTTTGAACGTCATGGACCATATGAGATGTTCCAAGAGTTGAAGTTAATATTTCAAGCAAATACCCGAGTTGAGAGATATGAAGTCTCCAACAAGTTCTATAGCTAAAAGATGGAGGAGAATCGCTCAACTAGTGAGCATGTGCTCAGATTGTCTGGGTACTACAATCGCTTGAATCAAGTGGGAGTTAATCTTCCAGATAAGATAGTGATTGACAGAATTCTCTAGTCACCACCACCAAGTTAGTAGAACTTCGTGATGAACTATAATGCAAGGGATGACGAAAACGATTCCCGAGCTCTTCGTGATGCTGAAATCGACGAAGGTAGAAATCAAGAAAGAGCATCAAGTGTTGATGATTGACAAGACCACTAGTTTCAAGAAAAGGGCAAAGGGAAAGAAAGGGAACTTCAAGCAGAATGGCAAGCAAGTTGTCACTCCCACGGAGAAGCCCAAAGCTGGACCAAAGCCTGAAACTGAATGATTATACTGCAAAGGAAATGGTCACTAGAAGCGGAAATGCCTTGAATATTTGGTGGATAAGAAGGATGGCAAAGTGAACAAGGGTATATTTGATATACATGTTATTGATGTGTACCTTACTAGTGTTTATAGTAACCCCTGAGTATTTGATACTTGTTCGGTTGCTAAGATTAGTAACTCGAAACAGGAGTTACAGAATAAACAGAAACTAGTTGAGGGTGAAGTGACGATGTGTGTTGGAAGTGGTTCCAAGATTGATATGATCATCATCGCACACTCCCCATACTTTCGGGATTAGTGTTGAACCTAAATAAATGTTATTTGGTGTTTGCGTTGAGCATGAATATGATTTGATCGTGTTTATTGCAATACAGTTATTCATTTAAGTAAGAGAATAAACTGTTGTTCTGTTTACATGAATAAAACCTTATATTGTTACACACCCAATGAAAATGGTTCATTGGATCTCGATCGTAGTGATACATATATTCATAATATTGAAACCAAAAGATGCAAAGTTAATAATGATAGTGCAACTTATTTGTGGCACTGCCGTTTAGGTCATATTGGTGTAAATCGCATGAAGAAACTCCATGCTGATGGGATTTTGGAATCACTTGATTATGAATCACTTGATGCTTGCAAACCATGCCTCATGGGCAAGATGACTAAGACTCCATTCTCCGGAACAGTGGAGCGAGCAACTGACTTATTGGAAATAATACATACTGATGTATGCGATCCGATGAGTGTTAAGGCTCGCGGCGGGTATCATTATTTTCTGACCTTCACATAATGATTTGAGCAGATATGGGTATATCTTCTTGATGAAACATGAGTCTGAAATAATTGAAAGGTTCAAAGAGTTTCAGAGTGAAGTGAAAAAATCATCGTAACAAGAAAATAAAGTTTCTACGATCTGATCGCGGAGACGAATATTTGAGTTACGAGTTTGTTCTTCAATTAAAACAATGTGGAATAGTTTCACATCTCACGCCACCTGGAACACCACAACGTTATGGTGTGTCCGAACGTCGTAACCGCACTTTATTGGATATGGTGCAATCTATGATGTCTCTTACCGATTTACCGCTATCATTTTGGGGTTATGCATTAGAGACAGCTGCATTCACTTTAAATTGGGCACCATCAAAATCCGTTGAGACGACGCCTTATGAACTGTGGTTTGGCAAGAAACCAAAGTTGTCGTTTCTTAAAGTTTGGAGTTGTGATGCTTATATGAAAAAGTTTCAACCTGATAAGCTCGAACCCAAATCGAAGAAGTGCGTCTTCATAGAATACCCAAAGGAAACTGTTGGGTACTCCTTCTATCACAAATCCAAAGGCAAAACATTCATTGCTAAGAATGGATCCTTTCTAGAGAAGGAGTTTCTCTCGAAAGAAGTGAGTGGGAGGAAAGTAGAACTTGATGAGGTAATTGTACCTGCTCCCTTATTTGAAAATAGTTCATCACAGAAATCTGTTCCTGTGACTACTACACCAATTAGTGAGGAAGTTAATGATGATGATCATGAAACTTCAGATTAAGTTACTACAGAACCTCGTAGGTCTTCCAGAGTAAGATCCGCACCAGAGTGGTACGGTAATCCTGTTCTAGAAGTTATGTTACTAGACCATGATGAACCTACGAACTATGAAGAAGCGATGGTGAGCCCAGATTCCGCAAAATGGCTTGAGGCCATGAGATCTGAGATAAGATCCATGTATGAAAACAAAGTATGGACTTTGATTGACTTGCCCAATGATCGGCGAGACATTGAGATTAAATGGATCTTCAAGAGGAAGACGTACACTGATAGTGTTACTACCTACAAAGCTAGAATTGTCGCAAAAGGTTTTCGACAAGTTCAAGGTGTTGACTACGATGAGAGTTTTTCACTCGTATCTATGCTTAAGTCTGTCTGAATCATGTTAGCAATTGCCACATTTTATGAAATCTGGCAAATGGATGTCAAAACTGCATTCCTTAATGGATTTTTTAAAGAAGAGTTGTATATGATGCAACCAGAAGGTTTTGTCGATCCGAAAGGTGCTAACAAAATGTGCAAGCTCCAGCGATCCATCAATGGACTGGTGCAAGCATCTCGGAGTTGGAATATACGCTTTGATAAGTTGATCAAAGCATATAGTTTTAATACAGACTTGCGGTGAAGCCTGTATTTACAAGAAAGTGAGTGGGAGCACTACAGCATTTCTGATAAGTATATGTGAATGACATATTGTTGATCGGAAATAATGTAGAATTTTTTTCTGGAAAGCATAAAGGAGTGTTTGAAAGGAGTTTTTCAAAGAAAGACCTTGGTGAAGCTGCTTACACATTGAGCATCAAGATCTATAGAGATAGATCAAGACGCTTGATAAGATTTTTCAATGAGTACATACCTTGACAAGATTTTGAAGTAGTTCAAAATGGAACAGTCAAAGAAAGAGTTCTTGCCTATGTTGCAAGGTGTGAAGTTGAGTAAGACTCAAAACCCGACCATGGTAGAAAATAGAAAAGAATGAACAGTCACTCCCTATGCCTCAGTCATAGGTTCTATAAAGTATGCTATGCTGTGTACTAGACCTATTGTATATCTTGCTCTGAGTTTGGCAAAGGAATACAATTTTGATCTAAAAGTAGATCACTAGAACAGCGGTCAAGAATATCCTTAGTGAGGACTAAGGAGATGTTTCTCGATTATGGAGGTGATAAAAGAGCCAGTCGTAAAAAGTTACAACTATGCAAGCTTTTACACCAATCCAGATGACTCTAAGTCTCAATCTGGATACATATTGAAAGTGGGAGCAATTAGCTAGAGTAGCTCCGTGCAGAGCATTGTGGACATAGAATATTTTCAAAATACATACGGCTCTGAATGTGACAGACCCGTTGACTAAACTTCTCTCATGAGCAAAACATGATCATACCTTAGTACTCTTTGGGTGTTAATCACATAGCCATGTGAACTAGATTATTGACTCTAGTAAACCCTTTGGGCGTTGATCACATGACGATGTGAACTATGGGTATTAATCACATTCAGATGTGAATATTGGTGTTAAATCACATGGTGATGTGAACTAGATTATTGACTCTAGTGCAAGTGGGAGACTGAAGGAAGTATGCCCTAGAGGCAATAATAAAGTTATTTTTTATTTACTTATTTCATGATAAATGTTTATTATTCATGCTAGAATTGTATTAACCGGAAACATAATACATGTGTGAATACATAGACAAACATATAATCACTAGTATGCCTCTACTTGACTAGCTCATTAATCAAAGATGGTTATGTTTCCTAACCATAGACATGTGTTGTCATTTGATTAATGGGATCACATCATTAGGAGAATGATGTGATTGACATGACCCATTTCGTTAGCCTAGCACTTGATCGTTTAGTATGTTGCTATTGCTTTCTTCATGACTTATACATGTTCCTGTAACTATGAGATTATGCAACTCCAGTTTACCGGAGGAACACTTTGGGTGCTACCAAACGTCACAACGTAACTGGGTGATTATAAAGGAGTACTACAGGTGTCTCCAAAGGTACATGTTGGGTTGGCGTATTTCGAGATTAGGGTTTGTCACTCCGATTGTCGGAGAGGTATCTCTGGGCCCTCTCGGTAATGCACATCACTATAAGCCTTGCAAGCAATGTGACTAATGAGTTAGTTGCAGGATGATGCATTATGTAACGAGTAAAGAGACTTGCCGGTAACGAGATTGAACTAGGTATTGGATACCGACAATCAAATCTCGGGCAAGTAGCATACCGATGACAAAGGGAACAACGTATGTTGTTATGCGGTTTGACCGATAAAGATCTTCGTAGAATATGTAGGAACCAATATGGGCATCCAGGTTCCGCTATTGGTTATTGACCGAGAATGGTTCTAGGTCATGTCTACATAGTTCTCGAACCCGTAGGGTCCGCACGCTTAACGTTACGATGACAGTTTTATTATGAGTTTATAAGTTTTGATGTACCGAAGTTTGTTCGGAGTCCCGGATGTGATCACGGACATGACGAGGAGTCTCGAAATGGTCGAGACATAAAGATTGATATATTGGAAGCCTATGTTTGGACATCGGAAAGGTTCCGGGTGAAATTGGGATTTTACCGGAACACCGGGGGGTTACCGGAACCCTCCCGGGGGTTAATGGGCCTTAGTGGGCCATGAGGGAGAAGAGGAGGGCCGGCCAAGGCAGGCCACGCGCCCCCTCCCCCTAGTCCGAATAGGACAAGGAAGGGGGGGGGCGCCCCCCTTTCCCCTTTCCCCTCCCCCCTTTCCTTCTCCACCAAGGCAAGAGGGGGGAGTCCTACTCCCGGTGGGAGTAGGACTCCTCCAGGCGCATCCCAAGGGGGCCGGCCGCACCTCCCCTCTCCCTCCTTTATATACGGGGGCAGGGGGGCACCCCATGACACACAAGTTGATCTACGGATCGTTCCTTAGCCGTGTGCGGTGCCCCCCTCCACCATATTCCACCTCGGTCATATCGTCACGGAGTTTAGGCGAAGCCCTGCGCCGGTAGAACATCATCATCATCACCACGCCGTCGTGCTAATGGAACTCTTCCCCGAAGCTTTGCTGGATCGGAGCCCGGGGATCGTCATCGAGCTGAACGTGTGCTGAACTCGGAGGTGCCGTACGTTCGGTGCTTGGATCGGTCGGATCATGAAGACGTACGACTACATCAACCGCGTTGTCATAACGCTTCCGCTTACGGTCTACGAGGGTACGTGGACGAACACTCTCCCCTCTCGTTGCTATGCCATCACCATGATCTTGCGTGTGCGTAGGAAAATTTTGAAATTACTACGTTCCTCAACAATGCCCTCTCCCCTTGGCCCATAAGGCCCCCCAACACTTGTCGGGGCCTCCGAAACCCCTTTCGGACACGCTGGTCATCACCTGGTACCCCCGGAACAATTCCGGACTCCAATACCCTTCGTCCAATATACCGATCTTCACCTTCGGACCATTCCGGAGCTCCTCTTCATGTCCGGGATCTCATTCGGGACTCTGAAAACCTTCGGTAACCACATACTATTTCCCATAACAACTCTAGCGTCACCAAACCTTAAGTGTGTCGACCCTACGGGTTCGGGAACCATGCAGACATGACCGAGACGTTCTCCGGTCAATAACCAACAGCGGGATCTGGATACCCATGTTGGCTCCCACATGTTCCACGATGATCTCATCAGATGAACCACGGTGTCAAGGATTCTAGCAATCCCATATGCAATTCCCTTTGTCAATCGGTATGTTACTTGCCCGAGATTCGATCGTCGATATTCCAATACCTCGTTCAATCTCGTTATCGGCAAGTCACTTTACTCGTTACATAATGCATGATCCCGTGACTAACTATGTAGTCACATTGAGCTCATTATGGTGATGCATTACCGAGTGGGCCCACAGATACCTCTCCGTCTTACAGAGTGACAAATCCCAGTCTCGATTCGTGCCAACCCAACAGACACTTTCGGAGATACCCGTAGTGCACCTTTATAGCCACCCAGTTACGTTGTGACGTTTGGCACACCCAAAGCATTCCTATAGTATCCGGGAGTTGCACAATCTCATGGTCTAAGGAAATGATACTTGACATTAGAAAAGCTTTTAGCAAACGAACTACACGATCTTGTGCTATGCTTAGGATTGGGTCTTGTCCATCACATCATTCTCCTAATGATGTGATCCTGTTATCAATGACATCCAATTTCCATGGTCAGGAAACCATGACCATCTGTTGATCAACGAGCTAGTCAACTAGAGGCTCACTAGGGACATGTTGTGGTCTATGTATTCACACATGTATTGCGGTTTCCGATCAATACAATTATAGCATGAATAATAGACAATTATCATGAACAAGGAAATACAATAATAACCATTTTATTATTGCCTCTAGGGCATATTTCCAACAATTCCAACTAGTAGTGTTGATCATAACACTTCTATTAAAATGCTTAAAGAAGTTATTTTTCCGAGGTTTGGAGTCCCTAGATATCTTATGACTGACGGTGGTTCACATTTTATTCATGGTGCTTTCCGTAAGATGCTTGCTAAGTATGATGTCAATCATAGAATCGCATCTCCTTATCACCCGCAGTCTAGTGGTCAAGTAGAGTTGAGCAATAGAGAGCTCAAATTAATTTTGCAAAAGACTGTGAATAGATCTAGAAAGAATTGTTCCAAAAAACTTGATGATGCATTATGGGCCTATAGAACTGCATACAAAAATCCTATGGGTATGTCTCCATATAAGATGGTTTATGGAAAAGTGTGTCATTTACCTCTTGAACTTGAACATAAAGCATATTGGGCTATTAAAGAGCTCAACTATGACTTCAAACTTGCCGGTGAGAAGAGGTTGTTTGATATTAGCTCACTTGATGAATGGAGAACCCAAGCCTATGAGAATGCCAAGCTATTCAAAGAAAAAGTCAAACGCTGGCATGACAAAAGGATACAAAAGTGTGAGTTTAACGTAGGAGATTATGTGTTATTATTCAACTCTCATTTAAGATTTTTTGTAGGAAAACTTCTCTCTAAATGGGAAGGTCCTTACGTTATCGAGGAGGTCTATCGTTCTGGTGCCATAAAAATCAACAACTTCGAAGGCACAAGTCCGAGGGTGGTAAACGGTCAAAGAATTAAACATTATATTTCAGGTGATCCTATCAATGTTGAAACTAATATTATTGAAACCATAACCCCGGAGGAATACATAAGGGACACTTTCCAGAACATTCCAGACTCCAAAAAGGAATAGGTATGTGGTACAGTAAGTAAACCGACTCCAAAACAACTCCAATGTCAATTTTTATCAGTTTTGGAATATTTAAGAATTTTAGGAAGAAACAAGCAGTCCGAAAGGGACACGAGGCCCCCACGAGAGTGGAGGGCGCGCCCACCCCTACTGGGCACGCCCCTGTCTCGTGGGCACCTCGTGTGCCTCCTGGACTCCGTTTTCTTGCACGTTACGTATTTTGGTCGGTAAAAAATCATTATATATACTCCCAAAGGTTTTGACCACCGTATCACGCAAATTTCCCCTGTTTTCGTTTCGAGTTGTTTCTGTTACAGATCAAGAGCACCATGACATCGCCCTCCTCCAACAACGAAGACAAGGATGCTTGGCTATTGAAGATAGAGCTGAAAAGAGAAGAATCGGAAGAGATCAACAAGGATGAAGGGATCAAGAAGGCCATGGAGGTTCAAGCTCCGGCGGTGAAAGAAGAAGACATCCCTCAACCTTTACCTAACCTCTTTGTCCAATAGAGATTGAAGATTTCAAGGTGATTGAGTTAGCTCGCATACAGAACAAGTATCTCACACAGGAGAATATTCTGTTGAAGGATCATATCACCGGACTCAAGGGCATTATCCGCAAGTTGGAGGAGCTTTTACGCTCGATGTGCGATTATCCACTGTCATCATCACCACCTCCATCTCCTCCGAGGACATAATTACATGGGTATGGGTGTTGGAAATATGCCCTAGAGGCAATAATAAATTGGTTATTATTATATTTCCTTGTTCATGATAATTGTCTATTGTTCATGCTATAATTGTGTTATCCGGAAATTGTAATACATGTGTGAATATATATAGACCACAACACATCCCTAGTGAGCCTCTAGTTGACTAGCTCGTTGATCAACAGATAGTCATGGTTTCCTGACTATGGACATTGGATGTTATTGATAACGGGATCACATCATTAGGAGAATGGTGTGATGGACAAGACCCAATCCTAAGCGTAGCACAAAGATCGTGTAGTTCGTTTTGCTAGAGCTTTTCCAAATGTCAAGTATCATTTCCTTAGACCATGAGATTGTGCAACTCCCGGATACCGTAGGAGTGCTTTGGGTGTGCCAAACGTCACAACGTAACTGGGTGACTATAAAGGTGAAGGAAATATGCCCTAGAGGCAATAATAAAGTTATTATTTATTTCCTTATATCATGATAAATGTTTATTATTCATGCTAGAATTGTATTAACCGGAAACATAATACATGTGTGAATACATAGACAAACAGAGTGTCACTAGTATGCCTCTACTAGACTAGCTCGTTAATCAAAGATGGTTATGTTTCCTAGCCATGAACAAAGAGTTGTTATTTGATTAATGAGGTCACATCATTGATTGAATGATCTGATTGACATGACCCATTCTATTAGCTTAGCACCCGATCGTTTAGTATGTTGCTATTGCTTTCTTCATGACTTATACATGTTCCTATGACTATGAGATTATGCAACTCCCGTTTACCGGAGGAACACTTTGGGTACTACCAAACGTCACAACGTAACTGGGTGATTATAAAGGAGTACTACAGGTGTCTCCAATGGTCGATGTTGGGTTGGCGTATTTCGAGATTAGGATTTGTCACTCCGATTGTCGGAGAGGTATCTCTGGGCCCTCTCGGTAATACACATCACATAAGCCTTGCAAGCATTACAACTAATATGTTAGTTGTGAGATGATGTATTACGGAACGAGTAAAGAGACTTGTCGGTAACGAGATTGAACTAGGTATTGGATACCGACGATCGAATCTCGGGCAAGTAACATACCGATGACAAAGGGAACAATGTATGTTGTTATGCGGTCTGACCGATAAAGATCTTCGTAGAATATGTAGGAGCCAATATGGGCATCCAGGTCCCGCTATTGGTTATTGACCAGAGACGTGTCTCGGTCATGTCTACATTGTTCTCGAACCCGTAGGGTCCGCACGCTTAAGGTTACGATGACAGTTATATTATGAGTTTATGCATTTTGATGTACCGAAGGTTGTTCGGAGTCCCGGATGTGATCACGGACATGACGAGGAGTCTCGAAATGGTCGAGACGTAAAGATTGATATATTGGAAGCCTATATTTGGATATCGGAAGTGTTCCGGGTGAAATCGGGATTTTACCGGAATACCGGGAGGGTTACCGGAACCCCCCGGGAGCTATTTGGGCCATAGTGGGCCTTAGTGGAAAAGAGAAGGGGCTGCCCTAGATGGGCTGCGCGCCCCCCCTTCCCCTAGTCCTATTAGGACTAGGAGAGGTGGCCGGTGAAGGAAATATGCCCTAGAGACAATAATAAAGTTATTATTTATTTCCTTATTTCATGATAAATGTTTATTATTCATGCTAGAATTGTATTAACCGGAAACATAATACATGTGTGAATACATAGACAAACAAAGTGTCACTAGTATGCCTCTACTTGACTAGCTCGTTAATCAAAGATGGTTATGTTTCCTAACCATGAACAATGAGTTGTTATTTGATTAACGAGGTCACATCATTAGTAGAATGATCTGATTGACATGACCCATTCCATTAGCTTAGCACCCGATCGTTTAGTATGTTGCTATTGCTTTCTTCATGACTTATACATGTTCCTATGACTATGAGATTATGCAACTCCCGTTTACCGGAGGAACACTTTGGGTACTACCAAACGTCACAACGTAACTGGGTGATTATAAAGGAGTACTACAGGTGTCTCCAATAGTCGATGTTGGGTTGGCGTATTTCGAGATTAGGATTTGTCACTCCGATTGTCGGAGAGGTATCTCTGGGCCCTCTCGGTAATACACATCACATAAGCCTTGCAAGCATTACAACTAATATGTTAGTTGTGAGATGATGTATTACGGAACGAGTAAAGAGACTTGCCGGTAACGAGATTGAACTAGGTATTGGATACCGACGATCGAATCTCGGGCAAGTAACATACCGATGACAAAGGGAACAACGTATGTTGTTATGCGGTCTGACTGATAAAGATCTTCGTAGAATATGTAGGAGCCAATATGGGCATCCAGGTCCCGCTATTGGTTATTGACCAGAGACGTGTCTCGGTCATGTCTACATTGTTCTCGAACCCGTAGGGTCCGCACGCTTAAGGTTACGATGACAGTTATATTATGAGTTTATGCATTTTGATGTACCGAAGGTTGTTCGGAGTCCCGGATGTGATCACGGACATGACGAGGAGTCTCGAAATGGTCGAGACATAAACATTGATATATTGGAAGCCTATGTTTGGACATCGAAAGTGTTCCGGGTGAAATCGGGATTTTACCGGGTTACCGGGAGGTTACCGGAACCCCCCCGGAGCCATATGGGCCATCATGGGCCTTAGTGGAAAGAAGAAAGGGGCAGACCAAAGGGGCTGCGCGCCTCCCCCCTTCCCCTAGTCCTATTAGGACTAGGAGAGGTGGCCGGCCACCCCTCTCCCTCTTTCCCCCTTGGGAATCCTAGTTGGAATAGGATTGGGGGGGGGAGTCCTACTCCCGGTAGGAGTAGGACTCCTCCTGCGCCTCTCTCTCTTGGCCGGCGCCCCCTCCCCCCTTGGCTCCTTTATATACTGAGGTAGAGGCACCCCATAGACACATAAGTTGACACAAGTTGATCCACGTGATCGATTCCTTAGCCGTGTGCGGTGCCCCCTGCCACCATATTCCTCGATAATACTGTAGCGGAGTTTAGGCGAAGCCCTGCTGCTGTAGTTCATCAAGATCGTCACCACGCCGTCGTGCTGACGAAACTCTTCCCCGACACTTTGCTGGATCGGAGTCCGGGGATCGTCATCGAGCTGAACGTGTGCTCGAACTCGGAGGTGCCGTAGTTTCGGTGCTTGATCGGTTGGATCGAGAAGACGTACGACTACTTCCTCTATGTTGTGTCATCGCTTCCGCAGTCGGTCTGCGTTGGGTACGTAGACAATACTCTCCCCTCGTTGCTATGCATCACATGATCTTGCGTGTGCATAGGAAATTTTTTGAAATTACTACGAAACCCAACAGTGGCATTAGAGCCTAGGTTATTTATGTTGATGTTATATGCACGAGTAGAACACAAGTGAGTTGTGGACGATACAAGTCATATTGCCTACCAGCATGTCATACTTTGGTTCGGCGGTATTGTTGGACGAGACGACCCGGACCAACCTTACGCGTACGCTTACGCGAGACCGGTTCCCTCGACGTGCTTTGCACAGAGATGGCTTGCGGGCGACTGTCTCTCCAACTTTAGTTGAACCAAGTATGGCTACGCCCGGTCCTTGCGAAGGTTAAAACGGAGTCTATTTGACAAACTATTGTTGTGGTTTTGATGCGTAGGTGAGATTGGTTCTTACTTAAGCCCGTAGCAGCCACGTAAAACATGCAACAACAAAGTAGAGGACGTCTAACTTGTTTTTGCAGGGCATGTTGTGATGTGATATGGTCAAAGCATGATGCTGAATTTTATTGTATGAGATGATCATGTTTTGTAACCGAGTTATCGGCAACTGGCAGGAGCCATATGGTTGTCGCTTTATTGTATGCAATGCAATCGCGATGTAATGCTTTACTTTATTACTAAACGGTAGTGATAGTCGTGGAAGCATAAGATTGGCGAGACGACAACGATGCTATGGAGATCACAAGCACAAGATGATGATGACCATATCATATCACTTATATTGATTGCATGTGATGTTTATCTTTTTATGCATCTTATCTTGTTTTGATTGACGGTAGCATTATAAGATGATCTCTCACTAAAATTATCAAGAAGTGTTCTCCCTGAGTATGCACCGTTGCCAAAGTTCGTCGTGCCCAGACACCACGTGATGATCGGGTGTGATAAGCTCTACGTCCATCTACAACGGGTGCAAGCCAGTTTTGCACACGCAGAATACTCAGGTTAAACTTGACGAGCCTAGCATATGCAGATATGGCCTCGGAACACGGAGACCGAAAGGTCGAGCGTGAATCATATAGTAGATATGATCAACATAACGATGTTCACCATTGAAAACTACTCCATCTCACGTGATGATCGGTCATGGTTTAGTTGATTTGGATCACGTAATCACTTAGAGGATTAGAGGGATGTCTATCTAAGTGGGAGTTCTTAAGTAATATGATTAATTGAACTCAAATTTATCATGAACTTAGTCCTGGTAGTATTTTGCAAATTATGTTGTAGATCAATAGCTCGTGTTGTTGCTTCCCTGTGTTTATTTTGATATGATCCTAGAGAAAATTGTGTTGAAAGATGTTAGTAGCAATGATGCGGATTGGATCCGTGATCTGAGGTTTATCCTCATTGCTGCACAGAAGAATTATGTCCTTGATGCACCGCTAGGTGACAGACCTATTGCAGGAGCAGATGCAGACGTTATGAACGTTTGGCTAGCTCAATATGATGACTACTTGATAGTTTAGTGCACCATGCTTAATGGCTTAGAATCGGGACTTCAAAGACGTTTTGAACGTCATGGAACATATGAGATGTTCCAGGAGTTGAAGTTAATATTTCAAGCAAATACCCGAGTTGAGAGATATGAAGTCTCCAACAAGTTCTATAGCTAAAAGATGGAGGAGAATCGCTCAATTAGTGAGCATGTGCCCAGATTGTCTGGGTACTATAATCGCTTGAATCAAGTGGGAGTTAATCTTCCAGATAAGATAGTGATTGACAGAATTCTCTAGTCACCATCACCAAGTTAGTAGAACTTCGTGATGAACTATAATATGCAAGGGATGACAAAAGTAATTTCCAAGCTCTTCGTGATGCTGAAATCAACGAAGGTAGAAATCAAGAAAAACATCAAGTGTTGATGGTTGACAAGATCACTAGTTTCAAGAAAAGGGCAAAGGGAAGAAGGGGAACTTCAAGAAGAACGGCAAGCAAGTTGCTGCTCAAGTGAAGAAGCCCAAGTCTAGTCCTAAGCCTGAAACTAAGTGCTTGTACTGCAAAGGGACTGGTCACTGAAAACGGAACCACCCCAAGTGATTGGCGGATAAGAAGGATGGCAAAGTGAACATAAGTATATTTGATATACATGTTATTGATGTGTACTTTACTAGTGTTTATAGCAACCCCTCAGTATTTGATACTAGTTCAGTTGCTAAGATTAGTAACTCGAAACGGGAATTGCAGAATAAACAGAGACTAGTTAAGGGTGAAGTGACGATGTGTGTTGGAAGTGGTTCCAAGATTGATATGATCATCGTCGCACACTCCCTATACTTTCGGGATTAGTGTTGAACCTGAATAAGTGTTATTTGGTGTTTGCGTTGAGCATGAATATGATTTGATCATGTTTATTGTAATACGGTTATTCATTTAAGTAAGAGAATAAATTGTTGTTCTGTTTACATGAATAAAACCTTATATGGTTACACACCCAATGAAAATAGTTTGTTGGATCTCGATCGTAGTGATACACATAATCATAATATTGAGACCAAAAGATGCAAAGTTAATAATGATAGTGCAACTTATTTGAAGCACTGCCGTTTAGGTCATATTGGTGTAAAGCGCATGAAGAAACTACATGATGATGGGCTTTTGGAATCACTTGATTATGAATCAGTTGATACTTGCGAACCATGCCTCATGGGCAAGATGACTAAGACTCTGTTCTTTGGAACAATGGAGCGAGCAAAAGATTTGTTGGAAATCATACATACTGATGTATGTGGACCGATGAATATTGAGGCTCGCGACAGGTATCATTATTTTCTGATCTTCACAGATGATTTGAGCAGATATGAGTATATCTACTTGATGAAACATAAGTCTGAAACATTTGAAAAGTTCAAAGAATTTCAGAGTGAAGTGGAAAATCATCGTGACAAGAAAATAAAAGTTTCTATGATCTGATCGCGGAGACAAATATTTGAGTTACGAGTTTGGTCTTCAATTAAAACAATGTGGAATAGTTTCACAAACTCATGCCACCTGGAACACCACAGCATAATGGTGTGTCTGAACGTCATAACCGTACTTTATTGGATATAGTACAACCTATGATGTTTCTTACCGACTTACCACTATCGTTTTGGGGTTATGCATTAAAGACAGCTGCATTCACGTTAAATAGGGCACCATCAAAATCCGTTGAGACGACGCCTTATGAACTGTGGTTTGGCAAGAAACCAAAGTTGTCGTTTCTTAAAGTTTGGGGCTGCGATGCTTATGTGAAAAAGTTTCATCCTGATAAGCTCAAACCCAAATCGGAGAAATATGTCTTCATAGGATACCCAAAGGAGACTATTGGGTACACCTTCTATCACAAATCCGAAGGCAAGACTTTTGTTGCTAAATTCAGAGTTTTTCTAGAGAAGGAGTTTCTCTCGAAAGAAGTGAGTGGGAGGAAAGTAGAAAACTTGATAAGGTAATTGTACCTTCTCCTTTATTGGAAAGTAGTTCATCACAAAATCTGTTCTTGTGACTACTACACCAATTAGTGAGGAAGCTAATGATGATGATCATGTAACTTCAGATCAAGTTACTACCGAATCTCGTAAGTAAACCAGAGTGAGATCCGCACCAGCGTGGTACAGTAATCCTGTTCTGGAAGTCATGTTACTAGACCATGACGAACTTGCGAACTATGAGGAAGCGATGATGAGCCCAGATTCCGCGAAATGGTTTGAGGCCATGAAATCTGAGATATGATCCATGTATGAGAACAAAGTATGGACTTTGATGGATTTGCCCGATGATCAGCAAGCCATAGAAAATAAATGGATCTTCAAGAGGAAGACGGACGCTGATAGTAGTGTTACTATCTACAAAGCTAGAATTGTCGCAAAAGGTTTTCGACAAGTTCAAGGTGTTGACTACGATGAGAGCTTCTCACTCGTATCTATGCTTGAGTCTGTCCGAATCATGTTAGTAATTGCCGCATTTTATGAAATCTGGCAAACGGATAAACAAAACTGTATTCCTTAATGGATTTATTAAAGAAGAGTTGTATATGATGCAACCAGAAGGTTTTGTCAATCCGAAAGGTGCTAACAAAATGTGCAAACTCCAGCGATCCATCTGTGGACTGGTGCAAGCATCTCGGAGTTGGAATATACGCTTTGATAAGTTGATCAAAGCATATAGTTTTATACAGACTTGCGGTGAAGCCTGTATTTACGAAAAAGTGAGTGGGAGCACTACAGCATTTCTGATAAGTATATGTGAATGACATATTGTTGATCAGAAATAATGTAGAATTATTCTGTAAAGCATAAAGGAGTGTTTGAAAGGAGTTTTTCAAAGAAAGACTTCGGTAAAGCTGCTTACATATTGAGCTTCAAGATCTATAGAGATAGATCAAGACGCTTGATAAATTTTTTCAATGAGTACATACCTTGACAAGATTTTGAAGTAGTTCAAAATGGAGCAGTCAAAGAAAGAGTTCTTGCCTGTATTACAAGGTGTGAAGTTGAGTAAAGACTCAAAGCCCGACCACGGCAGAAGATAGAAAGAGAATGAAAGTCATTCCCTATGCCTTGGCCATAGGTTCTATAAAATATGTCATGCTGTATACCAGATCTATTGTATACCCTGCATTGATTTGGCAAGGGAGTACAATAGTGATCTAGGAGTAAATCACTGGACAGCGGTCAGAATTATCCTTAGTGAAATAAGGATATGTTTCTCAATTATGGACGTGACAAAAAGGTTCGTCGTAAAGGGTTACGTCGATGCAAGCTTTTGACACTGATCCAGATGAATCTATAGTCTCAATCTGGATACATATTGAAAGTGGGAGCAATTAGCTAGAGTAGCTCCGTGTAGAGCAATGTAGACATAGAACTTGCAAAATACTTACGGATCTGAATGTGACAGACCCGTTGACTAAAAATTATCTCACAAGCAAAACATGATCACACCTTAGTACTCTTTGGGTGTTAATCACATAGCAATGTGAAATAGATTACTGAATCTGGTAACCCTTTGGGCGTTGGTCACATGGCGATGTGAACTATGGGTGTTAATCACATGATGATGTGAACTATCGATGTTAATCACATGGTGATGTGATCTAGATTATTGACTCTAGTGCAAGTGGGAGACTGAAGGAAATATGCCCTAGAGGCAATAATAAAGTTATTATTTATTTCCTTATATCATGATAAATGTTTATTATTCATGCTAGAATTGTATTAATCGGAAACATAATACATGTGTGAATACATAGACAAACAGAGTGTCACTAGTATGCCTCTACTAGACTAGCTCGTTAATCAAAGATGGTTATGTTTCCTAGCCATGAACAAAGAGTTGTTATTTGATTAATGAGGTCACATCATTGATTGAATGATCTGATTGACATGACCCATTCTATTAGCTTAGCACCCGATCGTTTAGTATGTTGCTATTGCTTTCTTCATGACTTATACATGTTCCTATGACTATGAGATTATGCAACTCCCGTTTACCGGAGGAACACTTTGGGTACTACCAAACGTCACAACGTAACTGGGTGATTATAAAGGAGTACTACAGGTGTCTCCAATGGTCGATGTTGGGTTGGCGTATTTTGAGATTAGGATTTGTCACTCCGATTGTCGGAGAGGTATCTCTGGGCCCTCTCGGTAATACACATCACATAAGCCTTGCAAGCATTACAACTAATATGTTAGTTGTGAGATGATGTATTACGGAACGAGTAAAGAGACTTGCCAGTAACGAGATTGAACTAGGTATTGGATACCGACGATCGAATCTCGGGCAAGTAACATACCGATGATAAAGGGAACAACGTATGTTGTTATGCGGTCTGACCGATAAAGATCTTCGTAGAATATGTAGGAGCCAATATGGGCATCCAGGTCCCGCTATTGGTTATTGACCACAGACGTGTCTCGGTCATGTCTACATTGTTCTCGAACCCGTAGGGTCCGCACGCTTAAGGTTACGATGACAGTTATATTATGAGTTTATGCATTTTGATGTACCGAAGGTTGTTCGGAGTCCCGGATGTGATCACGGACATGACGAGGAGTCTCGAAATGGTCGAGACATAAACATTGATATATTGGAAGCCTATGTTTGGACATCGAAAGTGTTCCGGGTGAAATCGGGATTTTACCGGGTTACCGGGAGGTTACCGGAACCCCCCCGGAGCCATATGGGCCATCATGGGCCTTAGTGGAAAGATGAAAGGAGCAGCCCAAAGGGGCTGCACGCCTCCCCCCTTCCCCTAGTCCTATTAGGACTAGGAGAGGTGGCCGGCCACCCCTCTCCCTCTTTCCCCCTTGGGAATCCTAGTTGGAATAGGATTGGGGGGGGGGGGAGTCCTACTCCCGGTAGGAGTAGGACTCCTCCTGCGCCTCTCTCTCTTGGCCGGCGCCCCCTCCCCCCTTGGCTCCTTTATATACTGAGGTAGAGGCACCCCATAGACACATAAGTTGACACAAGTTGATCCACGTGATCGATTCCTTAGCCGTGTGCGGTGCCCCCTGCCACCATATTCCTCGATAATACTGTAGCGGAGTTTAGGCGAAGCCCTGCTGCTGTAGTTCATCAAGATCGTCACCACGCCGTCGTGCTGACGAAACTCTTCCCCGACACTTTGCTGGATCGGAGTCCGGGGATCGTCATCGAGCTGAACGTGTGCTCGAACTCGGAGGTGCCGTAGTTTCGGTGCTTGATCGGTTGGATCGAGAAGACGTACGACTACTTCCTCTACGTTGTGTCATTGCTTCCGCAGTCGGTCTGCGTTGGGTACGTAGACAATACTCTCCCCTCATTGCTATGCATCACATGATCTTGCGTGTGCGTAGGAAAATTTTTGAAATTACTACGAAACCCAACAAAAGGTGCACTACGGGTATCTCCGAAAGTGTCTGTTGGGTTGGCACGAATCGAGACTGGGATTAGTCACTCCGTATGACGGAGAGGTATCTCTGGGCCCACTCGGTAATGCATCATCATAATGAGTTCAATGTGACCAAGTGTCTGGTCATGGTATCATGCATTACGGTATGAGTAAAGTGACTTGCCGGTAACGAGATTAAATGAGGTATTGGGATACCGACCATCGAATCTCGGGCAAGTAACGTACCGATTGACAAAGGGAATTGTATACGAGATTGATTGAATCCTCGACATCGTGGTTCATTCGATGAGATCATCGAGGAGCATGTGGGAGCCAACATGGGTATCCAAATCCCGATGTTGGTTATTGACCGGAGAGTCGTCTCGGTCATGTCTGCATGTCTCCCGAACTCGTAGGGTCTACACACTTAATGTTCGGTGACGCTAGGGTTGTTGAGATATTAGTATGCGGTAACCCGAAAGTTGTTCGGAGTCCGGATGAGATCCGGGATGTCACGAGGAGTTCCGGAATGGTACGGAGGTGAAGATTTATATATAGGAAGTCCAGTTTCGGCCATCGAGAAAGTTTCGGGGGTCACCGGTATTGTACCGGGACCACCGGAAGGGTCCCGGTGGTCCATCGGGTGGGGCCACCTATCCCAGAGGGCCCCATGGGCTGAAGTGGGAGGGGAACCAGCCCCTGGTGGGCTGGTGCGCCCCCCTTGGGCCTTCCCCTGCGCCTAGGGTTGGAAACCCTAGGGGTGGGGGCGCCCCACTTGGCTTGGGGGGCAAGCCACCCCCCTTGGCCGCCACCCCCCATCTAGATGGGATCTAGAGGGGCCGGCGCCCCCCTGGACCCCTATATAAAGAGGGGGGAGGGAGGGCTGCGCACCGTAGCCCCTGGCGCCTCCCTGTCCCTCCCGTGACACCTCTCCCTCTCGGTGTGCTTGGCGAAGCCCTGCCGAGATCGCTGCTGCATCCATCACCACACCGTCATGCTGCTGGATCTCCATCAACCTCTCCTTCCCCCTTGCTAGATCAAGAAGGAGGAGACGTCTTCCCAACCGTATGTGTGTTGAATGCGGAGGTGTCGTCCGTTCGGCGGTAGGATCTCCGGTGATTTGGATCACGACGAGTACGACTCCCTCAACCCCGTTCTCTTGAATGCTTCCGCACGCAATCTACAAGGGTATGTAGATGCACTCCTCTCTCTCGTTGCTAGATGACTCCATAAATTGATCTTGGTGAAGCGTAGAATTTTTTTATTTTCTGCAACGTCCCCCAACAGTGGCATCATGAGCTAGGTCTATGCGTAGTTTCTATGCACGAGTAGAACACAAGTTGTTGTGGGCGTTGATTTTGTTCAATATGCTTACCGTTACTAGTCCAATCTTGTTTCGACGGTATTGTGGGATGAAGCGGCCCAGACCGACCTTACACGTACACTTACGTGAGACAGGTTCCATCGACTGACATGCACTTGTTGCATAAGGTGGCTAGCGGGTGCCAGTCTCTCCCACTTTAGTCAGATCAGATTCGATGAAAAGGGTCCTTATGAAGGGTAAATAGCAATTGGCATATCATGTTGTGGTTTTTGCATAGGTAAGAAACGTTCTTGCTAGAAACCCATAGCAACCACGTAAAACATGCAAACAACAATTAGAGGACGTCTAACTTGTTTTTGCAGGGTATGCTATGTGATGTGATATGGCCAAAAATAATGTGATGAATGATATGTGATGTATGAGATTGATCATGTTCTTGTAATAGGAATCACGACTTGCATGTCGATGAGTATGACAACCAGCAGGAGCCATAGGAGTTGTCTTAATTTATTGAATGACCTGCGTGTCATTGAACAACGCCATGTAATTACTTTACTTTATTGCTAAACCGTTAGCCATAGTAGTAGAAGTAATAGTTGGCGAGACAACTTCATGGAGACACGATGATGGAGATCATGATGATGGACATCATGGTGTCATGCCGGTGACGATGATGATCATGGAGCCCCGAAGATGGAGATCAAAAGGAGCAAAATGATATTGGCCATATCATGTCACTTTTTGATTGCATGTGATGTTTATCATGTTTATGCATCTTATTTGCTTAGAACGACGGTAGTAAATAAGATGATCCCTCATTAAAATTTCAAGAAAGTGTTCCCCCTAACTGTGCACCGTTGCGAAAGTTCGTTTTTTGAAGCACCACGTGATGATCGGGTGTGATAGATTCTAACGTTCACATACAACGAGTGTAAGCCAAATTTACACACACGAAACACTTAGGTTGACTTGACGAGCCTAGCATGTACAGACATGGCCTCGGAACACAAGAGACCGAAAGGTCGAGCATGAGTCGTATGGTAGATACGATCAACATGAAGATGTTCACCGATGATGACTAGTCCGTCTCACGTGATGATCGGACACGGCCTAGTTGACTCAGATCATGTAATCACTTAGATGACTAGAGGGATGTCTATCTGAGTGGGAGTTCATAAGATGAACTTAATTATCCTAAACATAGTCAAAAGGTTTTTGCAAATTATGTCGTAGCTCGCGTTTTAGTTCTACTGTTTTAGATATGTTCCTAGAGAAAATTTAGTTGAAAGTTGATAGTAGCAATTATGCGGACTGGGTCCAAAAACTGAGGATTGTCTTCAATGCTGCATAGAAGGCTTATGTCCTTAATGCACTGCTCGGTGTGCTGAACCTCAAACGTCGTCTGTGGATGTTGCGAACATTTGACATACACGTTTTGATAACTACGTGATAGTTCATTAATGTTAAACGGTTTAGAATTGAGGCACCGAAGACGATTTCGAAACGTCGCGGAACATATGAGATGTTTCGAGGGCTGAAATTGGGATTTCAGGCTCGTGCCCACGTCAAGAGGTATAAGACCTCCGACGATTTTCTTAGCCTGCAAACTAAGGGAGAAAAGCTCAATCGTTGAGCTTGTGCTCAGATTGTCTGAGTACAACAATCACTTGAATCGAGTGGGAGTTGATCTTCCAGATGAGATAGTGATGTTTCTCCAAAGTCATTGCCACCAAGCTGCTAGAGCTTTGTGATGAACTATAACATATCAGGGATAGATATGATGATCCTTGAAATATTCACGATGTTTGACACCGCGAAAGTAGAAATCAAGAAGGAGAATCAATTGTTGATGGTTAGTGAAACCACTAGTTTCAAGAAGGGCAAGGGCAAGAAGGGATACTTCATGAAACGGCAAATCAGCTGCTGCTCTAGTGAAGAAACCCAAGGTTGAACCCAAACCTGAGACTAAGTGCTTCTGTAATAAGGGGAACAGTCACTGGAGCAGAATTACCCTAGATACTTGGTAGATAAGAAGGCAGGCAAGGTCGACAGAAGTATATTGGATATACATTATATTAATGTGTACTCTACTAGTACTCCTAGTAGCACCATGGTAATCGATATCGGTTCGGTTGCTAAGTGTTAGTAACTCGAAATAAAAGGCTACGGAATAAACGGAGACTAACTAAAGGCAAGGTGACAATATGTGTTGGAAGTATTTCCAAGGTTGATGTGATCAAACATCGCACGCTCCCTCTACCATCGGGATCAGTGTTAAACCTAAATAATTGTTATTTGGTGTTTGCGTTGAGCATAGACATGATTGGATTATGTCTATCGCAATACGGTTATTCATTTAAGGAGAATAATGGTTACTCTGTTTATTTGAATAATACCTTCAATGGTCTTGCACCTAAAATGAATGGTTTATTGAATCTCGATCGTAGTAATACACATGTTCATGCCAAAAGATATAAGATAGTAATGATAGTACCACCTACTTGTGGCACTGCCATGTAAGTCATATTGGTATAAAACGCATGAAGAAGCTCCATGTTGATGGATCTTTGGACTCACTCGGTTTTTTGAAAAGTTTGAGACATGCGAACCATGCCTATTGGTATGTAAGCATGAAGAAACTCCATGCAGATGGATCGTTTGGACTCACTTGATTTTGAATCACTTGAGACATAC
This sequence comes from Triticum dicoccoides, assembly GCF_002162155.2. Lineage (NCBI taxonomy): Eukaryota > Viridiplantae > Streptophyta > Magnoliopsida > Poales > Poaceae > Triticum > Triticum dicoccoides. The sequence continues at coordinate 134,647,093 of NC_041381.1, forward strand.
AAATCATACGACATGGGCAAGATGACTGAAAAGCCTCGTTTTCAGTAAGATGGAACAAGAAAGAAACTTGTTGGAAGTAACACATTTTGATGTGTGCAATCCAATTAGTGCTGAGGCATGCAATGGATATTGTTATGTTCTTACTTCACAGATGATTTGAGTAGATGTTGAGTATATTTACTTGATGAAACACAAGTCTGAATTATTGAAAGGTTCAAGTAATTTCAGAGTGAAGTTGAAGATCTTCGTGACAAGAGGATAAAATGTCTATGATATGATCATAGAGATGAATATCTGAGTTACGAGTTTGGTACACAGTTGAGACATTGTGGAAATTGTTTCACAACAAACACCGCCTAGAACACCATAGTGTGATGGTGTGTCCGAACATCATAGATGCACCCTATTGAATATGGGGCATACCATGATGTCTCTTATTGAATTAACACTATCATTCATGGGTTAGGCATTAGAGACAACCGCATTCACTTTAAATAGGGCACCACGTAATTCCGTTGAGATGACACCGTATGAACTATAGTTTAGAGAAACCTAAGTTGTCGTTTCTTAAAAGTTTGGGGCTGCGACGCTTACGTGAAAAATTTTCAGGCTGATAAGCTCGAACCCAAAGCGGATAAATGCATATTCATAGGACACCCAAAATAGTTGGGTATACCTCCAGTCTCAGTTCCGGAAGCAAAAGGGATTGTTTCTAGAATCAGGTCCTTTCTCGAGGAAAAGTTTCTCTCGAAAGAATTGAGTGGGAGGAAGATAGAACTTGATGAGGTTGTCGAACCCTCACTTCAATCGGAGAGTAGTGCAACACAGAAAGATGTTTCTGTGGAATCTACGACTATTGAAGAGGAAACTAATGATAGTGATCATGAAGCTTCGTATCAAGTTGCTATCGAACCTCGTAGGTCGACAAGGATACGTACTACTCCTGAGTGGTATGGTGATCCTGTCTTAGAGGTCATGTTGTTGGACAACAATGAACCTACAATCTATGGAGAAGCGATGGTGGGCCCATATTCCGACAAATGGTTAGAAGCCATGAAATCCGAGATAGGATCCATGTATCAGAACAAAGCATGGACTTTGGTGGACTTGCCCGATGATCGGCAAGCCATTGAGATAAATGGATCTTTAAGAAGAAGACATACGTGGATGGTAATGTCACCGTCGATGAAGCTCGACTTGTGGCGAAGAGTTTTTCACAAGTTCAAGGAGTTGACTACGATGATATTTTCTCATCTGGTAGCGATGCTTAAGTCCGTTGGAATCATGTTAGCATTAGCTGCATTTATGAAATCTGGCAGATGGATGTCAAAACAAGTTTCCTTACCAGTTTTTGTAAGGAAAGGTTGTATGTGATAAAATCAGAAAGGTTTTGTCGATCCTAAGGATGCTAAAAGGTATGCTAGCTCCAGCAATCCTTCCATGGACTAGAGCAAGCATCTCGGAGTCAGAATATACGCTTTGATGGAGTGATCAAAGTTTTTGGGTTTATACAAAGTTTGTTAGAAACTTGTATTTACAATAAAGTGAGTGGGAGCACTACAACATTTCTGATAAGTATATGTGAATGACATATTGTTGATCCGAAATGACGTAAAATTTCTGGAAAGCATAAAGGGTTGTTTGAAAGGAGTGTTTCAAAGGAAGACCTGGATAAAGCTGCTTACATATTGGGCATCAAGATCTATAGAGATAGATCAAGACGCCTGATGATACTTTCAAAAGAACACACACCTTTGACATGATTTTGAAGGAGTTCAAAATAGATCAGTCAAAGAAGGAGTTCTTACCTGAGTTATAAGGTGTGAAGTGGAGTAAGACTCAAAGCTTGACCGCGGCAGAAGAAAGAGGAAGGACGAAGGTCGTCCCCTATGCTTTTGTCATAGGCTCTATATGATATGCCATGCTGAGTACCGCACCTGATGTGTGCCTTGCCACATGTCTGGCAAGAGGGTACAAAGGTGATCCAGGAGTGGATCACTAGATAGCAGTCCAAATTATCCTTAGAGGAATAAGGAAATGTTTCTCGGTTATTGAGGGAGTTCCGGACTAGGGGGTGTCCGGATAGCCGAACTATCATCATCGGCCGGACTCCAAGACTATGAAGATACAAGATTGAAGACTTCGTCCCATGTCCGGATGGGACTTTCCTTGGCGTGGAAGGCAAGCTTGGCGATACGGATATGTAGATCTCCTACCATTGTAACCGACTTTGTGTAACCCTAGCCCTCTCTGGTGTCTATATAAACTAGATGGCTTTAGTCCATAGGACGGACAACAATCATACCATAGGCTAGCTTCTAGGGTTTAGCCTCCTTGATCTCGTGGTAGATCTACTCTTGTAACCCACATCATCAATATTAATCAAGCAGGACGTAGGGTTTTACCTCCATCAAGAGGGCCCGAACCTGGGTAAAAACATCGTGTCCCTCGTCTCCTCTTACCATCCGCCTAGACGCACAGTTCAGGACCCCCTACCCGAGATCCGCCAGTTTTGACACCGACATTGGTGCTTTCATTGAGTTCCTCTGTGTCGTCACCGATAGGCTCGATGGCTTCTTCGATCATCAACGATGATACAGTCCAGGGTGAGACCTTCCTCCCCGGACAGATCTTCGTATTCGGCGGCTTCGCACTGCGGGCCAATTTGCTTGGCTAGCTGGAGCAGATCGAAGGCTACGCCCCTGGCCGTCAGGTCAGATTTGGAAGTTTGAACTTCACGGCTGACATCCGCGGGGACTTGATCCTCGACGGATTCGAGCCACAGCCGAGCGTGCCGTACTGTCACGATGGGCATGATTTAGCTCTGCAGCCGGATAGTACCCTGGAGGCCGCACTCGAACCCGCTCCGATCTTCGACTCGGAGCCGGCTGCGCAGACCAAGGATGGATGGCTAGACACCACCTCGGGGGCTGCAACCTCTGCGGCGATAGAGCCGAACACCGATCTTGTCCCCCATGAAGCTCGTGACTCAGAGGTGCCGGACTCCTTGCCGGACTCCGAACCTCCCGCGCCCCCTCCAGTCGAATCCTATTGGGCGCCGATCATGGAGTTCACCACGGCGGACATCTTTCAACACTCACCTTTTGGCGACATCTTGAGTTCGCTAAAGTACCTCTCGTTATCAGGAGAGGCCTGGCCGGACTGCGGCTAGGACGGTTGGGAAGCGGACGACGAAGAGATTCAGAGCCCACCCACCACCCACTTGGTAGCCACTGTCGACGACCTAACCGACATGCTAGATTACGACTCTGAGGACATCGACGGTATGGACGACGATGCCGGAGACGACCAAGAACCAGCGCCTAACGGGCGCAGGAGCCACCCCATCCCACAAGGTATGCATGGTGGACACACCAAAAGGAAGCGACAATGAGGAAAAACGGGACGTGGCGAAGGACAACTCCCCCAACAGACAAACAAAGCGGCGACGCAAGCGCCGCCCGAAGACCGGCATCGACAAAAACGGTACCCATATGGACCCGGCCCTAGAGCAGGGCGAAGCAGTGGACGACGCACATGTCAACAAGCATCCAGCCAGACATGAACCGGACAAGCAACCCATCCCCGGCGAAGATGATCTCACATCACCAGAGCATACGAATCTCCATAATAGGCTCGTCTCCACTGCAAGAAGTTTGAAGAAGCAAAAGCGGAAGCTCAAAACAGCGGAAGACACACTCAGAATGAGATGGAGCAAAGTACTCAACACCGCAGATAAATATGGCACTAGTCACCACACAAAGAGCTACCCGAAGCGCAAGCTGTTGCCCGAATTTGACGAGGAGGCCTTCGAGCCCCTGCAGTAAAAAAATAAAGGGGCCGCCTGGCCGGATAGACGATCAGATGACAGGCCAAGAGCAACACGGGGCGCCACACACAAGCCGGCACATGATCAGCATAAAGATCTTCAGAAAAAGGATAACCCGGCCAGGTCTATCTATGGGCCAAAAAAGAAGAATCCAGGAAGTAACACAACCAGCCGAGCATTTGAAGACAATGGCACACCCAAATACAGGGGCGCCGCACACCCACTATGTTTTACCGACGAGGTACTGGATCATGGATTTCCAGCGGGATTTAAACCCATAAACATAGAGGCATACGACGGAACAACAGACCCCGGAGTCTGGATTGAGGATTATATCCTACACATACATATGGCAAGAGGAGACGATCTCCATGCCATAAAATACCTACCCCTCAAGCTCAAAGGGCCGGCTCGACATTGGCTTAAAAGCCTCCCAGAAAATACGATTGGAAGTTGGGAAGAGCTTGAGGATGCGTTTCGAGCAAATTTTCAGGGGACTTATGTTCGGCCTCCGGATGGCAGACGATTTAAGCCACATAACTCAACAGCCCGGAGAATCAGCACGCAAATTCTGGAACAGGTTCCTCACTAAAAAGAACCAAATAGTCGACTGTCCGGACGCTGAAGCCTTAGCAGCCTTTAAACACAACGTCCGAGACGAATGGCTCGCCAGACACCTCGGCCAGGAAAAACCAAGAACAATGGCCGCACTAACAAGCCTCATGACACGCTTTTGCGCAGGGGAAGACAGCTGGCTGGCTAGATGCAACACCAGCGACCCGAGTACATCCGAAATCAGGGATGGAAATGGGAAATCACGATGCAGAAAAGATCAGCGCCGGAATAAGGAAAATGGCCCAAATAGTACGGTTGTCAACGCCAGATTCGAAAGCTCTCGGCCGAACAACAAAACACTGCCCCTCAAGGACAACAGTGACGAGCTATCCAACCTAAACAAGATTCTGGACAGACTGTGCCAAATACGTGGTACCTCCGGAAAGCCTGCAAACCATACCCACAGAGATTGTTGGGTCTTCAAGCAGTCCGGCCGACTTAACGCCGAACACAAGGGGCTCGACACACCAAGTGAAAGTGACGAAACCAAAAAGCAGCGCTCTGGAAACCAAAAGACTTTCCCACTAGAAGTCAAAACAGTGAACTCACTTCACGTGATAACACGCAGCGCGGCACCTGCCATACCAGGACACCGTCCGCAGACTGGGGACAGAACCCACCAAAATTTCGCTATAGCAGCACTTCCTTCAAAGGAGTGACGCCAGGCCTCTTCAGCCAATTTTACAGGCTCTGTACCACTAGAGGTTGTGTTCGGTTCATCCGACAACGTCCGTCGCGAAAAGCTCGCTCTCCATCGCCCCATTTAACAGTAGCCCTTAAGCACTACTGGGGCATGCAGCTTTCGCGCGCTTTAATGCAATACCACATTACGCGTCTCTTACGCTTAAAAATGCCCGGTCCACGTGGCATATTCTTAAAACTCCAGATGTCTCTCGACCACGGAGAATGTGTGGCTGCCTAGACAGCCACACATTATTCCGACCTTGCAGGTCAAAGCCCCTACAAACAGGTCATTTAGACCTCGGATATGGTTAGACGAGTCCGGCAAGGGGCTTCCCATCCGCATACCCCCCCCCTTTTTTTAGGGGGCCACGCGCAGAAATGATGAAAGCCAATAAAGCTCAACTTTCTTCATCCTCCAAATTATAATCTATTTTGATACACTTTTTGCACGATATTTCTTAGAAACTAAGTCCTTCTCTTTTACAGATGAAGCACGTGCTACACCCGTCCAGGATACAGCACAACAGAGACACAGGCGCAGCCGTGCAGTAGGGACCCGTTGCAAGGATTCTTTTCAGATTAAGACCCTGCGTAAACCTTTCTCACTGTCTCTTGTTGATACACATCCCCTGGTTTCCTACCAGAGCCGAGGAGGAGGCTGGCGTTTTGGCATCGGCCGCGTTAGAAGTTCCCGCCTATACTTGGACACTAGGGGCTTAGGGCTTTATTCTGCCCAATATTATAAAGACCGAACATCTCGGGGAGTGTTCGGCGTCTCGAGTTAGGCCTTATGTGCATCAGCTCCGAATCATGTCTTTGGTCAAATGTTGGGTTTGCCCGGCTCCTGTGTTTTGTTGCCTTACGTTCCGTATCATCGGCTAACGCAGCACCAGGAGAACTACTATGATTGTGCCCCGGTTCGGCCGGGAGAGCACCTCAGTAGAGAAAGCCGAAAACTGACTGTCATGATATAGCGAGAGACTGGTCAACCACTCGATCGACCATTGGAATGTTTAGAATTCCTCCGCTTTGACGAAGGACCGCTTCTCGGTCAGGCACATACGCGCCCCAAGTTCGGAGAAGCGCGGTGCCATCAGGGGCTATATAGTAGCCCCACATTCGAGCTCCTATGGCTAGGTGAAAGTGATAAAGCATTATAGTCCAGTTGCCTAGTTTGCTATGCTATCACCTCCTTAAAAGGACCAAGACATTGGATTAAGTGTGAAAAAGCGTTTTTCTTTTTGCAAACACCCCCGCACCATGTGCGTGGGGGCTGAAGCCAAAGACTGCCATCTTTCAGATTATACATACATATACGGCCGCACAGTAGATAGTTCAATACTTGAACACACAAGTATAAAAAGTCATTGCATTATAAACATGATCTTAGAAATCATACATGTCATTCAAACATAACATCTTTCGAGCACTGCGACTCTATTATACGAGCGCCCTGCAGGACTTCCTCAAAGTAATGCTCGGTGGGGAATCGGCTTTTGTCCGAACCCCGGGATGCAACAGCGGTGGCATCCATCTCCGCCCAGTATGTTTTACCACGGGCAAGAGCCATCCGCGCACCTTCTATGCATGCCGACCGCTTCATCGCCTTAATATGCGGCACTGCCCCAAGGAATTGCTGCAACAAGCCAAAATAACTCTTCGGCTTGGGCCTTTTCGGCCACAGATGAGTTACCACATCCGTCATGGCCGGTCCGGACAATCTATTCAGCTCATCCCACTCAACCAGCCGATCACTCAACGGAAGTGGACGCTCCGGACTATGGAATTGAGACCAAAAAAGCTCTTCCATTTCATGATCCTCCTGGCTTCGAAAGTGCACGACTGCGTCAGCCGCACTCGCCGCCAAGTCCAGATAAGGATCCTCCGCACCGTACAATCGGCACAGCTGAGCATACTTCGGATCTGTGAACTTCCTACGCAGCATAAAGGGCTTTCCAGCCACAATGTCTCTGACCTGACGCAGTTCCTCCTTCATAGCCCGCATTGCACTACGGGCATCCTTGGCTTCGGAATCGGCCTTCTTCAGGTCCTCTTGCTCCGCTCGGCGTTCTCCTTTAAGAACCTCCAGGCGGTCGGTAGCAACTTTTAATTTCATGGCCATTCCGGCCATCTCCTCCCTGCTTCGGCAGTGAGCAGCCTTCTCGGCTTCTAGCTCTTCCACTGCCTTCAAGGCAGCCGCCTCGCTTTTTCTGGGTTGCTCCTTGGCCCGAGCAAGCTCTGCTCGAAGGTCTTCCACAGCAGCAGCACCATCTGCATCAAGCATACAACTTGTAAGGAATGAGCATCAGCTCCCTTACTAAGCGACCGCGGCGCAATCACATACCTTGTGACTCATCAAGTCGTTTATTGACCAGCGAGATGTCCGCATCAGCAGCGTCGAGTTGCTTCTTCAGCTCGACGAATCCATCCGTCCGGCTAGCCACTGAACGTTCCGCCACCTGTATAGGAAAGGCGACAGTTAATAACTGCATGATCCTAGGCACGCTGCTGTTTTCGATAGCATACCAAGTCTCAGGGGCTACTATACAGGGCGCACTTCATGTGCAAAACTGTCAACAGGTATGTCATTTTTTGCGTACCTCAAATCCCGTCAGTAAACTTCCGACGGCCTCATACAACCCGCTTTCGGCGGACGAGATCCTCTCAATCACATTACCCATTAATGTGCAGTGATCTTCTGAGATGGACGCCCTCTTAAGCAAATCCTGCAGCTCCACCGGCCGTACTCCAATGGGTGCCGAACTCTCCGGCCCCGCCGGACTCGGGGAGACCCTCCACGACGACACCTCAGGGTCGTCCGCCCGTGCGATGGGGCGGCAGATGGAGGCGTTTCGCTCTCCATCATCTCTGGACGAAGGTCTCCCGAAGATGAGCTGTGCTGAGATGGGCTGAGATCCGAACTACAAGGTAAAAACTTCGGTTACCTTTAGACATTAAGCAGGGGTGTCTAATAATTATAAAATCCCCATTTTTACTTACGGCTCGTTAGAGGGCTGATTCCTCCAAGGAGACAGTACGGCCGGGGCGCTTTCTGGTGCAGGACCTTCCGGTACAGATTTCTTTCCCCGCTTTGAGGCCTTGGCCTCCGGGTCTTCGGAAGCGTTCCGTTTCTCCCCTGGAAGGAGGGACTCTCGATTCCTCCCTTACTAAACGCCTCCTTGGCAGAGGTGACAATTTCCCCATGCCCCCCTTCGCCCTCATTTGAAGGTGCAACCTCCAACATTTTGATTAACACGGGATCCTGCATGGTCTCAGGGAGGGGGGCCGGACACCGTATCAGTTTTGCTTGCGCTATCCACTCCTGTTCAGGGATAGCTGGTTAAAAGGCGAGCTCACGATAAATAAATGGATGGTGTGTCTGGACACAGGGTTACTTACTTGAGTATCCGGGCGATTGCAGCTTAGACCAGCGTCCTCGGTTAATTCCGGATGCGTCTCTTGCGATCCGAAGAACAGTTTATACATCTCCATGGGAGTCAAACCCATGAAGTGTTGAAGAGCTCGCGGCCCCTCCGGATTAAATTCCCACAGGCGGAGGGGGCGACGTTTGCAGGGAAGTAGGCGCCGGATCAACATGACCTGCACCACCGCGACCAGATTGATCTCCCTTTCTTGGAGGACTCGAATCCGGTCCTGCAATAGGGGGACGTCTTTGGGCGACCCCCAGTCACGCCCCTTGTTGACCCAAGACGTCAGCTGCTGTGGAGGGCCCGAGCGAAAGACGGGCGGCGGCTTCTGCCTGCTGCCCCGGGGAGCGGTGATATAAAACCACTCCTGTTGCCACAAGCCGAGCTCCTCTTGGAAGGAGCCCTTGGGCCATGGAGCTCCGACCCTCTTGCTTATAACCGCCCCGCCGCACTCTGCCTGATGCCCCTCAATCATCTTCGGCTCCACGTTGAAGGTTTTGAGCCATAAGCCGAAGTGAGGGGTAGTGCGGAGGAAGGCTTCACAAACGACAATGAATGATGAGATATGGAGGATGGACTTCGGAGCCAGGTCGTGGAATTCCAGCCCATAGTAAAACATGAGCCCCCTCATGAAGGGATCCATCGGGAAGCCTAAACCCCGACGGAAGTGAGACATGAACACGACGATCTCGCCAGGCTCGGGAGTTGGGATAACTTGCCCTCGGGCAGGCAGCCTATGCAAAATCTCATAGGTTAAATACCTGGCATCTCTCAGCTTTAGCACGTCCTCCTCCGTGACGGAGGAGGGCATCCACCGGCCTTGTAGATCAGGACCGGACATTGTCGAGGATCGAAGGTACCTGAATTTGGAGCCCTGGGTGTTGGAACTCAGGGAGAGGGGCGGATTCGATAGAAGATTGAATAAAAAGAACGGGCCTTGGTCTCATTATAAAGAGGAAGAATACCAAGAGCCGTCCCCATGACCGTTTGGAACCCGCCTTCGATGGAGGGGGCGTGGCAACGGACGCGGTTGGGTTACCCACATCCGTATTGATGGGAATCCCGAATAAGGGGAGCACGATCTCTGCTTCGACAGGACGTGCCAAGGAAACCGCTTAGCTAAACGCGCTGAGGTGGTACAATAAAAACGTTTCAAATAAAGGCTTGGTTGTGGTGTGACATCACGCCATGGAATACGTCAGCAGATTGAACTTGTGTGAATATTATTCTCTCTATGGTGGTATGTGGAAATTATTTTGCAGAGCCGGACACTATCCTGGTGTTCGCAATCTTCTATAAATTATTCGGAGGAGGAACCCGCCTTGCAATGCCGAAGACAATATGCGCGTTAGACTAATCGTCATTGAAGCCTGGTTCAGGGGCTACTGAGGGAGTTCCGGACTAGGGGGTGTCCGGATAGCCGAACTATCATCATCGGTCGGACTCCAAGACTATGAAGATACAAGATTGAAGGCTTCGTCCCATGTCCGGATGGGACTTTCCTTGGCGTGGAAGGCAAGCTTGGCGATACGGATATGTAGATCTCCTACCATTGTAACCGACTCTGTGTAACCCTAGCCCTCTCCGGTGTCTATATAAACCGGATGGCTTTAGTCCATAGGACAGACAACAATCATACCATAGGCTAGCTTCTAGGGTTTAGCCTCCTTGATCTCGTGGTAGATCTACTCTTGTAACCCACATCATCAATATTAATCAAGCAGGACGTAGGGTTTTACCTCCATCAAGAGGGCCCGAACCTGGGTAAAAACATCGTGTCCCTCATCTCCTGTTACCATCCGCCTAGACGCACAGTTTGGGACCCCCTACCCGAGATCCGCCGGTTTTGACACCGACAGTTATGGAGGTGATAAAGAGTTCGACGTAAAGAGTTACGTCGATGCAAGCTTAACACCTATCCGGATAGCTATGAGTAGAGATACCGGATACATATAATGGAGCAACAATTTGGAATAGCTCCAAGTGGAACGTGCTAGCAGCATCTACGATATGACATAAGGTTTTGCAAAATACATAGGGATCTGAATGTTGCAGACCCGTTGACTACAACCTCTCTCACAAGCATAACATGATCAAACCCAGAACTCATTGAGTGTTAATCACATAGTGATGTGAACTAGATTGTTGACTCTAGTAAACTCTTTGGATGTTAGTCACATGGCGATGTGACCTGTGAGTGTTAATCACATGGTGATGTGAACTAGATTATTGACTCTAGTGCAAGTGGGAGACTGTTGGAAATATGCCCTAGAGGCAATAATAAATTGGTTATTATTATATTTCCTTGTTCATGATAATTGTCTATTGTTCATGCTATAATTGTGTTATCCAGAAATCGTAATACATGTGTCAATATATATAGACCACAACACGTCCCTAGTGAGCCTCTAGTTGACTAGCTCGTTGATCAACACATAGTCATGGTTTCCTGACTATGGACATTGGATGTTATTGATAACGGGATCACATCATTAGGAGAATGATGTGATGGACAAGACCCAATCCTAAGCGTAGCACAAAGATCGTGTAGTTCGTTTTGCTAGAGCTTTTCCAAATGTCAAGTATCATTTCCTTAGACCATGAGATTGTGCAACTCCCGGATACCGTAGGAGTGCTTTGGGTGTGCCAAACGTCACAACGTAACTGGGTGACTATAAAGGTGCACTACGGGTATCTCCGAAAGTGTCTGTTGGGTTGGCACGAATCGAGACTGGGATTTGTCACTCCGTATGACGGAGAGGTATCTCTGGGCCCACTCGGTAATGCATCATCATAATGAGCTCATGTGACCAAGTGTCTGGTCACGGGATCATGCATTACAGTACGAGTAAAGTGACTTGCCGGTAACGAGATTAAACGAGGTATTGGGATACCGACGATCGAATCTCGGGCAAGTAACGTACCGATTGACAAAGGGAATTGTATACGGGACTGATTGAATCCTCGACATCGTGGTTCATCCGATGAGATCATCGAGGAGCATGTGGGAGCCAACATGGGTATCCAGATCCCGTTGTTGGTTATTGACCGAAGAGTCGTCTCGGTCATGTCTGCATGTCTCCCGAACCCGTAGGGTCTACACACTTAAGGTTCGGTGACGCTAGGGTTGTTGAGATATTAGTATGCGGTAACCCTAAAGTTGTTCGGAGTCCCGGATGAGACCCCGGACGTCACGAGGAGTTCCGGAATGGTCCGGAGGTGAAGATTTATATATAGGAAGTCCAGTTTCGGCCATCGGGAAAGTTTCGGGGGTCACCGGTATTGTACCGGGACCACCGGAAGGGTCCCGGGGTTCCACCGGGTGGGGCCACCTATCCCGGGGGGCCCCATGGGCTGAAGTGGGAGGGGAACCAGCCCTTGGTGGGATGGTGCGCCCCCCTTGGGCCTTCCCCTGCGCCTAGGGTTGGAAACCCTAGGGGTGGGGGCGTCCCACTTGGCTTGGGGGGCAAGCCACCCCCTTGGCCGCCGCCCCCCCATCTAGATGGGATCTAGAGGGGCCGACGCCCCTCCTGGACCCCTATATAAAGAGGGGAGAGGGAGGGCTGCGCACCCTAGCCCCCGGCGCCTCCCTCTCCCTCCCGTGACACCTCTCCCTCCCGCTGTGCTTGGCGAAGCCCTGCCGAGATCGCTGCTGCATCCATCACCACGCTGTCGTGCTACTGGATCTCCATCAACATCTCCTTCCCCCTTGTTCTATCAAGAAGGAGGAGACTTCTTCCCAATCGTACGTGTGTTGAACGTGGAGGTGCCGTCCATTCGGCACTAGGATCTCCGGTGATTTGGATCACGACGAGTACGACTCCCTCAACCCCGTTCTCTTGAACGCTTCCGCGCGCGATCTACAAGGGTATGTAGATGCACTCCTCTCTCTCGTTGCTAGATGACTCCATAGATTGATCTTGGTGAAGCATAAATTTTTTTTATTTTCTGCAACGTTCCCCAACAATGGGCACTCCCCTTGGCAACTGCCAAGCTTGGGGGAGGTGCCCCGGTATCGTATCACCATCACACTCCTATCTTTACCATTTTATTTAGTTCGATCCTTTTAGTAGTATCTTGATCTAGTAGATTGAAGTTTTGATATCAAGTAGTTTTGAGTTTTGCTTTGTGATCTATTTTTGTAGTCGAGTCAGTGAGCTATCTATAATAAAGATTAGTGTTGAGTCAAGGGCTTTTCTATGTTGCTATGATCTTGAGGAAGTAGAAAGAATAAAAGAGTTCATATTGATCTTATGGTTAGTGATGACTTCACACATAGAAAGTATGAGGCATAAAAATTGTTGAGAGTTGATAAACGTAGTTTTGGTCATCGTTGCAATTAATAGGAAGTGATAAGGAAAGAGAGGTTCACATATAAATATATTATCTTGGACACCTTTTATGATTGGGAGCACTCATTAAGTATGACATTCTAAAAGAGTTGACGTTGGACAAGGAAGACAACGTAATGGTTTATGTCTTCTCACATCTCAGTTAAGGTATATTGTCATTGACCTTCCAAACATGTTGAGCTTGCCTTTCCCCCTCATGCTAGCCAAATTCCTTGCACCAAGTAGAGATACTACTTGTGCTTCCATATATCCTTCAACCCAGTTTTTCCATGAGAGTCCACCATACCTACCTATGGATTGAGTAAGATCCTTCAAGTAAGTTGTCATGTTGCAGGCAATAAAAATTGCTATCTAAATATGTATGACTTATTAGTGCAGAGAAAATAAGCTTTGTACGATCTTGTTGTGGAAGTGATAAAAGCGATGGACTGCATAATAAAGGTCCACATACAAGGGGCAATATAAAGTAATGTTCTTTTGCATTAAGATTTTGTGCATCTAACCCTAAACGCACATGACAACCTCTGCTTCCCTCTGCGAAGGACCTATCTTTTACTTTATGTTTTTACTTTATGCTTGAGTCAAGGTGATCCTCACCTTTCCCTTTTTCATTTTATCCTTTAGCAAGCTCCTCGTGTTTGAAAGATCATGATATATATGTATCCAATTGGATGTAAGTTAGCATGGGCTATTATTGTTGACATCACCTAAAGGTGAATACATTGGGAGGCAACACAATAAGCCCCTATCTTTCTCAGTGTCCGGCTGAAACTCCATAACCACAAGTATTGCGTGAATGTTAGCAATTATAGAAGACTACAAGATAGTTGAGTATGTGAACTTGTTGAAAAGCTCTATTGTTGACTCTTTCTGATGTTATGATAAATTGCAATTGCTTCAATGACTGAGATTATAGTTTGCTAGTTCTCAATGAAGTTTTTGAACCATACTTGACATTGTGAATTGATTGTTACTTGAGCATAAGAAATCATATGATAAAATCTATATATGTTGCTCTTATAAGAATGATCATGATGCCCTCATGTCTGTATTTTATTTTTATCGACACCTCTATCTCTAAACATGTGGACATATTTTTCGATATCGGCTTCCGCTTGAGGACAAGCGAGGTCTAAGCTTGGGGGAGTTGATACGTCCATTTTGCATCATGCTTTTATATCAATATTTATTGCATTATGGGCTGTTATTACACATTATATCTCAATACTTATGGCTATTCTCTCTTATTTTACAAGGTTTACCATGAAGAGGGAGAATGCCGACAACTGGAATTCTGGCTGGAAAAGGAGCAAACATTGGAAACCTATTCTGCACTGCTCCAAAAATCCTGAAACTCCACGAAACCTATTTCTGAAATTAATAAGAATTATTGAGCGGAAGAAATACACCAGGGGGCCCACACCCTGTCCATGAGGGTGGGGGCGCCCCCCCCCCTCTGGGCGTGCCCTTCTGTCTCCTGGGCCCCCTGGTGGCCCCCCGGTGTCCATCTTCTGCTATATGAGGGCTCTTACCCTGGAAAAAATTGTGGGCAAGCTTACGGGACAAAACTCCGCCGCCACAAGGCGGAACCTTGGCAGAACCAATCTAGGGCTCCGGTGGAGCTGTTCTGCCGGGGACACTTCCCTCCGAGAGGGGGAAATCATCACCATCATCATCACCAACTATCCTCTCATTGGGAGGGGGTCAATCTCCATCAACATCTTCACCAGCACCATCTCCTCTCAAAACCCTAGTTCATCTCTTGTATCCAAACCACAAATTGGTACCTGTGGGTTGCTAGTAGTGTTGATTACTCCTTGTAGTTGATGCTAATTGGTTTACTTGGTGGAAGATCATATGTTCAGATCCTTAATGCATATTATTACTCCTCTGATTATGAACATGAATATGCTTTGTGAGTAGTTCCGTTTGTTCCTGAGGACATGGCTGAAGTCTTGCTATTAGTAGTCATGTGAATTTGGTATTCGCTCAATATTTTGATGAGATGTATGTTGTCTTTTCCTCTAGTGGTGTTATGTGAACGTCAACTACATGACACTTCACCATTATTTGGGCCTAGAGGAAGGCATGGGGAAGTAATAAGTAGATGATGGGTTGCTAGAGTGACAGAAGCTTAAACCCTAGTTTATGCGTTGCTTCGTTAGGGGCTGATTTGGATCCATATGTTTAATGATGCGGTTAGGTTTACTTTAATACTTCTTTTGTAGTTGCGGACACTTGGAATAGGAGTTACTCATAAGTGGGATGCTTGTCCAAGTAAGGGCAATACCCAAGCACCGGTCCACCCACATATCAAATTATTAAAGTACCGAACACGAATCATATGAACGTGATGAAAACTAGCTTGATGATAATTCCCATGTGTCCTCGGGAGCTCCTTTCTCATTATTAGAAATTGTCCAAGCTTATCCTTTGCTACATAAAGGATTGGGCCACCTTGCTGCACTTTATTTACTTCATTTACTTGTTGCTCGTTACTATTTATCTTATCACAAAACTATCTATTACCCATAATTTCAGTGCTTGCAGAGAAAACCTTACTGAAAATTGCTTATCATTTCCTTCTGCTCCTTGTTGGGTTCGACACTCTTACTTATCGAAAGGACTATGATAGATCCCCTACACTTGTGGGTCATCAGGGGCCAAGGCTCGGAGCCCCCTGGCCCCAGTGTCGGCATCGGCAGCCAGAGCGGGCGGCGCGTTGTCCGCCATGAGGGCAAAGCGCGGTGTTGATGGAGAGCGGGTTGACGGAAGGGAGAGCTCTGGCGTACCCCTACCTGGCGCGCCAAATGTCGGATATCGGGTTCCGGCAAAACCCTTAAGGTTCGAACTCTGGGGTACGCACGAAGATCTTTCCCCTGCCGATCCACGTCCCAATGCCTCGCTAAGAATCTAAGCTACCCGATGAACAACACAAGGGACACAAGGTTTATACTGGTTCGGGCCACCGTTGTGGTGTAATACCCTAATCCAGTGTGTGGTGTTGTGGATTGCCTCAGGGGCTGATGATGAACAGTACAGAGGAAGAACAGCCTCGTGAGAGGTGTTCTTGGGCTGGTGCGATGCTCCACTTGTTGGAAATATGCCCTAGAGGCAATAATAAAAGTATTATTATATTTCATTGTTCATGATAATTGTCTTTTATTCATGCTATAACTGTATTATCCGGAAATCGTAATACACGTGTGAATACATAGACCTCAATATGTCCCTAGTGAGCCTCTAGTTGATTAGCTCGTTGTGATCAACAGATAGTCATGGTTTCCTGACTATGGACATTGGATGTCGTTGATAACGGGATCACATCATTAGGAGAATGATGTGATGGACAAGACCCAATCCTAAGCATAGCATAAAAGATCGTGTAGTTCGTTTTGCTAGAGCTTTGCAAGTGTCAAGTATCTCTTCCTTCGACCATGAGATCGTGTAACTCCCGGATACCGTAAGAGTGCCTTGGGTGTATCAAACGTCACAACGTAACTGGGTGACTATAAAGGTGCATTACAGGTATCTCCGAAAGTAGCTGTTGGGTTGACACGGATCGAGACTGGGATTTGTCACTCCGTATGACGGAGAGGTATCTCTGGGCCCACTCGGTAATGCATCATCATATTGAGCTCAATGTGACCAAGGTGTTGGACACGGGATCATGCATTATGGTACGAGTAAAGTGACTTGCCGGTAACGAGACTGAACAAGGTATTGGGATACCGACGATCGAGTCTCGGGCAAGTAACGTACCGATTGACAAAGGGAATTGCATACAAGGTTTGATCGAATCCTCGACATAGTGGTTCATCCGATGACAACATCGAGGAGCATGTGGGAGCCATCATGGGTATCCAGATTCCGCTGATGGTTATTGACTGAGAGCGTCTCGATCATGTCTGCATGTCTCCCGAACCCGTAGGGTCTACACACTTAAGGTTCGGTGACGCTAGGGTTATGAACATATGGATATGCAGAAACCCGAATGTTGTTCGGAGTCCCGGATGAGATCCCGGACGTCACGAGGAGTTCCGGAATGGTCCGGAGGTAAAGAATTATATATAGGAAGTGCTATTTCGGGCATCGGGACAAGTTTCGGGGTTATCGGTATTGTACCGGGACCACCGGAAGGGTCCCGGGGGTCCACCGGGTGGAGCCACCTGTCCGGGGGGGCCACATGGGCTGTAGGGGGTGCGCCTTGGCCATCATGGGCCAAGGGAACCAGCCCCTATAGGCCCATGCGCCTAGGGTTTCCCCCTAGGAGGAGTCCTAGTGGTGGAAGGCACCCCTAGGTGCCTTGGGGGGGAGGGAAACCTCCCCTAGGCCGCCGCCCCCCCTAGTAGATCTCATCTACTAGGGCCGGCGCCCCCCCCTTGGCACCCCTATATATAGTGGGGGAGAGGAGGGACTTCACACACCAGCCCCTGGCGCCTCCTCCTCCCCCCGTTACGTCTCTCCCTCGTAGTCTCGGCGAAGCCCTGCTGCTGTGACGCCCTGCATCCACCACCACGCCGTCGTGTTGCTGGATCTTCATCAACCTCTCCTTCCCCCTTGCTGGATCAAGAAGGAGGAGACGTCTCCCGTCCCGTACGTGTGTTGAACGCGGAGGTGCCGTCCGTTCGGCGCTGGTCATCGGTGATTTGGATCACGTCGAGTACGACTACATCATCACCTTGCAAGCTTCCGCACGCGATCTACAAGTGGTATGTAGATGCAAACTCTCTCCCTAGACTCGTTGCTTAGATGAACTCATAGATGGATCTTGGTGAAACCGTAGGAACAATTTTAATTTTCTGCAACGTTGCCCAACAGTGGCATCATGAGCTAGGTCTATGCGTAGTTCTCTTTGCACGAGTAGAACACAACTTTGTTGTGGGCGTGGATTTTGTCATCTTACTTGCCTCTACTAGTCTTTTCTTGCTCAACGGTATTGTGGGATGAAGCGGCCCGGACCAACCTTACACGTACTCTTACGTGAGACCGGTTCCACCGACTGACATGCACAAGTTGCATAAGGTGGCTGGCGGGTGTCTGTCTCTCCCACCTTAGTTGGAGCGGAATCGATGAACAGGGCCCTTATGAAGGGTAAATAGAAGTTGACAAGATCACGTTGTGGTGATTCGTAGGTAAGAAAACGTTCTTGCTAGAACCCAATTGCAGCCACGTAAAAGATGCAACAACAATTAGAGGACGTCTAACTTGTTTTTGCAGCGATTGATCATGTGATGTGATATGGCCAGAAGTTGTGATGAATGATGAATTGTGATGTATGAGATCATGTTCTTTGTAATAGGATTCACGACTTGCATGTCGATGAGTATGACAACCGGCAGGAGCCATAGGAGTTGTCATTATTTTTTGTATGACCTGCGTGTCATTGAATAACGTCATGTAAACTACTTTACTTTATTGCTAAACGTTAGTCATAGAAGTAGAAGTAGTCGTTGGCGTGACAACTTCATGAAGACACGATGATGGAGATCATGATGATGGAGATCATGGTGTCAAGCCGGTGACAAGATGATCATGGAGCCCCGAAGATGAAGATCAATGGAGCTATATGATATTGGCCATATCATGTCACAACTATATAATTGCATGTGATGTTTATTATGTTTTATGCATCTTGTTTACTTAGGACGATGGTAGTAAATAAGATGATCCCTTATAAAATTTCAAGAAGTGTTCTCCCCTAACTGTGCACCGTTGCTACAGTTCGTCGTTTCTAAGCACCACGTGATGATCGGGTGTGATGGACTCTTACGTTCACATACAACGGGTGTAAGACAGTTTTACACAGCGAAAACACTTAGGGTTAACTTGACGAGCCTAGCATGTGCAGACATGGCCTCGGAACACGGAGACCGAAAGGTCGAACACGAATCGTATAGAAGATACGATCAACATGAAAATGTTCACCGACGATGACTAGTCCGTCTCACGTGATGATCGGACACGGGCTAGTCGACTCGGATCGTGTAACACTTAGATGACTAAAGGGATGTCTAATCTAAGTGGGAGTTCATAATTTGATTAGAACTTTATTATCATGAACTTAGTCTAAAACCTTTGCAAATATGTCTTGTAGATCAATGGCCAACGCTAATGTCAACATGAACTTCAACGCGTTCCTAGAGAAAACCAAGCTGAAAGATGATGGCAGCAACTATACGGACTGGGTCCGGAACCTGAGGATCATCCTCATAGCTGCCAGGAAACAATATGTCCTAGAAGGACCGCTAGGTGACGCTCCCGTCCCAGAGAACCAAGACATTATGAATGCTTGGCAAACTCGCGCTGATGATTACTCCCTCGTTCAGTGCGGCATGCTTTACAGCTTAGAACCGGGGCTCCAAAAGCGTTTTGAGCATCACGGAGCATATGAGATGTTCGAAGAGCTGAAACTAGTTTTCCAAGCTCATGCCCGGGTCGAGAGATATGATGTCTCCAACAAGTTCTACAGTTGTAAGATGGAGGAGAACAGTTCTGTCAGTGAGCACATCCTGAAGATGTCTGGGTTGCACAACCGTATGACCCAGCTGAACATTAACCTCCCAGATGAGGCGGTCATTGACAGAATCCTCCAGTCGCTCCCACCAAGCTACAAGAGCTTTGTGATGAACTACAACATGCAGGGAATGGAAAAGACCATTCCTGAAGTGTTCTCGATGCTGAAGTCAGCAGAGGCTGAAATCAAGAAAGAACATCAAGTGTTGATGGTCAATAAGACCACTAAGTTCAAGAAGGGCAAGGGTAAGAAGAACTTCAAGAAGGACGGCAAAGATGTTGCCGCGCCTAGTAAGCCAGTTACCGGGAAGAAGTCAAAGAATGGACCCAAGCCTGAGACTGAGTGCTTTTATTGCAAGGGGAAGGGTCACTGGAAGCGGAACTGCCCCAAATACTTAGCGGATAAGAAGGCCGGCAACACCAAAGGTATATTTGATATACATGTGATTGATGTGTACCTTACCAGTAATCGTAGTAACTCCTGGGTATTTGATACCGGTGCCGTTGCTCATATTTGTAACTCACAGCAGGAGCTGCGGAATAAACGGAGACTGGCAAAGGACGAGGTGACGATGCGCGTCGGGAATGGTTCCAGAGTCGATGTGATCGCCGTCGGCACGCTGCCTCTACATTTACCTACGGGATTAGTTTTGAACCTCAATAATTGTTATTTAGTGCCAAGTTTGAGCATGAACATTGTATCTGGATCTCGTTTAATACAAGATGGCTACTCATTTAAGTCTGAGAATAATGGTTGTTCGATTTATATGAGAGATATGTTTTATGGTCATGCTCCGATGGTCAATGGTTTATTCTTAATGAATCTCGAGCGTAATATTACACATGTTCATAGTGTAGATACCAAAAGATTTAAAGTTGATAACGATAGTCCCACATACTTGTGGCACTGCCGCCTTGGTCACATTGGTGTCAAGCGCATGAAGAAGCTCCATGCCGATGGACTTTTAGAGTCTCTTGATTATGAATCGTTTGACACGTGCGAACCATGCCTCTTGGGCAAAATGACCAAGACTCCGTTCTCCGGAACAATGGAGCGAGCAACCAACTTGTTGGAAATCATACATACCGATGTGTGCGGTCCAATGAGCGTTGAGACTCGCGGAGGATATCGTTATGTTCTCACTCTCACAGATGACTTGAGTAGATATGGGTATGTCTACTTAATGAAACACAAGTCTGAGACCTTTGAAAAGTTCAAGGAATTTCAGAATGAGGTGGAGAATCAACGTGACCGAAAGATAAAATTCTTATGATCAGATCGTGGAGGAGAATACTTAAGTCACGAATTTGGTACACACTTAAAGAAATGTGGAATCGTTTCACAGCTCACGCCGCCTGGAACACCTCAGTGAAACGGTGTGTCCGAACGTCGTAATCGCACTCTATTGGCTATGGTGCGGTCTATGATGTCTCTTACCGATTTACCGCTATCATTTTGGGGATACGCTCTAGAGACAGCTACATTCACTTTAAATAGGGCACCGTCTAAATCCGTTGAGACAACACCGTATGAATTATGGTTTGGAAAGAAACCTAAGCTGTCGTTTCTAAAAGTTTGGGGATGCGAAGCTTATGTCAAGAAACTTCAACCTGAAAAGCTCGAACCCAAGTCGGAAAAATGCGTATTCATAGGATACCCTAAGGAAACTGTAGGGTATACCTTCTACTTAAGATCCGAAGGCAAGATCTTTGTTGCCAAGAACGGATGCTTTCTGGAAAAAGAGTTTCTCTCGAAAGAAGTAAGTGGGAGGAAAGTAGAACTCGATGAAGTACTACCTCTTGAGCGGGACAGCGACGCAGCACAGGAAACCGTTCCTGTGATGCCCACACCAACTGAAGAGGAAAACCATGATAATGATCAAGGTACTTCGGATCAAGTTACTGCAGAACTTCGTAGGTCCACAAGGACACGTTCCGCACCAGAGTGGTACGGCAACCCTGTCCTGGAAATCATGTTGTTAGACAACAATGAACCTTCGAACTATGAAGAAGCAATGGCGGGCCCGGATTCCAACAAATGGCTTGAAGCCATGAAATCCGAGATAGAATCCATGTATGAAAACAAAGTATGGACTTTGACAGACTTGCCCGATGATCGGCGAGCGATAGAAAACAAATGGATCTTTAAGAAGAAGACGGACGCGGATGGTAATGTTACCATCTATAAAGCTCGACTTGTCGCTAAGGGTTATCGACAGGTTCAAGGGATTGACTACGACGATACTTTCTCTCCCGTAGCGAAGCTAAAGTCCGTCCGAATCATGTTAGCAATTGCCGCATACTATGATTATGAGATATGGCAGATGGACGTCAAAACAGCATTCCTTAACGGGCATCTTAAGGAAGAACTGTATATGATGCAGCCGGAAGGTTTTGTCGATCCTCGGAACGCTAACAAAGTATGCAAGCTCCAGCGATCCATTTATGGACTGGTGCAAGCATCTCGGAGTTGGAACATTCGCTTTGATGAGATGATCAAAGCGTTTGGGTTTATGCAGACTTATGGAGAAGCCTGCGTTTACAAGAAAGTGAGTGGGAGCTCTGTAGCATTTCTCATATTATATGTAGATGACATACTCCTGATGGGAAATAATATAGAATTTCTGGACAGCATTAAGGCCTACTTGAATAAGTGTTTTTCAATGAAGGACCTTGGAGAAACTGCTTATATATTAGGCATCAAGATCTATAGAGATAGATCGAGACGCCTCATAGGTCTTTCACAAAGCACATACCTTGATAAGATTTTGAAGAGATTCAGAATGGATCAGTCCAAGAAGGGGTTCTTGCCTATGTTACAAGGTATGAGACTGAGCTCAGCTCAGTCACCGACCACGGCAAAAGATAAAGAAGAGATGAGTGTCATCCCCTATGCTTCAGCCATAGGATCTATTATGTATGCCATGCTGTGTACCAGACCCGATGTAAACCTTGCCGTAAGTTTGGTAGCAAGATACCAAAGTAATCCCGGCAAGGAACACTGGACAGCGGTCAAGAATATCCTGAAGTACCTGAAAAGGACAAAGGACATGTTTCTCGTTTATGGAGGAGACGAAGAGCTCGTCGTAAAGGGTTACGTCGACGCTAGCTTCGACTCAGATCTGGATGACTCTA
Organism: Triticum dicoccoides; assembly: GCF_002162155.2. Classification (NCBI taxonomy): domain Eukaryota; kingdom Viridiplantae; phylum Streptophyta; class Magnoliopsida; order Poales; family Poaceae; genus Triticum; species Triticum dicoccoides. The sequence goes on from NC_041381.1 coordinate 134,669,652, forward strand.
AGTCACAAACCGGATACGTGTATATGTTGAATGGTGGAGCAGTAAGCTGGTGCAGCTGCAAGCAGAGTGTCGTGGCGGGATCTACGTGTGAAGCGGAGTACATGGCAGCCTCGGAGGCAGCACATGAAGCGATTTGGGTGAAGGAGTTCATCACCGACCTAGGAGTCATACCCAATGCGTCGGGGCCGATCAAACTCTTCTGTGACAACACTGGAGCTATTGCCCTCGCAAAGGAGCCCAGGTTTCACAAGAAGACCAGGCACATCAAGCGTCGTTTCAACTCCATCCATGAAAATGTTCAAGATGGAGACATAGAGATTTGCAAAGTGCACACGGATCTGAATGTCGCAGATCCGCTGACTAAACCTCTCTCGCGTGCAAAACATGATCAACACCAGAACTCTATGGGTGTTCGATTCATCACAATGTAACTAGATTGGTGACTCTAGTGCAAGTGGGAGACTGTTGGAAATATGCCCTAGAGGCAATAATAAAAGTATTATTATATTTCATTGTTCATGATAATTGTCATTTATTCATGCTATAACTGTATTATCCGGAAATCGTAATACACGTGTGAATACATAGACCTCAATATGTCCCTAGTGAGCCTCTAGTTGACTAGCTCGTTGTGATCAACAGATAGTCATGGTTTCCTGACTATGGACATTGGATGTCGTTGATAACGGGATCACATCATTAGGAGAATGATGTGATGGACAAGACCCAATCCTAAGCATAGCATAAAAGATCGTGTAGTTCGTTTTGCTAGAGCTTTGCAAGTGTCAAGTATCTCTTCCTTCGACCATGAGATCGTGTAACTCCCGGATACCGTAAGAGTGCCTTGGGTGTATCAAACGTCACAACGTAACTGGGTGACTATAAAGGTGCATTACAGGTATCTCCGAAAGTAGTTCTTGGGTTGACACGGATCGAGACTGGAATTTGTCACTCCGTATGACGGAGAGGTATCTCTGGGCCCACTCGGTAATGCATCATCATATTGAGCTCAATGTGACCAAGGTGTTGGACACGGGATCATGCATTACGGTACGAGTAAAGTGACTTGCCGGTAACGAGACTGAACAAGGTATTGGGATACCGACGATCGAGTCTCGGGCAAGTAACGTACCGATTGACAAAGGGAATTGCATACAAGGTTTGATCGAATCCTCGACATAGTGGTTCATCCGATGACAACATCGAGGAGCATGTGGGAGCCATCATGGGTATCCAGATCCCGCTGATGGTTATTGACTGAGAGCGTCTCGATCATGTCTGCATGTCTCCCGAACCCGTAGGGTCTACACACTTAAGGTTCGGTGACGCTAGGGTTATGAAGATATGGATATGCAGAAACCCGAATGTTGTTCGGAGTCCCGGATGAGATCCCGGACGTCACGAGGAGTTCCGGAATGGTCCGGAGGTAAAGAATTATATATAGGAAGTGCTATTTCGGGCATCGGGACAAGTTTCAGGGTTATCGGTATTGTACCGGGACCACCGGAAGGGTCCCGGGGGTCCACCGGGTGGGGCCACCTGTCCCGGGGGGCCACATGGGCTGTAGGGGGTGCGCCTTGGCCATCATGGGCCAAGGGCACCAGCCCCTATAGGCCCATGCGCCTAGGGTTTCCCCCTAGGAGGAGTCCTAGTGGTGGAAGGCACCCCTAGGTGCCTTGGGGGGGAGGGAAACCTCCCCTAGGCCGCCGCCCCCCCTAGTAGATCTCATCTACTAGGGCCGGCGCCCCCCCCCTTGGCACCCCTATATATAGTGGGGGAGAGGAGGGACTTCACACACCAGCCCCTGGCGCCTCCTCCTCCCCCCGTTACGTCTCTCCCTCGTAGTCTCGGCAAAGCCCTGCTGCTGTGATGCCCTGCATCCACCACCACGCCGTCGTGTTGCTGGATCTTCATCAACCTCTCCTTCCCCCTTGCTGGATCAAGAAGGAGGATACGTCTCCCGTCCTGTACGTGTGTTGAACGCGGAGGTGCCGTCCGTTCGGCGCTGGTCATCGGTGATTTGGATCACGTCGAGTACGACTACATCATCACCTTGCAAGCTTCCGCACGCGATCTACAAGTGGTATGTAGATGCAAACTCTCTCCCTAGACTCGTTGCTTAGATGAACTCATAGATGGATCTTGGTGAAACCGTAGGAAAAATTTTAATTTTCTGCAACGTTCCCCAACACCGCTTGGGTGGATCTCTCTAGGCTCTAGATGAAGGGACCCCCTCTCTGGTGGTGGCTATCTCTATATATAGAGGCCCTGGTCCTCTTCCCAAATATTGAGCGGGAAGGGAGCCAACAACGACCATTTTGAAGGGGAACATCTAGTACACGTTATCCTGACTAAAGTTGGTCTTCGGCTGCCAAAGGCACTGGCGATGACGCCGTCTTGGGCTCCACGGTGACCTCCGTCGTGCCGCTCTGTTGGTCTCGGTCTCGTTGCACCGAAATGGTAACCTTTGCTTGATTCCTCGGTACTCTGCGCCTGCGCTTGCCCCCTTTGCACCAAAGAGGAAACAAGGACACTACGCAGGCCGGCGCCCGCCTAGTCTCGATCGTCATGGCTTGCGTCACGAGCACCTCGCGAGGTACCCCTGCCTTGATCTCTCCGCCTCCTCGCGAGCCTGCCTGGTGAGGCCGTTCCTGAGGAAGCCTTGCGTCGTCCGCCCCGCAAGGCTTGGCCCTTCGCGAGGGTCTTGAGCTTGAGTTGATGAAGATGGGCCGTACTGGGCCACCACTTGAGCCACGCCGCAGGCCGCAGGCAGGCAAGTCTGGGGACCCCCGTTCCCAGAATGCCGACAGCAAGAAAGATCAATCTAGTAAGCCAAACCAAACTGATAATTCGAAGAGACTTGCAAAGATAACCAATCATACATAAAAGAATTCAGAGGAGATTCAAATATTTCTCATAGATAAACTTGATCATAAACCCACAATTCATCGGATCTCGGCAAACACACCGCAAAAAGCGTTACATTGAATAGATCTCCAAGAAGATCGAGGAGAACTTTGTATTGAGATTCAAAGAGAGAGAAGAAGCCATCTAGCTAATAACTATGGACCTAAAGGTCTGTGGGAAACTACTCACAACTCATCAGAGAGGCCTTGGAGATGATGTAGAGGCCCTCCATGGTCGATTCCCCCTCCGGCGAAGCGCCGGCGAAGGCTCCAAGATGGGATCTCGCGGATACAGAAGGTTGTGGCGGTGGAAATAGTTTTTCGTGGTGCTCCTGGATGTTTTCGGGGTACATGGATATATATAGGCGAAGGAGGTAGGTCAGGGGAGCCACGAGGGGGCCACAAGGGTGGGGGGCGCACCTACCCCCCTAGGGCGCGCCCTCCTGCCTCGTGGCTGCCTCGACTACTTCTTGACATCCACTCCAAGTCTCCTAGATTGCATTTGTTCCAAAAAGACCGCTCCTGAAGGTTTCATTCCGTTTGGACTTCGTTTGATATTCCTTTTCTTCGAAACACTGAAATAGGCAAAAAAACAATTTGGGTTGGGCCTCTGGTTAGTAGGTTAGTCCCAAAAATGATATAAAAGTGTAAAGTAAAGCCCATAAACATACAAAACGGGTAATATAATAGCATGAAACAATCAAAAATTATAGATACGTTGGAGACGTATCAAGCATCCCCAAGCTTAATTCCTGCTCGTCCTCAAGTAGGTAAATGATAAAAACAGAATTTTTGATGTGGAATGCTACCTAGCATATTTCTCAATGTAATTTTCTTTATTGTGGCATGAATGTTCAGATCCAAATGATTCAAGATAAAAGTTCATAAAACATAAAAATAGTAATACTTCGAGCATACTAACAAGTACTCATGTCTTATCGAAATAGCATAGCCAAAGAAAGCTCATCCCTACAAAATCATATAATAGGTCATGCTTCATTTTCATCACACAAAGTACTCCCATCATGCACAACCCCGGTTTAAGCCAAGCAATGGGTTCATACTTTTTAACGTGCTTCAGCTTTTTCAACTCTCACGCAATACATGAGCGCAAGCCATGGACATAGCACTATATGTGGAACAGGGTGGTGGTGACAAAAAGGGAGAAGATAGTCTCACATCAACTAGGCGTATCAAGGGGCTATGGAGTTGCCCATTAATAGATATCAATGTGAGTGGGTAGGGATTGCTATGCAATGGATGCACTTAGAGCTATAAATATATGAAAGCTCAACAAAAGAAACTAAGTGGGTGTGCATCCAACTCGCTTGCTCACAAAGACCTAGGGCATTTTTGAGGAATCCCATCATTGGAATATACAAGCCAGGTTCTATAATGAAAAATTCCCACTAGTATATGAAAGTGACAACATAGGAGACTCTCTATCATGAAGATCATGGTGCTAATTTGAAGCACAAGTGTGGAAAAAAGATAGTAACATTGTCCCTTCTTTCTTTTATCTCATTTTTTTATTTGTGGGCTTCTTTGGCCTCTTTTTTTATTATTATTTGGGCTTATAAAGTCCGAAGTATCATCCCGACTTGTGGGGGAATCATAGTCTTCATCATCCTTTCCTCACTTGGGACAATGCTCTAATAATGAAGATCATCACACTTTTATTGATTTACAACTCAAGAGTTACAACTCAATACTTAGAACAAAATATGACTCAACGTGAATGCCTCCTACAGTGTACCAGGATATGTAATGAACCAAGAGTGACATGTATGAAAAATTATGGAGGTGGCCTTGCCACAAATACGATGTCAACTACATGATCATGCAAAGAGCAATATGACAATGATGGAGCGTGTCATAGTAAACGGAACGGTGGAAAGTTGCATGGCAATATATCTCGGAATGGCTATGGAAATGCCATAATAGATAGGTATGGTGGTTGTTTTGAGGAAGGTAAATGGTGGGTGCATGATACCGGCGAAAGTTGTGCGGCATAATAAAGGCTAGCAATGGTGGAAGGGTGAGAGTGTGTATAATCCATGGACTCACATTAGTCATAAAGAACTCATATACTTATTGCAAAAGTTTACTTGCCCTCGAAGAAAAGTACTACTACGCATGCTCCTATGGGAAGGGTTGGTAGGAGTTAACCATCGCGCGATCCCGACCACCACACATAAGGAAGACAATTAAAAGAGCACCCCATGCAACAAATTTGTCACATAACTTTTACCATACGTGTATGCTAGGGACTTGCCAACCTTAACACAAGTATTTCTCAATTTCATAATTACCCAACTAGCATGAATCTAACATCACCACCTTTATATCTCAAAACAATTATCAAGCATCAAACTGATCATAGTGTTTAATGCACTTTATATGATAGTTTTTATTATACCCAACTTGGATGCTCATCATTCTAGGACCAATTTTATAACCATAGCAAATACCGTGCTGTTCAAAAATACTCTCAAAATGATATAAGTGAAGCATGAGAGATCAATAATTTCTACAAAATTAAGCCACCGCTGTGCTCTAAAAAGATATAAGTGAAGCACTTGACCAAAGGTTGTCTAGCTCAAAAGATATAAGTGAAGCACATAGAGTATTCTAATAAATTCCAAATCATGTGTGTTTCTCCCAAAGGGTGTGTACAGCAAGGATGATTGTGGTAAACTAAAAAGCGAAGACTCACATCATACAAGACGCTCTAAGCAAAACACATATCATGTGGCGAATAAAAATATAGCTCCAAGTAAAGTTATTGATAGACGAAGACGAAAGAGGGGATGCCTTTCGGGGCATCCCCAAGCTTAGGCTTTTGGTTGTCCTTGAATTATTTTGGGGTTCCATGGGCATCCCCAAGATTAGGCTCTTGCCACTCCTTATTCCATAGTCCATCAAATCTTTACCCAAAACTTGAAAACTTCACAACACAAAACTCAACAGGAAATCTCATGAGCTCCGTTAGTGTAAGAAAGAAAAACCACCACATAAGGTACTGTAATGAACTCATTCTTTATTTATATTGGTGTTAAATCTACTGTATTCCAACTTCTCTATGGTTCATACCCCCCCCCCCCGATACTAGCCATAGATGCATCAAAATAAGCAAACAACACACGAAAAACAGAATCTGTAAAAAACAGAACAGTCTCTAGCAATCTGTAACTTTCGAATACTTCTGGAACTCTAAAACTCCTACCAAAATAGGAAGTCCTAGGCAATTTTTCTATTGATCTACTTAAAAAATAATCAACTAAAAATCATGTTTCTGTGACTTATTAAAATTATTCTCGTGCGTGCAAAAGTTTCTGTTTTTCAGCGGAATCAAATTAACTATCACCCAAGATGATCCTATAGGTTCTACTTAGCACAAACACTAATTAAAACATAAAACCACATCTAAACATAATCTAGATGAATTATTCATTGAATAACAGCAAGGAAAAATATTGGGTTGTCTCCCAACAAGCGCTTTTCTTTAAAGCCTTTTTAGCTAGGCATTGAGATTTCAATGATGCTCACATGAAAGACAAGAATTGAAGCATAAAGAGAGCATCATAAAACATGTGAGAAACACACTTAAGTCTAACATACTTCCTATGCACAGGTTTTTTATAAGCAAACAAATTATCAAGGCAAGCAAAAACTAGCATATGCAAGGAAGAAGACGATAGCAATCTCAACATGAAGAGAGGTAATTTAGTAACATGAAAATTTCTACAACCATATTTTCCTCTATCATAATAATTACATGTAGAATCATAAGCAAATTCAACAAAATAGCTATCACATAACATATTCTCAACACGATCCACATGCATGCAAAGTTGACACTCTTCCAAAATAGTGGGACTAACATTAACTAAAGTCATGACCTCTCCAAACCAACTTTTATCAATAATACCGTAAGATTGAACATACTCCAAATATGTGGGATCTAAAGTTGACACTCTTCCAAACCAACTTTCAATATTATTGCAAACACTATTATCAATCTCATATTCATCATGGGGCTTAAATAAATTTTCAAGATTATAAGAAGAATCACCCCAATCATGATCATTGCAACAAGTAGTAGACATAGCAAAACTAGCATCCCCAAGCTTAGGGTTTTGCATATTTTTAGCACAACTAACATCAAGAGAATTTATAGTAAAATCATTGCAATCATGATTTTTATTCAAGGAGTTATCGTAAATATCTTCATAAATTTGTTCATCATAATTTTTAGATTCACGAATTTCGAGCAAAGCTTTATAAAGATAATCTAGTGCACAAAACTCACTAGCAATTGGTTCATCATAATTGGATCTCTTAAAAAGATTAGCAAGCGGATGAGGATCCATAGATCTTAGGTTCTCTGTTTAGCAATAAATAAACAACTATTCCAACCAAATGAGCAAACGAGCCAAGTAAGACATCAAGGCAAACGAAAATACGAACGGGAAAGAGAGGGCGAATAAAACGGCAAGGATGAAGTGGGGGAGAGGGAAACGAGAGGCAAATGGCAAATAATGTAACGCAAGGGAGATGAGTTTGTGATAAGTACTTGGTATGTCTTGACTTGTGAGAAGACCTCCCCGGCAACGGCGCCAGAAATCCTTCTTGCTACCTCTTGAGCACTGCGTTGGTTTTCCCTTGAAGAGGAAAGGGTGATGCAGCAAAGTAGCGTAAGTATTTCCCTCAATTTTTGAGAACCAAAGTATCAATCCAGTAGGAGGCACCTCAAAAGTTCCTCGTACCTACACAAACAAACAAGAACCTCGCAACCAACGCGATAAAGGGGTTGTCAATCCCTTCACGGTAACTTGCAAAAGTCAGATCTGATAGAGATAATAAGATAAGATAAATTCTTTTGGTATTTTTATGATATAGATTGGAAAGTAAAGATGCAAATAAAAGTAGATGGGAAACTTATATGATAAAAGATAGACCCGGGGGCTATAGGTTTCACTAGTGGCTTCTCTCAAGATAGCATAAGTATTACGGTGGGTGAACAAATTACTGTCGAGCAATTGATAGAAAAGTGCATAGTTCTGAGAATATCTAGGCATGATCATGTATATAGGCATCACGTCCGTGACAAGTAGACCGACTCCTGCCTGCATCTACTACTATTACTCCACACATCAACCGACTCCTGCCTGCATCTAGAGTATTAAGTTCATGAAGAACAGAGTAAGGCATTAAGTAAGATGACATGATGTAGAGGGATAAACTCAAGCAATATGATATAAACCCCATCTTTTTATCCTTGATGGCAATAATACAATACATGCCTTGTTGCCCCTGTTGTCACTGGGAAAGGACACCGCAAGATTGAACCCAAAGCTAATCACTTCTCCCATTGCAAGAAAGATCAATCTAGTAGGCCAAACCAAACTTATAATTCAAAGAGACTTGCAAAGATAACCAATCATACATAAAAGAATTCAGAGGGGATTCAAATATTTCTCATAGATAAACTTGATCATAAACCCACAATTCATCGGATCTCGACAAACACACCGCAAAAAGAGTTACATCGAATAGATCTCCAAGAATATCAAGGAGAACTTTGTATTGAGATTCAAAGAGAGAGAAGAAGCCATCTAGCTAATAACTATGGACCCGAAGGTCTGTGGTAAACTACTCAGAACTCATCGAAGAGGCCTTGGAGATGGTGTAGAGGCCCTCCGTGGTCGATTCCCCCTCCGGCGGAGCGCCGACGAAGGCTCCAAGATGGGATCTCGCGGATATAGAAGGTTGCGGCAGTGGAAATAGTTTTTCGTGGTGCTCCTGGATGTTTTGGGGTACGTAGATATATATAGGTGAAGGAAGTAGGTCAGGGGAGCCACGAGGGGCCCACGACGGTGGGGGGGTGCGCCCAACCCCCTAGGGCACGCCCTCCTGCCTCGTGGCCGCCTCGGCTGCTTCTTGACGTCCACTCCAAGTCTCCTGGATTGCGTTTGTTCCAAAAGATCGCTCCCGAAGGTTTCATTCCATTTGGACTCCGTTTGATATTCCTTTTCTTCGAAACACTGAAATAGGCAAAAAAAAACAATTCGGGCTGGGCCTCCGGTTAGTAGGTTAGTCCCAAAAATGATATAAAAGTGTAAGTAAAGCCCATAAACATCCAAAACGGGTAATATAATAGCATGGAACAATCAAAAATTATAGATACGTTGGAGGCGTATCACCAAGCTATAGAGGACACATTGGTAACACACATGTAAGCAGCGGCTGGGTGACATAGATGTTGCAGAATCAGAAGCACATACACCTTGATCTTCTCAGTTGTGTGCCGAGGATGTGTGGCTTCAGAGTTGTTCCGGACATAGTTTTTAGGCCTCCCAGTTGTGCCAAAAGGTCACCGCCAAAACTGTGTGATCATGATCCGAAGAACGAGCTAGGAAATCAAACAACCACAATTTAGGGGAGAAGAAATCATAGCACCTGAGCCTACTACCATAAGTATCTTTGATTGCATCCAAAACATCTCTAGCGTACGGGAAAAATATATAGGAGAGCATGTTCAACTGGTCGGGCACAAAAGCAACATTGCTCAGATGTAGATACTGGCGACGTAAAAATTGAGCTCCAGTTGGTAAACAATCACGAGCAAAACACCACAAGACAATCTTCATTTTATCAGGAACCTTGACCGCCTATATGGATTTCTATTGCTTCTCTTCGGTAGCTAGGTCCAAACACTGGCCCTACCCATTCTTACTATGAACCAACATAAAACTTCTAGTGCGAGCCATATTGTACGCCGACCGAACTGAATAGTCGCCAAAGTTCATCTATGGCCACCTAACACAATCCTCGCCATGATGGTTGATGAGAATTATCAATATTGCAGAGGCGACCTCATCATTGAAGAAAGCATGTGATAGTCTCAACATTCCATGTACTACTGTACTGACCAATCAAGCAATGTACCTTAGCATCTGCAGGAATAGGAGAAATTGGTTGAAGAGCACCCTAAGGAATAGATGGGATCCAATGGTCAGAAAGAATGTGAACTTGTTTGCCATCACCAATCCCCCATTGCACACTATTAAGCTCTTACACACCATGTTTGAGCAGCTAACGACCAACAAGGATGCTATGCCATGTAGCAGAAACAGATCTTGGAGCCTGAGCATTCCAAAAGTCAGTGTTAGGGAAATATCGCCCCTTAAGCACACGAGCACATAATAATGGAGTTTCTTTTTACCATCTTCTTTGCCCCACCATTCGTCAACAATAATCTGCCTAAATTTCTCATAAATCCCCTTGGAAAGCTGGAAACAACTCATGATGTAGGTCGGGATCGCCTGTATGATAGATTTTAACAATGTTTCTTTTCCATCAGAGAGACAGGCCGACCAGACCATCCATGAATACATCGCCAAGCCCAATCAGGTAGGAATTTCAGCATGCTAGTTGGAGACTTGCCCACCTCTGTAGGCATGCCTAGACAAGTATCACTGAAGGACTCATTAGAAATCCCCAACCCAAACTTCACTCTCTATTTAACACTCTTTGGACAACTATGGCCAAAAACCAAAGAAGACTTGTTCTTATTAATCAACTGACCGGAACCAGAACAATAGAGGTCGAGAGTAGACTCCAAGGCATCCGCACTACGCATATCGCTTCTTAAACAGAAACTGCAGTCATCGGCAAACAAGAGATGTGAGATGGGTGGACCGGAGTGACCGTTCGTAATACCATGTAGTACGTCAGAATTCTCCTTCTGTGGTAACAAACTTGACAGACCTTCAATGCATAGAAGAAACATGTAGGGGTTGATCAGATCACCCTGGCGGATACCTCTTGACGGCACAACAGTTTCAGTGAACTCTTCATTGACCCCGATAGCATAACGAACATTGGTAACACACCACATTACTGAGCTGATCCATGCAGGGGCAGAACCAAGTTTTGACAGGCAGCCATGAAGATAATTCCACTCAACACGATCATATGCTTTCATCGTATCAATCTTCATGGCAAAGAACGGTTGCTTAGCCTGTTGTTTTCTGATAGTATGTACAGACTCATGAACAATGAGATCATTGTTTGTAATCGATCTGCGAGAGACAAAAGCACTTTGAAATTTAGGAATGACGACAGGTAAAAGCAACTTCAAACAATTAGTCAAAAACTTAGAGGCAATCTTGTAAAGAACGCTGCAAAGGCTAATAGACCAAAAATTCTTGAGCTGTTTGGGTCTTGCAACTTTCGGAATGAGAACAATAACTTAATCACAAAAACCATCAGGAGTACGTCTCCCTTCCAAAAATCTCCTGACGGCTTGATAAATCTCCTCTCCCAAAAAATCCCAGTGTGTCTAGTAGAAGAGGGCCGGGAAACCATCCGGGTAGGAGCTTTAGTGGGTCTCATCTAAAAAGGTGCAGCCTTCATCTCCTCCTTGGTATAAGGTTTACATAAGTCATCATTCATCACATCAGTAACTTTGTGAGGGATAACATCAAGAAGAGTATCTACAGCATCGCTAGGTTCAGAAGTAAATATATGCTCAAAAAACTTATGCACCAGCATTAAGGATATCTTTGTTTTGCAGGATTTCAAAAATATTGAAATACGGAAAACATAGGAATTGGTATCATGTCTTTCTGTATCATATAGAATTACAAAACTATGCACTATATCCCAAAAGTTACTAAGGATTCCAATCGTGCGAATCAAATGATCATTGTAGGGAAAATTCATAAGGACCCAAACCCTCCAGAAGTCCTACGAGATCCTTTGAATCAAAGGAGCTTTAACTGGTTTAAAGGGAGAACACAATCATGAAGTGTGTAAACCAACGCATTCACTGCAACCCATGTTGTCCCTAGCGCTCTATCAAACATCTTAAAGCAAGGGTAACCCCCTCCACGAGGGCAAAGTCGATGACGATGTTCAGTAGGAGGCCATCGTCATCACCGGCTATCATGGGAATCAATTTTACTCGGTAAACATTTCGAATGTTCACACTATATTCAAATGAAGTGGCAGATGCGACAACAACATCACCACAATTGAAGAAGAAGGTTTGGCGGTGAGGCAGGGATCTGTCACGCGTACGGTGAGGGTGGTGAGGAGAGATATGTGTCAAATGAGGGAGTTACTAAGAATAAATGAACAAACGACCGAAGAGAATGGAAGATGCCGTGGAAGCAAATGTAGGAAGACATTATTTGTCGTTTTGATGTCTGAATTCAACTTCGTGTAGTATTTATGCCACGTTGCTTGTCAAATAAAACACTCAACCTTACGTACTCCCTCCGTAAACTAATATAGGAGCGTTTAGATCACTACTTTAGTGATCTAAACACTCTTATATTAATTTACAGAGGGAGTAGAATTTATGTTGCAGCTCAAGGAAACGACAATCCCACTTCGGTTTAGTTGCAGCTGCTAAATTTGTATGCGACAAAATAGTCATAATAATAAAAATCATTAATAGCCAAATGAAATAACAGAAACAACTAATACATAAAACAAGACTATCGTGCCAAACGTGACCTTAAGCCACAAAAGGCATCTTCCACGCACATAATCGATGTCAAATCTGTGCACGACAATCTTTCCTAACACAAAGGCATTGCAAATTTCATGTTGCTTCTCTACAGCAGAATCTTTCCTACACAAAATCATTGCAAATTTCATGCTGCTTCTCTACATCAGAGTCAAATATGAAGACACCTGCCTGCCATATCACCAAATTTCATGTTGCTCTATTCACTTTTGTTAACTCCAACACCCAAATCAGAAAGAGAGAGAGGGGGAGAGGCGAAATGAATCATGTGCTGAGGTCGGCATCCACGTGTCCGTGCATCAGCCGCGTGCACCCCCACCGCCACGCACCGGTCGCCCGCCCGCCCACTCACCGGTCGCCGCCGGTCCCCCTCCACACAGGGGCAAGCAAGTAGCACGGGATAAAAGCCAACCACCCTCGTCCTCTCTACCCATTTCTTCTTCCCCCCCTGCCCAGATCAAGAAACCGTGTCCTAGAATCCACCGAGATCGCTGGAAAGGCGACATCCTCCGGAGACTCTCTCGCTCCCCTCGTCGGCACGGATCGAGCGGTTGTTTTTGTTGGAAGATTTCTCCTTTCTTTTCCTTCTGGTCGCTGGCCGGAGAGACAGCGTGTCCTGGTGCCCGGAGATGGTGGCCGAGGCGGAGGTGATGCATCAGCAGCCGGCGCCGGTTCTGGAGGTGCAGTACCGCGCGTGTGTCGCCAAGGGGGTCGGGATGTCGGCGGTCGCCGTGCCGGAGGTGGGGGTGGAGGTCGAGGTCGCCGTCGAGCTGCCTCGCATGGTGAGTTCCGCCGCTAAGACTCCTCCCTCTCTTTGCTCCTATGCTAGTTCTGAGACCGTATATCGCTAAAGAGATCGGGGAATTTTATCAACGGATCAGCTGTAGCTGCTGTATGCTTTCTTGTCTGTTCTTTAGAACAGATTTGAGGACGCAGTCAGCTCAAAATTCCATGTATTGTTGTGAATGAATTATTATGGCCATACTATTCTTGAAGTTGGCTTATACAGTAGTACTGGTTAGGGAAGTTTGGTTTCTCTTCCTCTTGCAAGGAATGGTTATCTGCTCGTGGATGCAAAAGTCTGACACCCTTTCATAGAAAAAGTAGCTCCCTTTTAGGTGGTTGTAGGCCACAGAGAAGGTGGGTGCTCTAATTATTGGAGCCATTTGTGTAGTGTGTAGAGTTGTTGAATCGTAGCATATGTGCTTTTGCAAAGTGCTGTTTGTTCTCAATCAAGTCAGAAAATATCAGGTTTTTGCTGCAAATATGTGTAGTCTGACGAAACGATTGAGACCATTTTGGTACACAAGTAGTCCCGGCTTTTAATCATGTTGTTTAGCAGGCTATGGGGAAAAGCTTATCTTGTTTGTATTTGTTTCGAATGCAAGAAACAAGGTGGTAATGTTTCACGTTTGGTATAGGGATTAGCGAACACCGATGGTGCGACGAGCGTGTCCGCTGAAACACTACAGTTTGTGCCCAACATTCGGTCTGGAAGCTTTGCTGATATCGGACCTAGGAGGTACATGGAAGATGAACACATCCGGATAGATGATCTTTCAGCTCATCTTGGCTCGCTGTTGGTGTGCCCACTACCTAGTGCCTTCTATGGGGTAAGTCAGCAAGTGATTATTGTATATTGCTTGCTGCATTTTAGCATATATGGTTCTATAACCAAAGCATTTTTGATGCTTCATTTTGAGCCAATAAAGTCCATCCTTTGTCAAAAAATATAACCACACAACTGTGCCTAAATGGATTGTCTTGTTTCCTCTGCTTGTATGTAGGTGTTTGATGGCCATGGGGGTCCTGATGCTGCAGCCTACATGAAAAGACATGCCATGAGGTTCTTGTTTGAGGATAGAGAGTTCCCACAAGCATTGCAAGTGGATGATATATTCCTTCAATCCGTTGAGGAATGTATTCGCAGCGCGTTCCTGCAAGCCGATCTTGCGCTGGCTGATAATCTAGACATCAGCCGCTCCTCCGGAACTACAGCACTCGCAGCATTAATCTTTGGGAGGTAAGATGTGCTTTACTAGAAGCAGTCTCAAGTCTGTAGAACTGATCTCAATTTTCTTGCTTCAGCGTGCATGCTCAGTCGAGTGTCTGACCTGACTTGCAGGCAACTGTTGGTTGCGAACACCGGCGACTGCCGAGCGGTCCTTTGCCGGAGAGGCATAGCGATGGAGATGTCCCGAGACCACAGGGCAAACTACGCCGAGGAGTGCGAGAGGGTGGCCGCCTCCGGCGGGTACATCGAGGACGGGTACCTCAACGGGGTGCTCTCGGTGACGCGTGCCCTGGGCGACTGGGACATGAAGATGCCCGACTGCTCCACGTCGCCCCTCATCGCGGAGCCCGAGTTCCAGCAGGCGACGCTGAGCGAGGACGACGAGTTCCTCATCATGGGGTGCGACGGGATCTGGGACGTGATGACGAGCCAGCACGCGGTGAGCGTGGTCCGGCGGGGCCTGCGGCAGCACGACGACCCCGAGCGGTGCGCGCGGGAGCTCGTCATGGAGGCGAAGCGGCTCGAGACGGCCGACAACCTCACCGTCATCGTGGTGTGCTTCGGGTCGGAGCTCGGCTCCCCGCCGCCGCCCCCCGCTGCGGCGGCGGCGAGGCCGAGGAGCTGCAAGGGCCTGTCGGCGGAGGCCCTGTGCAACCTGAGGAGCTGGCTGGAGACTGACCGCTAGCTCTAGCTTGCTTGAGATGCCTGCTCTGCTGCTCCCTACCTAGTGCTGCTGGTCGGTTCGTTCCCACGCTGTAAATATGCTGACATCGGTCGAGGAATCGTAACTACCACTTCCCTTTTAGTTCCCTACCATTTTTTCAGGCGGTAGCCCGGCAGTTTTGTAGGGGCATTCTCTCATTGTTTCCTGTTCCTTTTCTCTCTCTGTTGCTGTTATTGCTCACGCCATTGCTGTTGTACATAGTACATGGTACATCCGTTGCGCCCACGGATGGACCTGCTCTGCTATTGAACGGAAATATCCGGTGGGTTCTGGTCAACTCGATTCAGAGAAGTGTGAGTGTTATTTAACGCGGCGTCTGTTGCCACGTACGGTTCGACAAAAATAAAATTAATCGTTTTTTTCACAAAATGAAAAAGAGAAATAAAATTAACTCATTATGAAAAAGTAGGATCGATGCTTCGTCCATAGCCAGGGATCATAGGTGGTCAAGAAATCTGAATGCAATTTAAGAAATCTGAATGTAATTTTTATTATGTCTAGTATTTTTTGTACTATCATGATTGATCGAGTAGATTGAAAGGTTTTTCTCGTAGAAAACACCAAAAAGACTAGGGTCATAGAGTAGCAGGTGCCGTGGTGAATGAAGCCAAAGAAGACTTAGCGGTAGTGGTAAATTTAGCTGAACATACCACTATCTCGATCCGCGCCGGCAAGTTAGCCATGGTGGTGGAATGGCTGGCACCAGCACCACCAAACACGCCCCCTTGCTCACCTAACCCACATCTCCCTTTTTTCCGAACCCCAATCCCTAGTCGTCAAGAAGAATTCTACCTTTCCGGAGCCTATATTTCATAAAAATCTGTCGAGACACCTAAAAATCAGCTGCAGCGATAGCAGGTGGGTTCAATGCACCTGCACCACCCACGCGCGCGCGCGCGCACACACACACACACACAGCTGCAAAGTCCAGAAAACGAGAGCTAGAAGAAAGAGCCGCTGCATTTGACCACGGAAGGGAAGGTGATAAGGCAAATGCACAAATGTATTGAGCCATACAGCGACGGCGGTCCGCCGTCGGCATCGACCAGTCACTGGCCTGCAGGAACCCTGCCCCAGCACTCGGCCAGTCAGGTGACACACGGATGGGCCAGGCCGCCAACCCACAAGAGTCAAATGGTTGCAGGTAACAACAGCTACAGACGCACTACGATGAGTGAGAACGCGAGTCCGTGGTGATATGATACACTACGATGTGACGCTGCTATCCACAGCTCTCGTGGCAGTTATCTTTTGCTCTCTCTCCTCCGGGCTAAAGGTGAAATCCACGAGTGCGACATGAAACAAGCCTGCCCTGCACCCGCAACATAGCTGACAGCAACGGGAGAGAAACATACAACAAGCAATGGTAAAGCAGCAAGATTTGTGATGTTCTAGATAGCGAGCCAAATGGGGGCTGTCACTGTGGCGGTATTTGAGTCGTATGTCATGCTGCTGATGCTGATATGGGACGACTTCTATCTACTCGGCTGAGTGGGGATATATATCCGGAATCCTGGTAGAGGATTGTTACTGTTCCGCCAGATACTGTGATGATGAACTTCTTCCACGGGTTAACTTGACATGTGCGTCTCGCCAGATCTCCCAAAAGGGAGGATGAGGTCGACCATGGAGTCGTACTCCTCTCTGCTAACCTGAGCCGAGTTTAGGATCTGCAGTATGCACAAGGAAAAACAATCAAGAAACACACAGGCATCCTTGTATTTGCATACCAGAGAGGTACGGGAAAGAAACGCCACCTTCTGCACAAGCTTTGAGTCTGAGATCACTGGAGCAAGAGCAGGAAGCCGGTGCACAGAGAGTGCATCGAGCAGAACAAGAACCAGCAGCTGCCATTGCCTTGATCTCAGAGCAGGCAGTGCGTCAACAAGTGACATTGTGTCAATCAAGTATCCCTGTAGTGGCAACCAGATACTCTCATTAGATTATCCAAAAGCATGGTGCAAGCAGAAACAAATGGCTCTGCATGTGAGGGCCAAAATAGTTATCAGATGCTAGCATCAAGCTAACCTAAACCTTTTCTTTTTCGCTGAGTTGATGTTAGCCAGGAAAAGTATGCAGCAGAGGTTCCAGGTATAGGAGAAGACAGATACAAACAAACACTAGCCAATGAGGACATACACATGTGCCACTAGTCTTATATCTATCTAGTAGAGAAATGTGCACATTCTACCCTTTTTATATTGTATAAAGAAATATGGGATCCCAAGTCTACCAGAGTAATTTCTCAAATGTACTGGACTGTTGTTTGCCGATAGTAGTGATCGGTGTTCTGTTCCAGCTAGTAAGCCGAAAAACATTGATATGCAAGTAAGTTTAGGACTTTAGGCAGCAAAGTATATATTTGGACCAACTGTAAATCAGGCAATAAACTCACTCAGAGTATATTAACTCATACCAGAGTAGTCTCCAACTTTGAAACTGGGGTATGCATCCTCATGTTTGATACAAGTACCGGCAGTGCATTAGAAATGCAAGAAGCTAAAGCTCTTTTAATTTCAGATGATTGGCTATCTTTCGAAACTCGCTTCTCAGGATACTCTCTCCCTTTAGAAATCAACATTTCTTCCACAGAACTGTCATCAAGCATGTATACATAGGCCAAAGATGACCGGGATATCCATCCAAATATTGTGGTCCACATTGTTGCAAAAGCAGACAGCTGAAAAGATATGCATGTCATTGCAAAATTTCAAAATGAATTAAAAGAAACAAAACTACCACTTTTTCCTCAAAAATGCTTACTGTTAAACTGAAACCTTCTGGTGGTGTGTCGTGCCAAGAATCATCGACTTCAAACATGTCAGTGTCCAGAAGCACAGTCTTTGTTGGCCACTTCACAACATCACCATCTGTTTCAGATACTACCTTTTCCACTGTATCTTCGCCATGGACATTCTTGAACTGTTTCTGGTGAAGCATGTCAGGCAATATGATGATCCCTGCCTTGGAAACTGTATTCAGGAAGCTTCAGGTCAGTATATCAACCACATAAGAGTATATTGCATATTAAAGGACCACAAGGTTACAGAAAATATGTTCACCTGCATCTTCCACTTCTGATGTGCCTGAAGAAATAGCTCCTGCAGCTTCAATAAGGGCAGCTGCGCAAGCCTCTGCGGATTCACGCCTTAGTGAACTGTCAATGTCCTCCATAGATAGATTTTTAGCATCTGAATCGATGTCATATGCTTTGCTTGCTTCTAAGATGCTCCCATTATCATCTGCCCATGTCACAGACTGACTTCTGTTCTTAGACCCTACAGCCTTCAGTGAAGATTTTAGTGCAGCACTAACTTTCTCGTCACTTGTCTCATTTTTTTCAAGGTCCACTGCTTTACTGAATTCTTTGTGTAGTTGTTCAGTGTAAGTATGCATTGAATCTCTTACTGTGTATTGAGATGATGAGGGCTGATTATCTATGAGGATGGAACTTGCAAAGTCATATTGACCCAAAGCCCCTTGATCCATCTTTACCGAAGCAGGATCCCCCATAATGATTGTACTAGTAAAGCCTACTTCATGGCCATTACTTCCAGCAGGTTTTCTTGTAGGCTTACTCTTGCATGCCCTTGATGATGCTCTAGTTGATTTCTTTTTCTTCTTGTCACTTCTCTCTTCCAAAATTACATGCTCTAGTTGCTTCGCAATGGAATCAGTTATGCAAGGCAATAACATATCTGTATCTTCATCCTGTTGGAAAATCTTTGATAGGGTTTTATCTGCGTCTTTTTTCTTCATTTTTGTGTTCTCATGAAGGACCATGCCATCAATTTTTTTAGCTATATCTTCAGAGCCCACTTGTGCTTCAACTGAAGAAGATGAAACTTCCATGCTATGTTCGCCAAGAACAGCAGCCCCAGAATCCACATTCTTATTCCCAGACAGCTCAGCTCTACTAGCTTTGCCCTGTTTAGCCTGTGGCATTGGCCCTGAAATACAGAACACAAGCTCACAGTTTCTTCAATTGTTCGAAACTTAAGACAAGCCGAACAAAGGGAAAGAGATAAGCATCCTTTCACGTACAGTAATGTGCCTGCAAGTTAAACTACTGTCACTATTATAACATTTATTACACCAGTTTCTACAGCATTATTGAATAGTAGAACCAACCAACAGGATGCACCACTAACAAAAACTGATTTTATATCTTGTCTTCAATTTGTAAGAACCTGAAATTTCTAAAGAAGACCGCTCCAAGTCACCTCTTCCTCTAAATTCCTATATAAAGGTGGTTGCGGGGTAGGTTTGGCCCATTGGACCAGCGACCTGTCCCACAAAAAGGCCTTGATGGTTGTAATAACCAACAAGCTCTCACTTCGTTTTATTGTAGACACAGCATAATTTGAAAATATTTCCAGGATTGCATGTATTCAGTTGGTTGGAGGCTAATTCTACATTCTAATATCACATAACCCGTATATTCCAAAATTGCAATGGCTTGCCATACATCCACATAGAATGACAGAACTCTATGCACCCTGAGACGATAATATATCTAGCTTATTCAGATCAATCCACATAAAACTCCCAGCACACAAAGACAGTAAATGCCTCAGCTATTCTCAACAATCCTAGTGTCCTCCAGTCAACCAATGGCAACATAATCAAATGCAAGAATAAACATCTAGACTACAACACTGTCAAAGTAAATAACAGAGTTCAGCATGAAACAATCACCTTCATGAATGGGGTGATGGCGGGGCACATAGCCCTCAATGGCGCCCGACGGCCCAATCCACTCCTGCAGCGTCACCTCCCCAGGCCCAGGCGTCTCCTTCTCCACAATCTCCACCTTCCTCCCTTCGTCCTCCTTCTTCCCGCTGTCCGCACGAAACCCTAGCCCCGGCCCGTCCCCGCTGCCTTCGAAGAGCGCGACCAGGGCGTCCAGCCTGTTGGGCGGGATCCCGAAGGGGCGGTCGGGCGGGAGCGACGCCGCGAAGGCCGCGGAGGCGACGAGGCAGCGCTCGGAGCAGAACTTGCGGGCCTCCTCGAGGTCGTAGACGCGGTGCTCGCGGAGGGAGATGTGGAACCGCGGCGCCGCCTTGGGGTTGGCGGGGTCGGGGAGGGAGCTGGTGCACGCGGGGTGGCCGCACGCCTCGGCGATGGAGCGCTCGGTGACGACGTCGTCGTAGTCGGCGCGGGAGAGGACCGCGGCGGCCGCGTGGAGTAGGGGCTCGTTGGAGGCCGCCGCGCCGTCG
Source organism: Triticum dicoccoides (assembly GCF_002162155.2). Classification (NCBI taxonomy): domain Eukaryota; kingdom Viridiplantae; phylum Streptophyta; class Magnoliopsida; order Poales; family Poaceae; genus Triticum; species Triticum dicoccoides. Next base: position 134,690,056 of record NC_041381.1, read on the forward strand.
AGGAGGGCCAGCTGCACGCGGTACACGGCCCTGGCCACGTTCACCGTCGTCCTCGCCGCCGGCTTTGCGGCGGCGGCCGTCGCCATGGGGAGGGGTTGTGGTGGGGACTAGAGAGAGTTTGGAGATTGGGGAGGAAGACAAAGCGTGGGTCGGCGCAGACGCAGACAGCAGATTATTGCGCATGCGTTTTTCGTTGGGCTATTTTGGGGGCGACGGCGGGGTATGGCGGTTCTTGTAGTTGGGCCCACAGGATGGTGTTCTTGTGGGCTGGGGGCTGTGTGGCCGGGTAAGATGATGATTGGCCCATGCAATTTGGGTTTGCGGTCTAGTAAGTTTATGTCAGTGCATCGTGTTATTTTGTCTAAAAAAATAGTGTATCGTGTTTTTTTATTAGTTTGATTCTCGTTTCTCAAAAAAAAAAGTTGGTTTGATTCTCTGTGGAGTTGAAATCTTTCTTCGATATTATGGTGATCTTGTAGTTCAATGGCCTGCACTCCTAGAGGATTGTTCCATGCTGAAGTACATTCATAGCTCAAAGTTTTCCATCTTTTTGGAAGGGCGACTCCAGGGGCTCTCAAAGACCTTTATATTTTTTAGGGAACTTTAGAAACCTTTATCAGTTGTAAAGTTCGTGTGGGCAAACGGGAACATCATCATTGCTGCGGTCCATTGGCAGTTTTGAAGTCTTGGCAATATTTTGTGTTGCAGGGATTGATAGTTTGATATTACAGAGAGGACGACTCCAGAAGGCCTCATTGTAATTTTTAATTACATAGTAGCTACTTTGTAGTTTCCTAAATTTTGGATCCAAAGCACTGTACTTGTAATCGTTGCGGATATGAACAAATCTACATATATTTTAAGGAACAAGGACTACAACCAGGGACCTATTTGATGTTTATTGCGATACATCCTATTCGACGACTTGTTTCATTAACTCGAGGAAAAGTGCGCATGGTGTCACAACCGGGTCGCTTCATTGGAGCTAGGGCTGTAGCGAGTGGAGTTAGCATACGGGTGATTTTCTTTCTGTTACTTTGATTATCTAGCAGATATTTTCCCTAGTTTAGTGATTTTCAATCAGCTTTTTGTATTCCAAAAGACATGAATGTTTTTTTAGATTAAAAAATGTACACTTTTAAAAATTTAGGAATTTTGTTTAGAAATTGTGAATACTATTGAGGTGAAAAATTCCAAATTAATGAACATTTTTAAATCTATGAGCTATTGTGTAAATTTTGGAGGGGAACACACAAGGTGCATGCCAGTGGGTCGAAGGAGTCAGTGCCTTTGGACGGTCTTCTTCAAGAAAACGGCTGCAACAATATAAACAAATATTCCCAAAAGTTAAATAACTAATCTACTTTTAAAAGAAGTTTTAAAAAACAAAAAAATGTTCAAGAAAGTTGTTTATTTTTTAAATCCAGAACGTTCACAAAAGTTTTAAAAGTGTATATTACGAATAAAAATTATCAAATTTTAAAATTGTGTGTGTAGTTTTATAAAATACTCATAAAGTATTTTAAAAACTGATTTAACAAATTTTTAATATATAAAAATTCTCCACAAATTTTAAAACTTTCATGGATCAATTTATTTTTCAACTTTTTGAAACATTTTCTATTTTCTAAAAATGTTGGAAAACTGAAAAGAGCAAAAAGAAAATAAAATAAAAAACGAATCCCGGCATTTGGCACACAGAGCATCAAATGGGGTTCCTCTACGCACCATGAAAAATTCATCTCTTTGTGTGACTGTTTTGCCAGGCAAGTGTGTAGGGTGGCGATACACTGGGCCTATGCTTGTTCCCAAATTTCTTTCGTTGCTTTTCCACTTTCTCATTTTTTCTCCAGGTCAATTTTTTCGAATTTCTTTTCGTTATTCAGGTTCCATTATGTTTTCTTCGGTTTTTTCCACTATTTGGTTCCTTTTTCCTGATTTTCTTTATTTTATCGTTTCCCTAATTCATGAACATTTTTTAATATATGTGAACATTTTTTAAAATACAAAAAAATCTGTTTAAGAACATTTTTTAAATTCATAAATACATTTTAAACTCAGGAAATATTTAAAAAATATCGGTTTTAAATTTGAGAACGTTCCTACATTCATGAAAGTTAAAAAAATCATGAACATTTTATAAAATTTGAGAACATTATTTTCCGTGTGTGAACTCTTTAAGAAAATCCTGAACATTCAAGGAAAAATATTTCTTGTTTAATGTGAAAGAAATGGCTAAAACAAAACCAACAGAAAAATAAAAAAAGAAAGAAAAAACACGCACGAGCAGCACTCTGTGTATCGTCGATTGGGCCTACCCAGTACTGCGGCCTTTTTGTGCTTCTCCGTCATTTTGACGCAGAGAGCGTCAAATTGAATCTCTGACACACCATAGAATCCTATATTACTGATGAAAAATACTACCCGTGTTCCGAAATAATTGAAGTTATGGGTTTGTTTGAAGTCAAACTCGTTGAAGTTTGATTAAAACTATAAAAAATATAAACTTCTCAAAGACCAAATTTGTCCCTTGAAAGTCTTTGTAAAATATACTTGTGTGCTATGTGTATTCGACATTGTAGACCTTATTAGTCCCGCTGATCAATATTAACTGTCGTTGCTATAGCACGATATTAAAGTAGCGGCAATTAACTTGGATCGGAGCGAGTAGCATATCTTATATAAAGTTGATCAAACTTAAATAAGTTTGACTCAAGATAAACTTAGAATTTCAATTATTTTAAGATAAAAAAGTAAAAATGGACAAGGTAAAAGGATAAAAGAAAAGAAGGCCGACTGAGTGGATCCCCATTTGACAAGCGGTCTCTTACAAAATGAGTGGTGTGAGGCCTTTTTCTTTGAACATCAGTACAGACACAAGTGCTCATATACACGCACATACACTCACCTATGAACGCACACACGCACACTCTACCCCTATGAGCACATCAGAAAGACTGAGCCGGCATATCATCTTGAGATTTACGAAGTCGCTGTAGGCACCTCGTCGTCGACGGGAACGTCCCCTCCCACTGAATGCGCTTTGCCGGAAATCCTGAAATAAATCCCGAAATAAATGCGAGCACCAGGATTTGAACCCTGGTGGGCTGGGATACCACATTCCCTCTAACCATCCAACCACAGGTTGGTTCGCAAGTGGTGCGAGGCCTTGTAGAATATTCTATTATTGGTAGAGTGCACCGATAAACAAATTGCGTGTTCACTCGAATTGGCGGCCACGACAATATGTAATTTCACCATGATCCCTAATTTTTCAAACCTCATAATTAATTAAAGTCTTCAATTTAAAATTCGGCCATCTAATATTATCTGGATCAATAATTTCTTGAGAAGCTCTCTCATAGTTCACTATGCTCCTTAATTTTGGAGCTTTTTTCATTTAATTGAGCTATTCAAATTTGAATTTGGTTCATGATTCTGACCGGAGCAACGATTTTAAAAACAACCGCGACCAACCGGCCTAACTGACCTATAAAAATATATCAATCGTTGTATCACGGTTGTTTTTAAAATCGTTGTATCGGATATCTCATATTAGATTCTTAAATCCATACAAAGACATGCAAACGAAATAACCTACGTACCACGTCGATCACCTAGCTACTCATCATCGGAGATGTTGACGATCTCCGTGCCCGACTCCGACAAGATTGGCAGTAGTTGCAGCTCTAGCTCCTCCGACGCCTCCGGCTGCTCTGCTCCGATCTCCTCCGTCTCTATCTCCGAGTCGAGTTCAGCGAAGAGCGCGTCGGACTCTGCCTGCTCCCGCCGGATGAACGCCCGGTTGGCCTCCACATAGGCCTCATCCTGGATGGATTCCAGGATGGCCTGCTACTCCGCCATCTCTTCGGACTGGGCAACAACAAATTATCTTTCTACCAAACTATCTATTACCGATAATTTCAGTGCTTGTAGAAAATACCTTGCTGAAAACTGCTTGTCATTTCCTTCTGCTCCTCGTTGGGTTCGACACTCTTACTTATCAAAAGGACTGCGATTGATTCCCTATACTTGTGGGTCATCAGGTCCTCTAGACTACGTGGAGGGCTCGGCCTTCGATCGTCCTCGCGCAGATGCATGTCACCATAAAGCTGGTGCTGTATTTTTGGGAAACGTAGCATGCAATTCCAAAACATTTCCTACGCTCATGCAAGATCTATCTAGAAGATGCATAGCAACTGTTGGAAATATGCCCTAGAGGCAATAATAAAATGGTTATTATTATATTTCTTTGTTCATGATAATTGTCTGTTATTCATGCTATAATTGTATTATCCGGAAATCGTAATACACGTGTGAATACATAGACCACAACATGTCCCTAGTGAGCCTCTAGTTGACTAGCTCGTTGATCAACAGATAGTCATGATTTCCTGACTATGGACATTGGATGTCATTGATAACGGGATCACATCATTAGGAGAATGATGTGATGGACAAGACCCAATCCTAAGCATAGCTCAAAGATCGTGTAGTTCGTTTAGCTAAAGCTTTTCCAAATGTCAAGTATCATTTCCTTAGACCATGAGATTGTGCAACTCCCAGATACCGTAGGAGTGCTTTGGGTGTACCAAACGTCACAACGTAACTGGATGACTATAAAGGTGCACTGCGGGTATCTCCGAAAGTGTCTGTTGGGTTGGCACGAATCGAGACTGGGATTTGTCACTCTGTATGACGGAGAGGTATCTCTGGGCCCACTCGGTAATGCATCATCATAATGAGCTCAATGTGACCAAGTGTCTGGTCACGGGATCATGCATTACGGTATGAGTAAAGTGACTTTCCGGTAACGAGATTAAACGAGGTATTGAGATACCGACGATCGAGTCTCGGGCATGTAATGTACCAATTGACAAAGGGAATTGTATGCGGGGTTGTTTGAATCCTCAACATCGTGGTTCATCCGATGAGATCATTGAGGAGCATGTGGGAGCCAACATGGGTATCCAGATCCCGCTGTTGTTTATTAACCGGAGAGGTGTCTCGATCATGTCTGCATGTCTCCTGAACCCGTAGGGTCTACACACTTAAGGTTCGGTGACGCTAGGGTTGTAAAGATATGAGTATGCAGTAAACCGAAAGTTGTTCGGAGTCCCGGATGAGATCCCGGATGTCACGAGGAGTTCCGGAATGGTCCAGAGGTAAAGAATTATATATAGGAAGTCAGGTTTCGACTATTGGGAAAGTTTCGGGTGTTACCGGTATTATACCGGGACCACCGGAAGGGTCCCGGGGGTCCACCGGGTGGGGCCACCTATCCCGGAGGGCCCCATGGGCTGAAGTGGGAGGGGATCCAGCCCCTGGTGGGCTGGTGCGCCCCCCTTGGGCCCCCCTGCGCCTAGGGTTGGAAACCCTAGGGGTGGGGGCGCCTCCACTTGCCTTGGGGGCAAGCCACCCCCTTGGCCGCCGTCCCCCTTAGGAGATTGCATCTCCTAGGGTCGGCGCCCCCCTAGGGGCCCTATATAAAGAGGGGGAGGGAGGGCAGCCGCACCCATGCTCTTGGCGCCTCCCTCTCCCTCTGCTACACCTCTCCCTCTCGCAGACGCTTGGCGAAGCCCTGCCGAGATCGCTGCTGCATCCACCACCACACCGTCGTGCTGCTGGATCTTCATCAACCTCTCCTTTCCCCTTGCTGGATCAAGAAGGAGGAGACGTCTCCCTAACCGTACGTGTGTTGAACGCGGAGGTGCCGTCCGTTCGGCGCTAGGATCTCCGGTGATTTGGATCACGACGAGTACGACTCCCTCAACCCCGTTCCCTTGAACGCTTCCGCTCGATCTACAAGGGTATGTAGATGCACTCCTCTCTCTCGTTGCTAGATGAACTCATAGATTGATCTTGGTGAAACCGTAGGAAATTTTTTATTTTCTGCAACGTTCCCCAACAGTGGTATCAGAGCTAGGTCTATGCGTAGTTCTCTTTGCATGAGTAGAACACAATTTTGTTGTGGACGTAGATGTTGTCAACTTTCTTGCCACTACTAGTCTTATTTTGCTTCAGCGGTATTGTGGGATGAAGCGGCCCGGACCGACCTTACACGTACGCTTACGTGAGACAGGTTCCATCGACTGACATGCACTAGTTGCATAAGGTGGCTAGCGGGTGTCTGTCTCTCCCACTTTAGTTGGAGCGAATTCGATGAAAAGGGTCCTTATGAAGGGTAAATAGAAGTTGACAAATCACGTTGTGGCTTTTACGTAGGTAAGAAAACGTTCTTTCTAGAACCCTATTGCAGCCACGTAAAACATGCAACGACAATTAGGGGATGTCTAACTTGTTTTTGCAGCATATGATTTGTGATGTGATATGGCCAAAAGTTGTGATGAATGATGAATGATATATATGTGATGTATGAGATCATGTTCTTGTAATAGGAATCACAACTTGCATGTCGATGAGTATGACAACCGGCATGAGCCATAGGAGTTGTCTTAATTATTGTATGACCTGCGTGTCAATGTTTCAACACCATGTAATTACTTTACTTTATTGCTAAACCGTTAGCCATAGTAGTAGAAGTAATAGTTGGCGAGCAACTTCATGGAGACACGATGATGGAGATCATGGTGTCATGCCGGTGACGAAGATGATCATGGAGCCCCGAAGATGGAGATCAAAGGAGCTATATGATATTGGCCATATCATGTCACTGTTTAATTGCATGTGATGTTTATTATGTTTATGCATCTTGTTTACTTAGAACGACGGTAGTAAATAAGATGATCCCTCATAATAATTTCAAGAAAGTGTTCCCCCTAACTGTGCACCGTTGTGAAAGTTCGTCGTTTCGAAGCACCACGTGATGATCGGGTGTGATAGATTCTAACGTTCACATACAACGGGTGTAAGACAGATTTACACATGCAAAACACTTAGGTTAACTTGACGAGCCTAGCATGTACAGAAATGGCCTCGGAACACAAGAGACCGAAAGGTCGAACATGAGTCGTATGGAAGATACGATCAACATGGAGATATTCACCGATGATGACTAGTCCGTCTCACATGATGATCGGACACGGCCTAGTCGACTCAGATCATGTATCACTTAGATGACTAGAGGGATGTCTAATCTGAGTGGGAGTTCATTAAATAATTTGATTAGATGAACTTAATTATCATGAACTTAGTCTAAAAACCTTTGCAAATATGTCTTGTAGATCAAATGGCCAACGCTCATGTCCACCTCAACTTCAACGCGTTCCTAGAGAAAACAAGCTGAAAGATGATGGCAGCGACTATACAGACTGGGTTCGGAACCTGAGGATCATCCTCATAGCTGCAAAGAAAGATTATGTCTTAGAAGCACCGCTAGGTGAAGCTCCCATCCCAGAGAACCAAGACGTCATGAACGCTTGGCAGTCTCGTGCTGATGATTACTCCCTCGTTCAGTGCGGCATGCTTTACAGCTTAGAACCGGGGCTCCAAAAGCATTTTGAGCAACACGGAGCATATGAGATGTTCGAAGAGCTGAAAATGGTTTTCCAAGCTCATGCCCGGGTCGAGAGATATGAAGTCTCCGACAAGTTCTTCAGCTGTAAGATGGAGGAAAATAGTTCTGTCAGTGAGCACATACTCAAAATGTCTGGGTTGCACAACCGCTTAACTCAGCTGGGAGTTAATCTCCCGGATGACGCGGTTATTGACAGAATCCTTCAGTCACTTCCACCGAGCTACAAGAGCTTTGTGATGAACTTCAATATGCAGGGGATGGAAAAGACCATTCCTGAAGTATATTCAATGCTGAAATCAGTAGAGGTAGAAATCAAAAAGGAACATCAAGTGTTGATGGTGAATAAAACCACCAAGTTAAAGAAAGGCAAGGGTAAGAAGAACTTCAAGAAGGACGGCAAGGAAGTTGTCGCGCCCGGTAAGCCAGCTGCCGGGAAGAAGTCAAAGAATGGACCCAAGCCTGAGACTGAGTGCTTTTATTGCAAAGGGAAGGGTCACTGGAAGCGGAACTGCCCCAAATACTTAGCGGACAAGAAGGCCGGCAACACTAAAGGTATATGTGATATACATGTAATTGATGTGTACCTTACCAGTGCTCGTAGTAGCTCCTGGGTATTTGGTACCGGTGCCGTTGCTCATATTTGTAACTCAAAGCAGGAGCTGCGGAATAAGCGGAGACTGGCGAAGGACGAGGTGACGATGCGCGTCGGGAATGGTTCCAGAGTCGATGTGATCGCCGTCGGCACGCTACCTCTACATTTACCTACGGGATTAGTTTTAAACCTCAATAATTATTATTTAGTGCCAGCTTTGAGCATGAACATTGTATCTGGATCTCGTTTAATACGAGATGGCTACTCATTTAAATCCGAGAATAATGGTTGTTCTTTTTATATGAGAGATATGTTTTATGGTCATGCCCCGATGGTCAATGGTTTATTCTTAATGAATCTCGAACGTTATGTTACACATATTCATAGTGTGAATACCAAAAGATGTAAAGTTGATAACGATAGTCCCACATACTTGTGGCACTGCCGCCTTGGTCACATTGGTGTCAAGCGCATGAAGAAGCTCCATGCTGATGGACTTTTAGAGTCTCTTGATTATGAATCATTTGACACATGCGAACCATGCCTCATGGGCAAAATGACCAAGACTCCGTTCTCCGGAACAATGGAGCGAGCAACCAACTTATTGGAAATCATACATACTGATGTGTGTGGTCCAATGAGCGTTGAGGCTCGCGGAGGATATCGTTATGTTCCCACTCTCACTGACGACTTGAGTAGATATGGGTATGTCTACTTGATGAAACACAAGTCTGAGACCTTTGAAAAGTTCAAGAAATTTCAGAATGAGGTAGAGAATCAACGTGACCGAAAAATAAAGTTCTTGCGATCAGATCGTGGAGGAGAATATTTAAGTCACGAATTTGGTACACACTTAAGGAAATGTAGAATCATTTCACAACTCACGCCGCCTGGAACACCTCAGCGTAACGGTGTGTCCGAACATCGTAATTGCACTTTATTGGATATGGTGCGATCTATGATGTCTCTTACCAATTTACCGCTATCTTTTTGGGGATACGCTCTAGAGACAACTACATTCACTTTAAATAGGGCACCATCTAAATCCGTTGAGACGACACCGTATGAACTATGGTTTGGGAAGAAACCTAAGCTGTCGTTTCTAAAAATTTGGGGATGCGATGCTTATGTCAAGAAACTTCAACCTGAAAAGCTCGAACCCAAGTCGGAAAAATGCGTCTTCATAGGATACCCTAAGGAAACCATTGGGTATACCTTCTACCTTAGATCCGAAGGCAAGATTTTTGTTGCCAAGAACGGGTCCTTTCTGGAGAAAGAGTTTCTCTCGAGAGAAGTAAGTGGGAGGAAAGTGGAACTTGATGAAGTACTACCTCTTGAACCGGTAAGTAGCGCAGCTCAGAAAGATGTTCCTGTGGTGCCTGCACCGACTGGAGAGGAAATTAATGATGATGATCAAGGTACTTCGGATCAAGTTGCTACTGAACTTCGTAGGTCCACAAGGACACGTTCCACACCAGAGTGGTATGGCAACCCTGTCCTGGAAATCATGTTGTTAGACAACGGTGAACCTTCGAACTATGAAGAAGCGATGGCGGGCCCAGATTCCAACAAATGGCTAGAAGCCATGCAATCCAAGATAGAATCCATGTATGAAAACAAAGTATGGACTTTGACAGACTTTCCCAATGATCGGCGAGCGATAGAAAACAAATGGATCTTTAAGAAGAAGACGGACGCGGATGGTAATGTTACCATCTATAAAGCTCGACTTCTCGCTATGGGTTATCGGCAAGTTCAAGGGGTTGACTACGATGAGACTTTCTCTCCCGTAGCGAAGCTGAAGTCCGTCTGAATCATGTTAGCAATTGCCGCATACAATGATTATGAGATATGGCAGATGGACGTCAAAACGGCATTCCTTAATGGTTATCTTAAGGAAGAACTGTATATGATGCAGCCGGAAGGTTTTGTCGATCCTAAGAATGCTAACAAGGTATGCAAGCTCCAGCGATCCATTTATGGGCTGGTGCAAGCATCTCGGAGTTGGAACATTCGCTTTGATGAGATGATCAAAGCGTTTGGGTTTATGCAGACTTACGGAGAAGCCCGCGTTTATAAGAAAGTGAGTGGGAGCTCTGTAGCATTTCTCATATTATATGTAGATGACATACTTCTGATGGGAAATGATATAGAACTTTTGGACAACATTAAGGCCTACTTGAATAAGTGTTTTTCAATGAAGGACCTTGGAGAAGCAGCTTACATATTAGGCATCAAGATCTATAGGGATAGATCAAGACGCCTCATAGGTCTTTCACAAAGCACATACCTTGATAAGATATTGAAGAAGTTCAATATGGATCAGTCCAAGAAAGGGTTCTTGCCTGTATTGCAAGGTGTAAGATTGAGCTCGGCTCAATGCCCGACCACGACAGAAGATAAAGAAGAGATGAGTGTCATCCCCTATGCCTCACCCATAGGATCTATTATGTATGCCATGCTGTGTACCAGACCTGATGTAAACCTTGCCGTAAGTTTGGTAGGAAGGTACCAAAGTAATCCCAGCAAGGAACACTGGACAGCGGTCAAGAATATCCTGAAGTACCTGAAAAGGACAAAGGACATGTTTCTCGTCTATGGAGGTGACGAAGAGCTCGTCGTAAAGGGTTACGTCGACGCTAGCTTTGACACAGATCTGGATGACTCGAAGTCACAAACCGGATATGTGTATATTCTGAATGGTGGGGCAGTAAGCTGGTGCAGTTGCAAGCAAAGCGTCGTGGCGGGATCTACATGTGAAGCGGAGTACATGGCAGCCTCGGAGGCAGCACATGAAGCAATCTAGGTGAAGGATTTCATCACCGACCTAGGAGTCATACCCAATGCATCGGGGCCAATCAAACTCTTCTGTGACAACACTGGAGCTATTGCACTTGTGAAAGAGCCCAGGTTTCACAAGAAGACCAGGCACATCAAACGTCGCTTCAACTCCATTCATGAAAATGTTCAAGATGGAGACATAGATATTTGTAAAGTACATACGGACCCGAATGTGGCAGATCCGTTGACTAAACCTCTCCCTGGGGCAAAACATGATCAACACCAGAATTCCATGGGTGTTTGATTCATCACAATGTAACTAGATTATTGAACTCTAGTGCAAGTGGGAGACTGTTGGAAATATGCCCTAGAGGCAATAATAAAATGGTTATTAATATATTTCTTTGTTCATGATAATTGCCTGTTATTCATGCTATAATTGTATTATCCGAAAATCGTAATACACGTGTGAATACATAGACCACAACATGTCCCTAGTGAGCCTCTAGTTGACTAGCTCGTTGATCAACAAATAGTCATGATTTCCTGACTATGGACATTGGATATCATTGATAACGGGATCACATCATTAGGAGAATGATGTGATGGACAAGACCCAATCCTAAGCATAGCTCAAAGATCGTGTAGTTCGTTTAGCTAGAGCTTTTCCAAATGTCAAGTATCATTTCCTTAGACCATGAGATTGTGCAACTCCCGGATACCGTAGGAGTGCTTTGGGTGTACCAAACGTCACAACGTAACTGGGTGACTATAAAGGTGCACTGCAGGTATCTCCGAAAGTGTTTGTTGGGTTGGCACAAATCGAGACTGGGATTTGTCACTCTGTATGACGGAGAGGTATCTCTGGGCCCACTCGGTAATGCATCATCATAATGAGCTCAATGTGACCAAGTGTCTGGTCACGGGATCATGCATTACGGTATGAGTAAAGTGACTTGCCAGTAACGAGATTAAACGAGGTATTGAGATACCGACGATCGAGTCTCGGGCATGTAACGTACCGATTGACAAAGGGAATTGTATGCGGGGTTGTTTGAATCCTCAACATCGTGGTTTATCCGATGAGATCATCGAGGAGCATGTGGGAGCCAACATGGGTATCCAGATCCCGCTGTTGGTTATTGACCGGAGAGGTGTCTCGGTCATGTCTGCATGTCTCCCAAACCCGTAGGGTCTACACACTTAAGGTTCAGTGACGCTAGGGTTGTAAAGATATGAGTATGCAGGAAACCGAAAGTTGTTCGGAGTCTCGGATGAGATCCTGGACGTCACGAGGAGTTCCGAAATGGTCCGGAGGTAAAGAATTATATATAGGAAGTCAGGTTTCGACCATCGGGAAAGTTTCAGGTGTTACCGGTATTGTACCGGGACCACCGGAAGGGTCCCGGGGGTCCACCGGGTGGGGCCACCTATCCCGGAGGGCCCCATGGGCTAAAGTGAGAGGGGAACCAGCCCCTGGTGGGCTGGTGCGCCCCCCTTGGGCCCCCCTGCGCCTAGGGTTGGAAACCCTAGGGGTGGGGGCGCCTCCACTTGCCTTGGGGGCAAGCCACCCCCTTGGCCGCCGCCCCCCTTAGGAGATTGCATCTCCTAGGGCCGGCGCCCCCCCTAGGGGCCCTATATAAAGAGGGGGGAGGGAGGGCAGCCACACCCATGCTCTTGGCGCCTCCCTCTTCCTCTGCTACACCTCTCCCTCTCGCAGACGCTTGGCAAAGCCCTGCCGAGATCGCTGCTGCATCCACCACCACGCCGTCGTGCTGCTAGATATTCATCAACCTCTCCTTTCCCCTTGATGGATCAAGAAGAAGGAGACGTCTCCCTAACCGTACGTGTGTTGAACGCGGAGGTGCCATCCGTTCGGCGCTAGGATCTCCGGTGATTTGGATCACGACGAGTACGACCCCCTCAACCCCGTTCCCTTGAACGCTTCCGCTCGATCTACAAGGGTATGTAGATGCACTCCTCTCTCTCGTTGCTAGATGAACTCATAGATTGATCTTGGTGAAACCATAGGAATTTTTTTATTTTCTGCAACGTTCCCCAACAACAACGAGGGGGAGAGTGTGTCTACACACCCTCGTAGACCGTAAGAGGAAGCGCTTCACAACTCAGTTGATGTAGTCGAACTTTCTTCATGATCCGCCGATCGAGTACCGAATGTACGACACCTCCGATTTCTGCACATGTTCAGCTCGGTGACGTCCCTTGCCTTCTTGATCCAGCAAGTCGTCGAGGTAGTAGATGAGTTCCGTCAGCACGACGGCATGATGACAGTGATGGTGAAGTGATCCTTGCAAGGCTTCGCCTAAGCACTATGAAAATATGACCGGGAGTGTAAACTGTGGAGGGGGGGCGCTCCACACGGCTAAGATTATGTCGTGGGTGTCCTAGGCGTCCCCCGCCTCATATATATATATATGTATATATATATATATATAGGTGGGAGGGAGAGGGGAGGCAGCCATGGGGCGCCCCAAGTAGGATCCGAATCCTACTTGGGGTTTTCCCAAGTGCTCCCCCTTTCCATAAATTGCCGGAGGGGGAAGGAATGGGGGAAGAAGGAAGTAGTACTTCCTACTTTTTCTTTTTCCCCTCCCATCTTCCCTTCTCCTATTTGGCCGGCCCATATGGGGGGCGCACCAGCCCCTTGTGGCTGGTGTGTTTCCCCTCTTGGCCCATAAGGCCCGTATCCTTTGCCGGGGGCGCCCGGAACCCCTTCTGGTGACCCGATATGTACCCGGTACCCTCCGAAACACTTTCGGTGTTCGAATACTATCGTCCTATATATCAATCTTTACCTCTCGACCATTTCGAGACTCCTCGTCATGTACCTGATCTCATCCGAGACTCCTAACAATATTCGGTCACCAAATCACATAACTCATATAATACCATATCGTCATCGAATGTTAAGTGTGCGGACCCTACGGGTTTGAAAACTATGTAGACATGACCGAGACACCTCTCCGGTCAATAAATAATAGAGGAAACTGGATTCTCATATTGGCTCCCACATATTGTACGAAGATCTTTATCGGTCGAACCGTTATGACAACATATGTTATTCCCTTTGTCCATCGGTATGTTACTTGGCCGAGATTCGATCGTCGGTATCTTCATACCTAGTTCAATCTCGTTACCGGCAAGTCTTTTTACTCGTTTTGTAATACATCATCCTGCAACTAACTCATTAGTCACTTTGCTTGCAAGGCTTCTTATGATGTGTATTACCGAGAGGGCCCAGAGATACCTCTCTGATACTCGGAGTGACAAATCCTAATCTCGATCTATGCCAACTCAACAAACACCTTCGGAGATACCTGTAGAGCATCTTTATAATCACCCAGTTACGTTGTGACATTTGATGGCACACAAGGCATTCCTCCAGTATCCAGGAGTTGCATAATCTCATAGTCGAAAGAATATGTATTTGACATGAAGAAAGCAGTAGCAATAAAACTGAACGTTCAATATGTGATGCTAACGGATGGGTCTTGTACATCACATCATTCTCCTAATGATGTGATCCCGTTCATCAAATGACAACACATGTCTATGGTTAGGAAACTTAACCATCTTTGATTAACGAGCTAGTCTAGTAGAGGCTTACTAGGGACAAGGTGTTTTGTCTATATGTGTCCACACATGTATCAAGTTTCCGGTTAATACAATTCTAGCATGAATAATAAACATTGATCATGATATAAGGAAATATAAAATAACAACTTTATTATTGCCTCTAGGGCATATTTCCTTCACGTATGTGACATCCCGTGGAGGGGGCATCCGAGTGCGATCATAATCGTTGTGCCTCCGGGGAGGAGTGACCTGGTCACACCTACGATCGCAATATAGATCGCTTGAAGGTGGTGATCTTCGGCTCCTCCCAGAGCCGAGTGGGCTATGAGCCGACTGGACCGTCTCGGTGCGGACCGGCACACTATGAATTTGATCTCGCGACTGCGACACCACCGTGTTTTGTGATAGGACCGTCTTTTGGAGAGCTCAGATGTGGCGGATTCCTTAGCCGACCGTAGAGCCGGAGGGTTGAATGGAAACTGCAATCCTGGTCGCCACTGCTAAGTTCTGCAGCGGGGTGTTGATCACTCGGTAGTTCATACTTCATAGACTGATCACTCGGGAACAATCGATGTTTATGCCGACTAGAACTGGTTTGATGATGGGCGCGGTCGTCCAACTCCTTCTACAGCCGCTCCAAGAGGTCTCACTCGGCTAGGGTGGCCAAGCACACCGAATCCATGACTAGGGTCTCGAGAGTTGTCCTAGTAATGGGGATGCGCAGAGCATGCGCGTTCTTTCGATGGAGCTCATCGCTCTGCTCTCGAGTAAGAGCTTGGGGAACATACAACTCATGGCAAGGAGAGTGATCATCCCCTGGTTGTCGTCGTTGTGTCCATGCGAAGGGCCTATGTGCCTGTCGCGGGGCCCGTGTATCCCGGAGGACCGTGCTGCTCCGTGCCGGCCATGAGGACCTCGGCCGTGGACTCGACACTCTCACACTCAGATCCATCAGTGGAATCCTCGCGAAGGCAGTCGAAAAGGTAAAGGGCGGGCTTGTCAGGCTCAAGTGCCGCCACTTGCCCAGTCGCGACCTGGAGGGCCACGAAGTGCTTGATCCAACACAGGAGTCGTGAGTGCCCAGAGCGCTTGCGACGAAGCCAATGAGGAAGGAGAGGGGCCACTCGGTACGAAACTGAAGGCGAGCAGAGAAGGAATCCGTATGAAAGATGCGCGGAAGTGCGCTGTGCCCCAGATGGGTAGCGACTCCACGTCCAGCGGAGCTTCCTGGAGTCACATTGAATCGTCGGCGATGAACTTGAGCGCTCCGAAACGGAACTCGCTGCCGAGAATCATGATGACGACGATGAATTCCACCTGCATCGGATAATCGCTAGACGCGCAGCCCCAAGGTGGGCGCCAACTGTCGAGGCAACAATCCTGACAATGAGTACCAGGAATACGAATAAGGGGCGGAGCCTAGCTATGTCGCAAGTGTGACACTCGGTTTTTACGAGTTCAGGCCCCTCTGGGAGAAGGTAACAACCCTACGTCTCGTGCCTGGAGGCTTGTTTTCTCTTGGGGTGCATGATTACAATGGATGCTGAACCCTTGCCAAGGAGGAGAAGGGCGGCTTATATAGAGTGCGCCCCGACCTCTTTACTTCCACGTTACAAGGGGGCTTGATGACTATAACTACGACAGTTACTGGTGTTAATAGCCACGACTATGGCAATTACAGGTAACGGTAGCCATGACTACACTTGAAGTTCGACTTAAGTCTACTCGACCTTTGCAGCTCGCACGTCGTCCT
Source organism: Triticum dicoccoides (assembly GCF_002162155.2). Taxonomy (NCBI): domain Eukaryota; kingdom Viridiplantae; phylum Streptophyta; class Magnoliopsida; order Poales; family Poaceae; genus Triticum; species Triticum dicoccoides. Next base: position 134,706,256 of record NC_041381.1, read on the forward strand.
TACGCCTCCTCTGTCTGAATGGTGGAGGGAAAATGTCCGAGGCCGTTAGTGTATCCGAGTGGATTCCTTGTGATGCGCATCTGAATGCGCTTGTGGTCCAGGGACCTACCAATGATGGTGTGGGACCCTAGGTGGGCCTTAGATGTCAGGTCCTTGACCGTACCAGTAGTAGGTGACCCCATTAGGGACCTTCATAGCCACTCATGTGGCACAAGCTCCTCTTCCCGACTGTATTGAGTCAAGGGAGGGCGAAGTAATCCCCCCACCGTCACTATTTGATGTCGACGCGGGTAGGGGGGGAGGAGCAAACCCTTAAGCCGCCGTTGACAAATGTCGAGGGCAAGGGTGACACTCCCATGGCCGAGGTCGACAACTATGTCACGTGAGATGAAGTTATCAGCGAGAGGAACAGCCTCTCCTGCCTTTGACAAGAAACAAGAGGGCACTCCTGCCTCCCCAGTTGCGACAATGCCTAAGACCTTGCCATCCAAGGTGGCTACTCGGGACGCCACTCTTCCTGCTACCACGGTTGTAGTAGGCGCGACTCTAACCTCGTTACAACCTCTCGAGGTATCTACCTCGATCTCAAAGGCCCAATTGGTTCATCTTCGCCAGGTGGTGGAGGAGGCCATAAGGCGTCCGACGCTACGCTCCGACCTATGGTCGGTCCTGCAGACTGCCAAGAACCGCTTTGATTTTCTTGAAGCCAGTGGGCTTGACATATTTCTCAGTCTTGCCAGAGGCATCGAGGTATATCCATTCATTTTTACCTAGTCTGTTATAGTTTACTTGAACATATCAAAATTATAACGAATGTGCTCCAGTTTAGATGAAAATCATTTGGTTTTATGAAAAATTATCTAAGTTTGAATGAATGTTGTCCAATTAGTTTAAACTTGCATCAAATGTGACCGGATGTTTGCGGCTAGCTTTGAACGGCCGGCTCCCATATCAGTGTTTGGACACCTGTCAAGACAGGTCCACGACAGATACGGTGTTCGTTTTGCAGGTCCATGTTGGAGATGCCCTTGCATACTTCCGACACTAAACACATACATGTTACACATATACGAGCAAATCATTGTGAAGTGCTGGTGTAACCGTGTAAGCAACGTGAAAATTCAGCCAGGGCGTGTGTCGGTCGAAGACAGTCGTAGTTAACTGCAACATATTTTTTGGTAATAGCATCGGTGGCATCCTAGTTGCCATTATAATATCATAGTACCCCAACCATATGGTCCTAACAGTGATGTGTATGTGTTAACTTACAAGAAAGGAGCAAGAAACGGGGGGCCATAAACGTGCGCGGATCGATCCTCACCAACTGCACTGTGCTCGAGTGTTCATCATGATCCTATTAATTGGCCGATTTGATCAGCTGGCCAGGAATGCTCATCCATGGAAAGCCAAAACACCGTAGGTAAGCAAAGAAAGCAAACAAAAATGCAGATGGCCTACCAAAATGTCCTGCACCAACCACACATCACACAGCATTACCGGAGTCGATCACATACCTGCTTTAATCGGCTAATTAATTAAGCACTGCGTCATGATCCACTGACAGACTTAATTAGAAAGATTGGGGCCTGATCTTACCTTTTCCGGGTAGATCCTGCTTTGCAATTTTTGTTCTATTTTTGTTTAACGATCTTAACGGAGAGCTTTATTCGTGTACTTATGTCGGTTCATTAACAGTTGTGTTAGCTAACCTGGTAGCTTTCTCATGATTGAATATAAGTAATGAATATGCGAGATCCTCTTCAACTTCTAGGAGAATTTTCCGAAATCTTGATTACGAGAGTCTTGCGTGAAAAAAGTTAGGCCCATATATCACGGGTACAATCTACATCCAAAAACTTGGTCACAACCAGCTTTTAATACTATATAAGAGCATCTCTAGCAAACCCGTATAATGACTCGATCAATAAAATAACCGTCAAAATACAGGTCCATACGAAAACTGCTGCCCAACCAGACCCTGTAAATGCGCCGGACCCGTAAATTTTTTTAAGGGACACGGAAAACCGTCAAACCTGTAAAAATAAGGATTTTGAAGGCATACCTGAAGGGGCCTTATATACGCGAAAGCCCTTGGCAGGAATCCAACTGCCATCGGAAACTTCATGGCTTGCTCCCGTCCGCCCGTCCCCGGCCGCCGGTGCCCGCCCAGGCCGCCGTGCTCGCCAGCCGTTTGCCCCGTCCGCCACGCCCGCCGGCCGGCCGTCCGCCGCGCCTGTCGGTCGTCTGCCGAGCCCGCCGGCCGTCCGCCGCGTCGGCCTGCGGCTCTCTCGACAGAGGAGCTAGCTAGCTAGCTAGCTGAATCGATTCGAACGAATCAACTAGCTAGCTAGCTAGCAGCTCAACCGATGCGCGTCTAGCTAGCTCACTATCGAACGGAGGAGTTCGGCCGCCGCCCGCGCGCGTCGTCTGCTACTGCAGTCGGCACCGCTGCTGTCCCCGGCCCGGTCACGCTTGGTGGCGAGCACGAGGAGATGGTCGCGAAAGCAGGACGGACACACGCCAAGGGGACGGAGGTCGAGATGGGAAAGGCGTGAGGAAGAAGATGGTATATTTAGAGAATACTCTTTTTACGACTTTACAATGCGGAAAACTACAAAGGGTAAAACTAGGATCATTGCCCCCGCGTCGTCCTCCTCAGGGCGACTCGGGCGGCGGCGCATCTCGCCACCACAGCGGCGTCCCCCCTGCTTCCCCCCTCCTCGCCGCCGCCAGTTAGCCTCCGCCGGGCAAAGCCCCGCGCGGATCCGGCGGTGGCGGGGCTCTGGCGCGCCGGAGCGGCCCGGCTGCGAGCGGGGACTCGTGCGGCAGCGGCGGCGCGGCACTCCTCCGCGCGCGCCGTTCATGCTCCGTGGCAGTGGGAGGGCGGCGATGCTTGCGGCGGGGGGTGGGCATCCCGTGCTTCGGCCATCTTTGGCCCGTGCGATGCGCTTCGCCTCCCAATCCGGCGGGTTGGGCCGCTGCTTGCGGTGCCTCACGGCGTTCGTGGCAGCTGGTCGTTCCCCCGGCCGTGAGGGCGGCGTGGGGCTGCGACGGAGCCATCTGCCTCGGCTTGGACGTCCGCGGCGGGCCTGGGCGATGTCTTCTGCGATGGATCTACCGATTCCTGCTCTCTCCGGTAAGTTGGACCTCGGGATGGGTGTGGTGAGTGCGCTGGGCTTCTACGCCCGAGGTGTGTGGCGGACTCGGCGTGATGCAGGTGCAGCTCTCGCTGCCTCTTGGATCGAGCTCTGCTCGCTCTCCCGATCTGGAGGCTTCGCATGGTGCGTCGGCCTCTGTTTCGTGGTCAGGCTGCAAGTGCTCTTGCTGGTGTGTTGGTTTGGCTAGCAGGCTGCAGGTTGTGGGTCGTGACACTGTCGGCGTAAAGCCGGGCTCCGGTTTCGGTTGGAGCCAACGACGGCGGTGCTTGTGGGTGCCGTATCCTTGCTGAAGGCATCGTGCTGCTGGTGTTAGTCTTCCCTCCTAAATTGCTCCGGAGGAAACTTTGGATCTTGGGTCTCCCGAATCGGGCGATGGTGGAGCTCAACGTCACACTCCCACTTGGGGCTTCGTCTTTGAGCTTGCCTTGGCTAGGGTGACCAGTGGCTTGAGGTGGTCCCGTTGGTGGTCCGTGTGGGCGTTAGCAGTGGAGAGGTGGTGCTCTGTCTTTGTGATCTTGGCTTGGCCATGCCTTTGGCTGCATTGAGGTGTTTGTGTTAGCGGTTGGGTGGTGGTGGTGCGGCCGGGTTGGGGTCGACGGTGGTTTGAGCTCTTCTACGGGGGTGTTCTTCTCGTGTTCTTGCTCCTGCACTCCTGAGTGTGTTCTCTGCTAGGTGATGCCAAGCGACAGCGGCGGTGGCGCACAGGTGCCGTGGCGATGTCTCGGCCTCGCGTGACCTTTCGAATGTGCCCCACGGCACAGGTGGTGCCGCGACTTTGTGCAGTCTCGGATGCGTGGAGCCTTTCGATTGCGTCGACGGTGTAGTGTCATGGTCTTGTTTGCTTGGCGATGCTGACTTCGCCTGTGGCACATAGGCGACGTGCCGTCGTCTTGGCCTCGCGTGACCTTTCGAATGCACCCTCGGCATAGGTGGTGTTGTGGCGTTGTGCACTCTCGGATGCGTGAAGCCTTTCGATTGCGTCGATGGTGCAGTGTCTTGGCTTGGTTCGGCTGGCCAATGCCGTTTGATCACATTGGTGGTGCTTTGTGTTGTGCTGGGATGTGTCTTCCCTCTTTGTTCTCCCATGTTTGTATGTTTGGTGTATACTGTTTTTGCTTTATCTCTTCTTTTGTGTCCTCTTGTAATTCTGGTTCATTTGAACCCATCTTGCAAAAAGGCTGCAAAGCCTTATAGGCAAATGAATATAATTCAGGTGGTGGAGGGGCTCCCCCTCCTCCCCCGGTGAAAATTCAAAAAAATATATTATTTTTACGGGTTGATTATACGGGTTATGTCCAGCGCAGCTAAAATCGTTCCTTATAATGCGTTTTTCTCAGCCCGTAAAACACTTACACGGGTTGTGATTTTAAGGGTCTGCTAGAGATAGCTCTAGGCAAGTGCCTCTTAAATTCGTTGTAAATACAAAGTTTTAGGGAATTGAACTTTTTGACTAGCCAATACCAACCTACACAACACACTAGCTTGTTACTTTTTTTTTGGTATGTTAGTTGAAGGCCTCGCTCTCCCTCGCCTCACTCACTGGAAACTAGGCACCGAGAAGTAAGGGCATCTCCAGCCGTTGGCCCCCCCAGGACGCATACAAATCGCCCCCTAGGGGCGAGCCGGCGATACACTCGGCGTTGGGGGCGGTTTTGCGCCCAGTCGTCGCCCCCAGCTCGCCCCCAGGCTCCGAAATTGGCCCACTTTGCAGCCCAATTTCGGCGAATAAACGGCCCATATGGGCGAGAATAGGCCCATATTCGACGTGGTTTCGCCGTGTCTCGGCGTTCAATTATCAACACAATTATTCCTTGTCACATATTTCATCACAGAAAAATCAAATACTTCAACAAAATACTACAACAACAAATAGTTCAATACAAATTATATAGTTCAACAAATAAAAACTCGTATTTCATCACGCGGCGTCCCCCTTGAGCCTCCATAGGTGCTCAATCAGATCTTTCTGCAGTTGATGATGCACCTGGGGGTCTCGGATCTCCTGACGCATACTGAGATAGGCAGTCCAAGTTGCCGGTAGCTGGTGATCAACTTCGGCTAGAGGACCCTGCCTGTAGTATGGTTCAGTGTCAAACACTAGGTCTTCTTGCTCGCTCTCGATGATCATGTTGTGCAAGATGACACATCAAGTCATGATCTCCCACATTTGATCTTTCGACCAGGTCTGAGTGGGGTACCGAACAACAGCAAATCGAGATTGGAGCATACCAAATGCCCGCTCGACATCCTTCCTGCAAGCCTCCTGAAGCTTCGCAAACCAGGCGTTCTTGCCTCCTGCCACAGGGTTTGAGATCGTCTTCACAAATGTCGACCATCTCGGATAGATGCCGTCAGCTAGATAGTACCCCTTGTTGTATTGGTGCCCATTGATCTCGAAGTTCACCGGAGGAGAATGGCCCTCAACGAGCTTGGCAAAAACAGGAGAGCACTGCAACATGTTGATGTCATTGTGAGTTCCTGGCATTACCAAAGAAGGAGTGCCAAATCCAGAGGTCCTGTGTGGCTACCGCCTCAAGCACCACACTGCAACCGCCTTTGGCGCCTTTGTACATCCCTGGCAACCAAATGGGCAATTCTTCCATTTCCAATGCATGCAGTCGATGCTTCCAAGCATCCCAGGAAATCCTCTTGCTGCATTCTGGGCTAGGATCCGAGCAGTGTCTTCCGCATTGGGTGTTCTCAAGTATTGTGGCCCAAACACTGCCACCACTGCCCGACAGAACTTGTAGAAACACTCTATGCTGGTGGACTTGGCCATGCGCCCATAGTCATTGAGTGAATCACTGGGAGCTCCATATGCAAGCATCCTCATCGCTGTCGTGCACTTCTGGATGGAGGTGAATCCAAGAGCGCCAGTGCAATCCATCTTGCACTTGAAGTAGTTGTCGAACTCCCGGATGGAATTCACATTCCTGAGGAAGAGCTTTCGGCTCATCCGATAACGGCGCCGAAATGTTCTCTCGCCATGAAGTGGAGCATCGACGAAGTAGTCGGAGTAGAGCATGTAGTAGCCTTGCAGACGATGCCGGTTCTTTGCTTTCACCCGCCCCGGCGCCGAGCCACCTCGACGCGGCTTTTCATTGCTCGCCAGCAGCTGGGCGAGGGCGGCGAGCACCATCAGATGCTCTTCTTCCTGGACGTCGGCCACGGCTTCCTCCTCCAGCAGCGTGGCGAGCTCTTCCTCCTCATCCGAGTCCATCGCCGAGACAGTCAAAACGCCGAACACCTTGCGCTCGGTGGGCGTGTACCCGCCGTTAAACCGCGCCTCCGCAGCCGGAAACGGCGACCGGAAACGCCCAACTGCTGCGGGAGGGGCTGCCGCAGCGAAGCGCTGCTATTTTCCAGCGGGGAATGGCTATCTAGCGGAGTAGACCGGCGGCCGTCGCCGGGATATAGCTAGTGGTGGCCGAGGGCGCGGGGGGTGCGAGGCGAGTCGGGGGAAGAAAACCTTGACTTTTCCCCTGTCAGTGTGGGCCAGGTGTGCTTTTCCCTAGCGCCGAAGCCCCCAACGGCTCCCCAGCGCGCCGGGTTCGGCCTGTGACCGCCGGGCGGAAAAAAGGTCCGAACCGGCGATTTTCGGCGTCCTGAGGGCGCGACTGGGCCATTTTTTCGGCGCCGGCGCCAAAAAAGTGGCCTGGGGGGCCTGTTGGGGGCGCGGCTGGAGATGCCCTAAGCAATCAAGCAAAGTAGAAAACAAAGATATGGAGTCTAGAATGTCTTGTTTGCAGCGTACTACCAAACCATGCATCCCACAACATTATCAGTACACCAGATATGTTTTAGCCACCTCTATATTGTGTCATGATCCACTAACTTCTTTAATCAGCATGAGTGGTGCATGCATGATATTCCTTTCGTTTCAAAATTCTTGTCTTAAATTTGTTTAGATACGGATGTATCTAATTAATGTTAGACAAAAAATTTAGGACAGAAAGTATAATCTAGGCACCATAATGAAACGAAAACATTTTATGTGAAATATACGAGCCACACTAGCGGCCAGAATGTCACCTAGGCCTGAGGCCTGCCACTCAGTCCCCAGAGTCTTCCGAACAGCTTTGTTAAGGTCCCGGAGGTAAACCTGCTGCACAAAGGCTGCACATTACAGGTTAAGGGAGTGAATTGCAATAAACCATTACATTTCGGGTTTGCTATGCGGAAAGCCACCAGGTCGCTAATCATTTGCAAAAAAACCCGCACATTGAGTAAACATTTTGCAGTTTGCACTGAACAGGTGATTTGGCGTGGTTGAGGGCGTTTCCGACAGGTGGGGCCCAAAATCTGTCGAAGTGGCATAACGGACGGCAAACGACATCGTCTGCTCGAGACGACTTGGTCGGCTCGCGTCGGTCGGGCCGACCGCGTCGGCCCCACTCCACTTCTCACTCACTCGCTCCTTTGCTCTCCCTCACGCTCTCAACCTTGCTCTGCCTCCTCTCGTCTCCTCTCGCCGCCGGCCGCCATGGTGTCTTGGAGCGACGGCGAGAGCAGTGAGGACTCTGACGTGCAGTTCATCTCTTCGTACGGCTCCCCTATTGAGGTCAGGTGGTTCCAGCAGGACTGCATTTAGGGTTTTGATTTGGGCATTTTGGATTTAGGGTTTCAGCTCGATTTGAACCAGTACATCTATGTTGCCTAGATCCCACCAACAATCGGTGACTCGTTGTTCACTGGTGCTGCTGACGATTTGAGGGTGATGTGCGAGCATGACAAGCCAGGGAAGAAATGTGTTGCATTCCAGGGAATAAGCACTGGGAGGAGGTTCATTTCTTGTGCCCTAGAAGTAAGTTAGCAAATTAGTTGCAAACTGATACCTCTCCTGTGTAGTACATCTCATCTGTTCTAGGGTTCACTGTTCATGTTCTAGGGTTCACTGTTCATTGTTCATAGTTCCTATTCAAAGTTCTTAGATACCTATTTTTGTTCATAGTCACTGTTCATGGTTAGGGACACCTTAACTTTGTTAGCAAATGGATTTTTGTTTAATTTTTTCAGTTGAATTGATCTAACTAAATCTGCACCTTAACTGTAACCTTAACTTAATTGAATATGTAACATGTGACAAAATGTTTGAACTACTTTATTTTGTATTGCAAGGAGCTAAGAACTGTAGATTAGTGCAGTGGGTAGATGAGGAGTGGCCAGATCATCTGCAGAATGCCCTCCACAAACTGTGGCTTATGTATGAGGAAAGCAACCAGGCCAATAAGATGGCATGCCTGGAGCATTCATTTACTGTGCATGATCTAAAACAACAGAAAAAAGAGTTGCAGGAGACTTATGAGAAGCTTGTTGAAGATGTGAACAACCTCTTGGATTCCCATTATAATGTGCCACAAGTAAATGATCTTAATGTTGCTGACATCATCATGGAAAAGGATGTTGAGATCAAAAAATTGAAGACAGTTGTTGATCAGTTGAAGTTGATTCATGTTGCTCAAGGCACTGTCATTAGGAATTTGAAGTTCAATCATCTGAAAGAGAAGGAAAGGATGAGCTCTAATAAGAGGACTTTGGAGTTTTTCTTTGCTGACCTAAAGAAAGAGAAGCAGAAGCTGGATTGTTTCATTGCTGAGTTGATTAAAGAGAAGGAGAAGTTGAGCATTGAGAAGAGTACTTTGCAGTGTTCTATTGCTGACCTGAAGAAAGCTGGTGAAAGTAACAAGAGGAAGCTGAAGGAAATCAAGGATATTTGTGCTGAAGAATAAATTGTGCTATCATATGACCATGTGGGTCATTGTCTTTAGTTACTAGCTTTGAACTATGGCTTGTATGTGTTAAGTTTCAATCTGTTGAACTAAGATACTTTTGTGTGCTCAAGCATTGAACTATGGCTTGTAATGTGTGCTAAGTTTGAATCTATTGAACTAAGCTTTGAAGTATGTCATGGCATGTAATGGGTTGAGTTTGGATCCTTTAATGAAGGTGTTTGTAGTGTTATTTGTATGCTGGTTTGTGATGAAAGGTCTGTTTGTAGTTTGGATCCTTCATTTAGGAATTTGTCGACGCCGAGCCACCCTAAATGAAAAAATGCCTCACTTAGGGGTTGGTCGACGCCGAGCCACCCTAAGTGACAAATTTGCCTAACTTAGTGGTTGGTCGACGCCGAGCCACCCTAAGTGACAAATTTGCCTCACTTAGTGGTTGGTCGATGCCGAGCCACTCTAAGTGACAAATTTGCCTCACTTAGTGGTTGGTCGACGCCGAGCCACCCTAAGTGACAAATTTGCCTCACTTAGTGGTTGGTCGACGCCGAGCCACCCTAAGTGACAAATTTACCTCACTTAGTGGTTGGTCGACGCCGAGCTACCCTAAGTGACAAATTTGCCTCACTTAGTGGTTGGTCGACGCCGAGCCACCCTAAGTGACAAATTTACCTCACTTAGTGGTTGGTCGACGCCGAGCCACCCTAAGTGACAAATTTGCCTCATTTAGGGGTTGGTCGACACCGAGCCACCCTAAGTGACAAATTTGCCTCACTTAGGGGTTGGTCGACGCCGAGCCACCCTAAGTGACAAATTTGTGCATGATAGCCTCATCATCATCATAACTAGAAGATCATAAAAAAGATCATCATCATCACAAGGAAGTTTAAATGACAGCATCATAGAGAACATAATCATCCTCATGCATAAAAGTCTACATGACAGTCTACATGACATCCTCATGCATAAAATTCTTGATCATCATAACCATAATTAGGTAACTTACATAGTGCCATCACACAAAGTAGCCAAAATAGGCTGAATTAAATTGGTTTCAACATGACAAACTGACAGAAGTTTTCAACATGACAAACTGACAAAAGTTTTCAACATCACAAACTGATCATTGTTTTCAACATCACCATCATGAAATTACTTCTTCTTGCTGCCCTGAGAACAATTGAACCACTTAGACATCTTGTAAGTAGGTTTTCTCAGCCTTCCAGTACCTGAAGCTCTAGGTGGTATGAAGGTTTTCTTTGCCCTTGGCTTTGCAGCAGTAGAAGAACTTGGCCTTGAAGCTGCAGCAGTAGATGAACCTGGCCTTGAAGCATCAACAATAGATGCAGTTGCTCTCTTAGTTGTAGGAGGAGCTGATGGAGCTGCCCTAGGTGCTGGTGGAGTTGTACGTCTTGCCCTGGGAACTGCTGGAGCTGATGGAGCTGCCCTAGGTGCTAGTGGAGCAATAGTTCTTGCCCTGGGTGCTACTGGAGCTGATGGAGTTGCCCTTGGGGCTGATGATGGAGCTGCATCAACTCTTCTATTTTCCTGCTGTGTAAACATACAAAGATTAGAAAATACTATAGGAAATATAATCATAAAATGAATTTTTTGAAGTTTGGACAATAAACCTGATGTTGGTTCCTCCTCATTGCAAGGGTTGGCTTGAGATTTTTATCGCAGCTAGTGTACCTATGCCCACTCAAATTGCAATTACTACAAGTGATTGATGCCATCCTAGAAGTATCCTTGGGAGTTAGCTTCTCAAACTGATTCTTTCTCCTCTTTGTCCGCTTCTTTCCTAGCTTGTCTCTGAAAATAGGTGGCTCTATGTCAGGGTCCCAGTCTTTGGCCATAGATCAGGCCCAGACACATGATAGACAATTGGACTGTAGGCTGCTTGGTACATTGGTTTCTTGAAGAAATCACTAACAAAATCTTCTGGATGCAGTTTTGCCTTGTTAATTGCAGAAAAACCATGCTTGCAAGGAACCCCAGTCATGTCCCATTGGCTACACCCACATGTATGCACTTGCAGATTTACTGCATAAGTGCTTTCTCCACTGCTAACTTGGTATAGATTAAGTCCTACTTTGATGGACTGATAGTATCTGGCTTTATATTTTGCTTCTTCTAGCTTTTCAGCATATGTTGGGCATATCTGCCACTTTGCTGTCTCAGTCTTGGTCATATTAGCATTGAACTTAACTAGCAATTTAGTTTTGATGGCATCAACCATTGTTTTAATTGGTTTCCCTCTCACATCAAGTATCATTTTGTTGAAAACTTCACTGATATTGTTAACAACCAAATTAGTTTTACAATTTTTGTCCATGGCATGTCTAGCCCATGTATGCTTGGGTATCTTTCTAAGCCATTTCCAAGCTACCTCACACTCTCTTTTCATGCCATCCATTGCTTGATCAAAACCATGCTCAATATATGCATAACTAGCCTGATCCATGTACTTCTTTAACTCTTCACCTCTAAAGCCAGCTGTTTGAAAGTTCTGATAAATATGTCTAAGGCAGAATCTTTAAGGGCAATTTGGGAAGACATTGTTTATGGCTTTAAGAAGGCCCTGTTTAAATAACTAGTGTTTAAAAATAATATAACAACACACTATTTGACAGTGCTAAGCTTGCTAAATCTTTAGTACATATTAAGAATGATGATGTGTGAGTTTTCTTTTGTCTATCAGAAATGATAGTGTATGGGACATACTTCTCTGACTCACCACCAAGAGCATACTTGAGCTGGGTTAGAAACCAGGACCAGCTGGCAGTGTCTTCTTTGTCCACAATTGCAAATGCAATGGGAAAGATGTTGTTATTACCATCTCTTCCAGTTGCAGCCAATATTTGCTGCCCAGTTGTCAACTTAACAAAGCAACCATCAACACCTAAATCAAACATAACACATTAGTTCCAGGACATCATAAAAGATAGAAACTACACCAAGTAACGCAAGTACCTATGAAGGGTCTACAACCATTTAGGAAGCCCTGCTAGGATGGGCCTTCAACTGCTTTGTTGTAACAATGCATCTACTTGCAGGATTGGTATCCAACACAGCTTGGAGGTAATCCATTATCCTTGTGTATTGTACCCTCTGATCTCCTTCTACAACATTCTTAGCTGCTTTCCTTGCCCTGTAGGCCATGTGAATAGACACTTCTATTCCATGTTTTTTCTTCAAATTCTCCATTATTGCCTGCATTGGTGTGTTTATGTCTGACCTCAATTATTCTTCACACTCATGTGCCAACCACCTTGCAGTCACTTTGGTGCTCTCTCCTATACCAGCATAATTGTGGTACAAGTTCAATTTCTTTATGCAAAATGTCCTCTCATGTGCAATTTGGGAAGCAACAATGAAAAAAGGACAGTCATCTATGCTGCAAACTACAATAACCCTATCTGAGCAGTTCCTATGAAATGAGTAGTTTCTGTTTTGTGAGATGTGAAATATAAGAACTACCCTCCTGAACTGCTGGACATCTAGGAAACAAATTTTCCTAACAAATTGTCCTTGTGGGTTTTCCCTCTTCTCATCATACCAAACCCTAAGTTTATTCTTTTTGTCCCTGCTCTTCCTACCATTTGGTAGCTTAAATGGTGGAAGCTGAGCCCCATCATTCTCTTCCTGACTTAAGTCACCTGGGTTGCTCTCCTCATCAGATGAAGGTACCCAGACTTGCTCTATAATTTGATCCAAGCTTGCATGAGATCTTATTGTTGGCCCTTTTCCCCTCCTCTGACTTCCTCCTGTGCTGCTGCTACCTCCTACACTGCTTCCTCCTCTCCTGCCCTCATCTACTGGCTCCTCCTGTCCTGCCTCTTCCTCTCTTGCTTCATCCTCCTCCTCATCATCTGGTCCATAAAGCTCATCCACATCAGTGTCTCCTTCAAAGTGATATAGTGGATCTTCTTTATGCCTCTTCATTGCCTCCAACCTAGATAATATGTCCTCATCATCCAGATATTCATCCTCACTTTCACTGTCAGTGAACTCTTCAGCGAGCAGCTGTGGGAGTTTTCTTTTTGTTGTCTTGTACTTCTCTCTTTGTATCTTATTACTCCTGAACTTCTGAATCTCTTCATTTCTCTTCTGCTCCATCATCTGCTCAATGTGCTCTTGCTCTTGGTTTGTCTCCATGAAATACTCATGCCTCTCATTACCATAGTCCAATGCAAACTCAGGTTCACTCGGGCCCTTTTGCTTCAATAAACAAGAGCTCTCTTGTGTGTTCATGACTTGGACTGGCTGTGGTTGGGGCTTCAATGGACTGGGGAAAAGAACTCCTGATTTGTCTACCTCATAAACAAGTGGTACACCTATTTCAGACAAAGGAACCTGCTCTTCATAAACTTGACCAATGTTCAAATCAGCTGGTCTAGGTGCATCACTTCTCATAATTGTAATGTTATCAACATTCTTTCCTTTACTAGCTATGTCATCCAAATTTCTTCCACCTTGTCATCATCAGTTATTTCTTCCATTCCTGACACCCCAACTCCTGGATCTCTAACATAATGCATAAAATCCCTTGAACTATAGCCTTCTACCTCTATTAGGCCAATGAGATTCCAGAATGTTATGTCTGACAAACAAATTGTTCTTTCCAAATTATCTTTCTCTAGGAAATGGAACCTTACTTCCCATTCTTCATCATCGAAGCTACAAATTCAGTCAAAATTATTGTTTGGTACTCAAATACAAGGTTCACACTTTAGTTAAAGTTGTTGTTAATTACAATACTAAAGTTACAATTAATTTAGTTGACAACAACAATAATAGTTTGACAGAGAGGATTTGAGCAATCAACTGACATATGACAGCAACAACATGTGCCGGAGAGATTTGAGCAATCATTTGACAGTCCATTCACAATAGAAATATTGTTAGCAATGCTGCAATGCTACAATACCTATTACACCACCATGGAACCCTAACCCTACAAACCATAACGAGTACTAAAATCCTAACACTAGAACCCTAACCCTAGAATGTCAATGGGGGAAATAGAAAGAAGGATGAGGGATGACTTACTCCACATCGCCGAAAGAGGAGGCAAAATGGTGGCTGCCCGTCGGATTTGCCTTCATCGCCTGGGCGAACGCTGTAGCCGCCGTGTATTCCAACGACTTCGTCGGCGCCGGCAGTTGGGGAGGAGGCAGCGCATTGGAAGCATTAGAGCTCCCGCAGAACTTCGGTGGATCTCCCTCACAGCCGCCCGGAGCATCCCCACTGGTAGCAGCTCGGTCGCGGAGGTCGCCGTCGCCAGGTTTCGCCGTCGCCATGGATTAGATCTGGAAGGAGGGAGAGGTTGTGTGGTCGGGCGCGGTCGGTCGATCTGTCCATCGCGAGCCGACCACGTCGTTTACAGCAGACGGTGCCGTTTGTTGTCTGTTATGACACGTCGACAGATTTTGGGCCCCACCTGTCGGAAACACCCTCAACCACGCCAAATCACTTGTTCAGTGCAAACTGCAAAATGTTTACTGAATGTGCGGTGTTTTTTGCAAATGATTAGCGACCTGGTGGTTTTCCGCATAGCAAGCCCGAAATGTGGTGGTTTTTTGCAATTCACTCCAGGTTAAGGCCCCGGATGTTAACAAGACAACTCTCTCATGATTAGATGAGAGCTTGATTAAGCTCAACTGAATACTCCCTCCGTCCGAAAATACTTGTCGGAGGAATGGATGTATCTAGATGTATTTTAGTTTTAGATGCATCCATTTATATTCATTTCTGTGACAAGTATTTCTGGACGGAGGGAGTACCTGATAGTCTCATCAGCTTTACACTTCATCATCATGAGTCATCGGCAAGTTAAATATCAAGGAAAATGGTCCCTCTCTCGATGACTCAACGTGCGTCGGTCATCTATGTGGTCATCCGATCCAACTTTGATCGTACGGTGCGCAAAGCAATGCGGACCGACCACCCGGTTTGCAACACGAGCCTTATTGCAAACACATGTGACCAACATGATGCTTGTTGCTTTTTAAGAAAAATTAGCCACGTCGCTTGGGTGCCACATAATGGTTCGATGAATGCGCAACAAGGCTCCTGTTGCAAAGGCTCGAGCGCAACGCGCCCATTCTTGCAAATTGTTACGCTGACGTGGATGAAGATTCAGAACATAACAGTTCGAGAAGCGCAACAAGGCCAGTGTTGCAAAGGCCCAAGCGCAACACACTCAATGCAAATGTCTGCAATCTGGCACATAATGGTTCAACGGGAGTGCAAGAAGGCTCGTGTTGTAAAGGCCCGAATGCAACACACTTAATGTCGCAAATAGTGTGCTGACACGGACGGAGATCGGACGACTATCTCACCCACCCAACACTTAACGTCCGTCGACCACGCACTCCGGATCAGATAGCCAGCCAAGACCAGCAAGTTAACTCCTAATCTGTATTTCTTCCGCCGCAATAAAAATTATAAAAACATATTGCTTGGTGCCTGAATTGCGAGTTTTTTTCGTTGACTAACTAAAACCTTCATTTAGTGCTATCATAGTACCACATATATATACTCCATTCTAAGCTACTCCTTCCGTTTAGAATTATAATATGTTTTAGATAGGAGTATTTTAATATGAACCACATACGGATTGAAATGACTAAACAAATACACTGAAACGCGCATGTATACATCAGATTTAGAAAGAAAGAAAAGTTAGAGCATCTTATAATAGTGGACGGAGGGAGTAGCATCCAATTAAACCGGGATCACATGTAACCAACTCAATTGTGTGGCCCAGTGCTTCTATCTCAAGGCTATTAGGAGTATACAGAACGGGCAAATGACCATGCAAAGCAAGCAAAAGTATGTTAGTATCTTAACGAAAAGTGGAGAGAACAAATTAAAGCAGGTTCTGGCAACCTAGCTAAACAGATTGCATTTTTGTTCTATTTTTGTTTAACGATCTTAAAGGAGAGCTTTATTGGTACTTACACCGGTCATGTCGTTAGTTAACCAGCACCTTTCTCATGATCTAATTAAGTAATAGATATGCGATATTCTCTCCGGTCTTTTACGCTGTATCATGAGTGCAATGCTAAGCGATGATCATGGATACCAAGCAGCTAATTAAGCGCGTATCTGATTCTAAGTAAATACCATGATCCCAGGGAATTAGACCGTTTGATTAGCCAATAGCACTAAGCTTCTTGCTTATACATGGAAATCCATGTACCACAAGCAAGCAAGCAAGCAGAAAACAGCCAAAAACATACTGTCTAGCTAATTAAAATGGCATGTCTACCAACCATACATGCATCACACAGCATTATCAGAATATATCAGACATGTTTTAGCTTAGCTCTATATCGTGTCATGATCCACTAACAGCTTTAATCAGCATGATTATTGCGTGCATAGTCTAATCTAGACATCATACATTAATCCACGGACCTTTCCTGGGAATTACTTTCCGATTGTACTCCTGACTTTTCTGAACTCCTAACTGAGAGTACAGCCTAATTATTCTGTCGGTCCGGCGTCGCTATGTCTAAAACTGATGTTAACAAGCTAGCTTCCAAATGATTATATTAAGCACGAGTGGAGAAGTGATAGTCTCTTCAGCTTTACACTGGGTCATCATGAGCCATGGGCAAGCTAATATCAATCACACGCTCCGCAGATAGCTAGCCCACACTAGCAAGTAGAAAGAGAAGAAAAAGGAAGCTGAAACCTAGCCTCTCTGCATCATTTGTGATGCACACAACTTTTTTATATTAATTATTACTCAAAATATATAACAAAGTCAATCACAGCCGAATAATTACAAGATACTCCAAAAGAAGTGATAGTCTCTTCAGCTTTACACTGTGGGTCATCATGAGTCATGGGCAAGCTAATATCAATCACACGCTCGGCAGCTAGCTAGCCAAGACCAGCAAGTCAGTTAATCCATTTCTGGTCTAGAAAATAGAAACTAACCTATTTCTCGTTTTTCATAAAGCATGGATTTTATTAAATTATTAAAATGAAGTATCAAGAAGATACAAACACAATAAACACACATTAGATCTCCGCATCGACTAGTATGCTCATAGCACACATCAACACACACAACAAATCACAGCCACAAAAGCAGTCATATAAGACTAAAGCTCTAGCTGCATAAGTGAAAGGAGAAAAACTCCGAAGAAACAAGAAACACTGGTCGATGAACTACAACAATGACCATTCGTACCAACCATTTCTTGAAATCACAAAAACAACAAGAAATGTTCTCGAGCAACAAGGCCTCCAAAAAGGGTAGGATGGTCAAGCGCCACGGTGGTGGATCCAACAACCAAAAGTTAGGCTAACTCCAACGCAAGGACGCATTTCGTCCGTTCACGTCAGCTTGGTTCGTGTGCACAAAACCACGGCCTAACCCGCCGACGCAAACGGACAGATTATGTGTTTTTATCCGCTTGGAACCTTTCCGGCTTGGGCCGGGTTAGCATCCGCGGGACACACAACAGACGCCTGCGAGTCTTCCCCTTGCCGGCCAGTCTGTGGCACACCATCTCCATTCCCATCATTTCTCTCCTGAAATGCACCCGGCCTCCCACCATGGCAGACGCGCCCAACCCCGCCACCGGCTCCTTCCCCGTCACCCCGCCCATTCTGGTCTGCTTGCACCGTGGCTCAGAAGAAGCCGAAGGAGATCACCCTGGAGGAGAGGCAACCCGTACAGCAAAGCGATCCGGTCGAAGGAAGAGAAATAAGGAAATAGAAGACACCGCCACAGCCGCTCAGGCCCAGGCCGCCACTGCGGAGAGCGAGACCCTTGTCGCCAAGGCCTTGCAACAGGCCTTCCTCATGTGAGGGTGCCATGAGCTGAGCAGCACGGGATCGTCAAAGGCCCTCCCGCCTAGGCTTCCGAAGTCACCGCCCATATCCATAACGCTGCGGATCTAAGGGTTCCTTCCCGTACACGACCTGGCCGCTTCCCGATTCTCCACATCGCCATGGGACAGCTAACCGAAAATGGGTGACCACATGTAGGCCTTCCCCCTGGTGCCCTCAGTGATCTCGAGGCCACATTTGTGGCCGGACAGTCTGCTGGGATGCAAAGGAAGCACCCAGGGTGGTCTCCCTGGAAAACTTACCCGATGCCCGCAACTTGTTTGATGAAACGCCCACCCCAACTGAAGGAAATATGCCCTAGAGGCAATAATAAAGTTGTTATTTATATTTCCTTATATCATGATAAATATTTATTATTCAAGCTAGAATTGTATTAACACGAAACTTAGTACATGTGTGAATACATAGACAATACACGGTGTCCCTAGTATGCCTCTACTTGACTAGCTCGTTAATCAAAGATGGTTATGTTTCCTAACCATAGACATGTGTTGTCATTTGATGAAAGGGATCACATCATTAAGAGAATGATGTGATGGGCAAGACCCATCCGTTAGCTTAGCATTATGATCGTGACAGTTTTATTGCTACTGCTTTCTTCGTGACTTATACATGTTCCTTTGACTATGAGATTATACAATTCCAGAATACCGGAGGAACACCTTGTGTGCTACCAAACATCACAACGTAACTGGGTGATTATAAAGATGCTCTACAGGTGTCTCCGAATGTGTTTGTTGGGTTGGCATAGATCACGATTAGGATTTGTCACTCCGTGTTTTAGAGAGGTATCTCTGGGCCCTCTCGGTAATGCTCATCACTATAAGCCTTGCAAGCAATGTGACTAATGAGTTAGTTATAGGATGAAGCATTACGGAACGAGTAAAGGGACTTGCCGATAATGAGATTGAACTAGGTATGATGATACCGACGATCGAATCTCGGGCAAGTAACATACTGATGACAAAGGGAACAACGTATGTTGTTATGCGGTTTGACTAATAAAGATCTTCGTAGAATATGTAGGAACCAATATGAGCATCCAGGTTCTGCTATTGGTTATTGATCAGAGATGTGTCTTGATCATGTCTACATAGTTCTCGAACCCGTAGGGTCTGCACGCTTAACGTTCGATGACAATTTGTATTATGAGTTATGTGATGTGATGACCGAAGTTTGTTCGGAGTCCCGGATGAGATCACGAACATGACGAGGAGTCTCGAAATGGTCGAGACATAAATATTGATATATTGGAAGGCTATGTTAGGACACCGGAAAGGTTTCGAAAGAGTTCAGACATTTTTTGGAGTACCGGGAGGTTACCGGAAACCCCCGGGGGAAGTAGTGGGCCTTCATGGGCCTTAGTGGAAAGGAGAGGGGGGCCACAAGGGAGGCTGTGCCCCTCATGGCAAGTCCAAATTGTACTAGGGAGGGGGCGGCGCCCCCCCTCTTTCCTTCTCCCTCTCCTACTCCTTCCCTCTCTCCCTCTCTTGGAAAGGAAGGGGACTCCAACTAGGATAGGGAATCCTAGTTAGACTCCCCCTATGCCGTGCGCTCCTACTGGCCGCCGGCCTCCTCCCTCCCTCCTTTATATACGGGGGCAGGGTAGCACCCCAAAACACAACAAACAATCTCTTAGCCGTGTGCGGTGCCCTCCTCCATAGTTTAACACCTCGGTCATATCGTCGTAGTGCTTAGGCGAAGCCCTGCGCCGGTAACTTCATCATCACCGTCACCATGCCGTCGTGCTTAAGTAACTCTCCCTCGTCCTCAACTAGATCAAGAGCTCGAGGGACATCATCGTGTTGAACGTGTGCTGAACACAGAGGTGCCATACGTTCGGTACTTGGATCGGTTGGATCGTGAAGATGTTCGACTACATCAACCGCGTTACTAAATGCTTCCGCTTTCGGTCTACGAGGGTACATGGACACACTCTCCCTTCTTGTTGCTATGCATCTCCAAGATAGATCTTTTGTGATCGTAGGGTTTTTTTTGAATTACTACGTTCCCCAACAATGGCATCCGAGCTAGGTCTATGCGTAGATGTTATATGCACGAGTAGAACACAAAGAGTTGTGGGCGATATAGTCATACTGCTTACCACCAACGTCTTACTTTGATTCAGTGGTATGGTTGGATGAAGTGGCCTGGACCGACATTACATGACCGCGTTCATGAGACTGGTTCTACCGACGTGCTTTGCACATAGGTGGCTGGCGGGTGTCTGTTTCTCCAACTTTAGTTGAATCGAGTTTGACTACGGTCAGTCCTTGTTGAAGGTTAAAACAACACACTTGGCAAAAAATCGTTGTGGTTTTGATGCGTAGGAAAGAACGGTTCTTGCTAGAAGCCCGTAGTAGCCACGTAAAACTTGCAACAACAAAGTAGATGACGTCTAACTTGTTTTTGCAGGGCTTATTGTGATGTGATATGGTCAAAACATGATGTGATATAAATTGTTGTATGACATGATCATGTTTTGTAACAGAGTTATTGGCAACTGGCAGGAGCCATATGGTTGTCGCTTTATTGTATGAAATGCAATTGCCATGTAATTGCTTTACTTTATCACAAGATAGTCATAGTAGCAATAGTTGGCAAGACGACAACGATGCTACGATGGAGATCAAGGTGTCAAGCCGGTGACGATGGAGATCATGACGATGCTTCGGTGATGGAGATCATGAGCACAAGATGATGATGGCCATATCATGTCACATATTCTGATTGCATGTGATGTTTATCTTTTATGCATCTTATTTTGCTTAGTACGACAGTAGCATTATAAGATGACCCCTTACTAAATTTCAAGGTATAAGTGTTCTACCTGAGTATGCACCGTTGCTACAGTTCGTCGTGCCGAGACACCACGTGATGATCGGGTGTGATAAGCTCTATGTTCACATACGACAGGTGCAAGCCAGTTTTGCACGTGCAAAATACTCAGTTAAACTTGACGAGCCTAGCATATGCAGATATGGCCTCGGAACACTGAGACCGAAAGGTCGAACATGAATCATATAGTAGATATGATCAACATAGTGATGTTCACCATTGAAAACTACTCCATTTCACATGATGATCGGACATGGTTTAGTTGATTTGGATCACGTGATCATTTAGATGACTAGAGAGTTGTCTATCTAAGTGGGAGTTCTTAAGTAATATGATTAATTAAACTTTAATTTATCATGAACTTAGTCCTGATAGTTTTTGCATGTCTACGTTATTGTAGATCAATGGCCCATGCTACCGTTCCCTTGAATTTTAATGCGTTCCTAGAGAAGGCTAAGTTGAAATATGATGGTAGCAATTACACGGACTGGGTCCGTAACTTGAGGATTATCCTCATTGCCGAACAGAAGAATTACGTCCTGGAAGCACCGCTAGGTGCAAGGCCTGCTGCAGGAGAAACTGCAGACGTTATGAATGTCTGGCAGAGGAAAGCTGGTGACTACTTGATAGTTCAGTGTGCCATGCTTGACGGCATAGAATCGGGACTTCAAAGATGTTTTGAACGTCATGGAGCATATGAGATATTCCAAGAGTTGAAGTTAATATTTCAAGCAAATGCCCGAGTTGAGAGATATGAAGTCTCCAACAAGTTCTATAGTTGCAAAATGGAGGAAAATAGTTCTGTCAGGGAACACATACTCAGAATGTCTGGGTACCATAACCACTTGACTCAGCTGGGAGTTAATCTTCTTGATGATAGTGTCATTGATAGAGTTCTTCAATCATTGCCACCAAGCTATAAAGGCTTCGTGATGAACTATAATATGCAAGGGATGACGAAAACGATTTCCGAGCTCTTCGCAATGCTAAAGGCTGCGGAGGTAGAAATCAAGAAGGAGCATCAAGTGTTCATGGTTAACAAGACCACTAGTTTCAAGAAAACAAGCAAAGGGAAGAAGGGGAACTTCAAGAAGAATAGCAAGCAAGTTTCTACTCCCGGGAAGAAGCCCAAGTCTGGAACTAAGCCTAGAACTGAGTGCTTCTATTGCAAAGGGACTGGTCACTGGAAACGGAACTGCTCCAAGTATTTGGCGGATAAGAAGGATGGCAAAGTGAAAGGTATATTTGGTATACATGTTATTGATGTGTACCTTACTAATGCTCGTAGTAGCACCTGGGTATTTGATACTGGTTCTGTTGCTCATATTTGCAACTCGAAACAGGGTCTACGAATTAAACGAAGATTGGCTAAGGACAAGGTGACGATGCGCGTCGGAAATGGTTCCAAGGTCGATGTGATCGCCGTCGGCACACTACCTCTACATCTACCTTTGGGATTAGTTTTAGACCTAAATAATTGTTATTTGGTGCCAGCGTTGAGCATGAACATTATATCTGGATCTTGTTTGATCCGAGACGGTTATTCATTAAAATCAGAGAATAATGGTTGTTCTATTTATACGAGTAATATCTTTTATGGTCATGCACCCTTGTTGAGTGGTCTATTTTTGTTGAATCTCGATCGTGGTGATACACATGTTCATAATATTGAAGCCAAAAGATGCAAAGTTTATAATGATCGTGCAACTTAATTGTGGCACTGCCGTTTAGGTCATTTTGGTGTAAATCGCATGAAGAAACTCCATGTTGATGGGCTTTTGGAATCACTTGATTATGAATCCCTTGGTGCTTTCGAACCATGCCTCATGGGGAAGATGACTAAAACTCCGTTCTTCGGAACAATGGAATGAGCTATTGGCTTATTGGAAATAATACAAACAGATGTATGCAGACCAATGAGTGTCGAGCCTCATGGTGGGTATCGTTATTTTCTGACCTTCACAGATGATTTGAGCAGATATGGGTATATCTACTTAATGAAACATAAGTCTGAAACATTTGAAAAGTTTAAACAATTTCAGAGTGAAGTGGAAAATCATCGTAACAAGAAAATAAAATTTCTACGATCTGATCGTGGAGGAGAATATTTGAATTACGAGTTTGGTCTTTGTTTGAAACAATGTGGAATAGTTTCGCAACTCACGCCACCTGGAACACCATAGCGTAATGGTGTGTCCATACGTTGTAACCGTACTTTATTGGATATGGTGCGATCTATGATGTCTCTTACTTATTTACCGCTATCGTTTTGGGGTTATACTTTAGAGACGACTACATTCACATTAAATAGGGCTCCATTGAAATCCGTTGAGACGACACCATATGAACTGTGGCTTGGCAAGAAACCCAAGTTGTTGTTTCTTAAAGTTTGGAGTTGCGATGCTCATGTGAAAAACCTTCAACCTGATAAGCTTGAACCCAAATCGAAGAAGTGCGTCTTCCATAGGATACCCAAAGGAAACTGTTGGGTACACCTTCTATCACAGATCCGAAGGCAAGATATTCGTTGCTAAGCATGGATACTTTCTAGAGAAGGAGTTTCTCTAGAAAGAAGTGTGTGGGAGGAAAGTAGAACTTGATGAGGTAATTGTACCTTCTCCCGAATTGAAAAGTAGTTCATCACAGAAATTAGTTCCAGTGATTCCTACACCAATTAGTGAGGAAGTTAATGAAACTTCATATCAAGTTACTACCTAACCTCGTAGGTCATCCAGAGAACAGTCCGCACGAGAGTGGTACGACAAGCCTGTTCTGGAAGTCATGTTACTAGACCATGATGAACCTATGAACTATGAGGAAGCGATAATGAGCCCAGATTCCGCAAAATGGCTTGAGGCCATGAAATCTGAGATGGGATCCATGTATGAGAACAAAGTGTGGACTTTGGTGGACTTTCCCGATGATCGGCAAGCCATAGAAAATAAATGGATCTTCAAGAAGAAGACGGATGCTTAAGTTAAAGGAGTTGACTACGATGAGACCTTCTCACCCGTAGCGATGCTTAAGTCTGTTCGAATCATGTTAGCAATTGTCGCATTTTATGATTATGAAATTTGGCAAATGGATGTCAAAACTGCATTTCTTAATGGATTTCTTAAAGAAGAATTGTATATGATGCAGCCAGAAGGTTTTGCCGATCCAAAAGATGCTAACAAAGTGTGCAAGCTCCAGAGATCCATTTATGGACTAGTGCAAGCCTCTTGGAGTTGGAATATACGCTTTGATAGTGTGATCAAAGCACATGGTTTTATACAGTTGTTTTGTAACATCCCAAATTTCCAATTTGGAATGTTATACATAGATCATCATTGCATATCATATTTTATTGCATTTTGGTTGATCCTAGAAATTCAAAGCAACTCAAGGACCCACGGAGAGAGTTGGGGATTTCGTTATTTCCATATTTGAATTTTCTCAAATATTAAAAAGAGGATCATTTTGGTTTTAATCATTTTTGTCTCTGAATATTTCAAATATAAAAATAAAAGAGAGGAGATAGTATGACTTCTCCAAAATAAAATAAATATTGGAGGGAAAATGTTAAAATCAAATATATTTTATTTGGATTTTATTACTATTTTATTGGAATTAGAAAAATTGCTCATTTTCAAATATTGCACTTTAGACGAGAAAATGTTCACTTTGTTCTAAATATTTCATTTAGACGGTGAAAATTTGTTTTGGCATTTTAGAATTTTATTTTATTTTATTAGGATTTTTCTGTTCGGCGGAAGTTATTTTTAAAAAAAGTTCACGCGTCGCCTGACTCGGCCAGCCGCCGCCTCCCCGCGCCTTGCGCGCGCGCCCGAGTGGGCCTCGGCCCAAGCTGCCGCCCCGGTCGACTCCGACCCCCAGGCGGAGTCCCGCCGTCGCACGTCGCCGCCGGCGAAGCCGTCGACGCCTCGGACTCCCTCCATCCGACCCCTCCCCAAGCCACCACCCCCGGCCGCTTATAAAACCCGCCGCCCTCTCCTCTCCGCCAGCCACCGCCGCCTCGCCCCGCATCCACAGCCGC
>NC_041381.1:134731176-134766683 GCF_002162155.2 Triticum dicoccoides
TCCACAGCCGCGGCAACTGCCGCCGCTGCCAACGCCGCCGCCGCCTCCCGCCACCGCCGCCGGAGCCCTAGCCGCCGCCCGGAGCCCGCCAACTCCGCCTCTCCTCGCCCCGCCCCGCCGGAGGTAGCCACCGCCGCCGCAGGTCGTTCCTCATTTTTTCGGTTAACCGTTCGGTTTTTTTAGAAACCCTAGATCTAGTTTTTTTATTAGATCGGTTCGGTTTTTTCCGGTTTGGTTAAATAACAGACGTTCATTCGTACATTCGTTTTCCGCAATTATTTTCAATCACGATTTCTGCAGACAGCGAACGTTCGTTCCTATTCGTCTCATTTTATTTTCCAGGGTTTTCCGCGATTATTTTCGATCGCGATTTCTGCCCCGATCTTCGACCTAGTTTATCTTTTTACTCGTTTATCCGTTTTGGATGAAAAAGAGCCTAGATCTTTGTCTCGAAGCCCTCTTTCTGTTTAACTAACTTGAACATGATTTTGGTACTGTAAAATTTGACTTTAGTCCAGATTAGTAAACGATTCTTGTTTCTTTCGTAGTTTGAGTTTCGTTGCTCCGTTTGATTCGATTCTTTTGCAAAACGGAGTTCTTCAGTTGAACTTTCTGGTTAGATCTTTTATTTGAGTTTTACCCGTTCTTCTAGTTGAGTGCTTATGTGTGCTACTGTTTGTTTGCGATAGAATTTCCGGAGTGCGAAGTGTGCTACTACGAGTCCCTAGGTTTTGCTAATCATCATCAATGCAAGTAACACTTTGATCATATCCCTTTATTACCCAGTTCTTATGCATTAGTTTCAATCCCCAAACATTGCATTGTTAGGATGTGAATAACATGTGGGTTTTGGGAAGTAGTTGATGAGGTAGAACCTATTGTCCTTTTATTATCAAACCTTTGGGAGTTACTTCTACGTTATGCTTAGGATTGCTATGCTATGCTCGTAGACGTGGATTGGGTGAGTGTATCCATGACAGATGTGAGAACTGTTAATTAATGGTTAACTTAAGGTGGCTACTTAAATACACATCTGGGTGGATTGGTTGTGGGCACCTGGAGAATCCAGTGTTGTCCTAGGATATCCTGGATTACCCGTGTGATCATCCTACGGTTCGCCACCCAGGCTCAAAGGGATCATAAGACATTTTCATGCTAGAAACTTCCATGTGCAGCCACAAGCTAATATGGGCTCTAGCATAGTTGAGTAGGTTGCATGACCTCTTTTAGTGGTGGGCTAGTAGATGTAGGGGAAAGTAGGTGTAATTATCCACCCAGAGTAAAGAGTTAATGTTTCTGAAAGACTGTGTCTCGGTCATCCGTTTCTCAAACACCCTGTAGTGCGAGAAATCCAACGGAGAAGATCGAGTCTTGTGGGGAAAAGTGCGCAAACCTCTGCAGAGTGTACAAATTAATCATGGTTAGCCGTGTCCCCGATTATGGACATATTGAGTATCTGGTTCTTGGATTATCATGTTGATCTCATCACATTAAATTAATTTGTTGGGTTTAATTGATGATGTTTAATTGGGATTGAGTTGGAGGAACCTTCTCTATGTTTAACAACCACCATGATAGTTAAATAAAATATATTCCTTTGATGTAGGGAAAATTTGGCTTTATGCAAAACTTTAACCATAGAGCTTTCCACCAGCCATATATGCATGTAGTGATAGCATTTATTCTGTTCATTACACTCTTGTGTTACTTTGCCAGCATATTCCATGTGCTAAGCAGTTTCGAGCTGCAACATATCATGCTGCAGACTTTACAGATGATGAGTAAGGTGCCATAGGTCGTTGTCGTTCATTCAGCTATGCCGTTGAAGTTGATGGACTCACTTTATCTTCCAAGTCTTCCGTTGTTATCTTATTTAGATCGCTTTAAGCCATTTTAATGTAATAAGCTCTCTTTTGAGACATTCGATGTAATAAGTGTGTGATTGAAACTTTGTTATAAATCCTCGAGTACTGTGTGTGTCAGCATTACCAATCCAGGGATGACACTAATGCACAAAGACTAGACTGTTAGAGGTCTGGCCGCTACAAGATGGTATCAGAGCACACGCTGACTGTAGGACACAACCACTAAGTTAAACCATAGGTCACTCTTCTCTACTCATTTTTGACTCCTCACCTTTTTCCACTCTATAAGATGGCGGACTCAAGGAACAAGTTTACACAACCGGATGAAGATACACCTTTTGGATGACACCTGAAGGAAGCTACTAGGTACCTGAACATCGGAATACCAAGCTTCACCGGGACCTACATCGCCACTTTACCAGAAGAGGAGCGTTGGATGATTCGATTTCAAGTTCCAGGAAGGATGTTCATTCCAGTCACAGAGCCCATAGAGTTTTCCTTTGATGCACCAACCTGGAGTCTAGGAAAGAGCATGGCGGCCCACATCGCCATGGGACGCATTGGAGAAGTTTATCACAAGGATCTTAAGGACACTATCTACCAAATATGTGGGCGCCGAGATGAGCAATGGGAGATGATCAACACCAGGAGGGACATGTCCATTGCAGCTTTCATCCAGGAGTTAAACTAGCACATTCGTCGCCAGGAGAACCAGATGTGCGCAAGCATGATAGATCTGAAGAAGGCAATGACCAAGATTACGGATCTAGAAGAGGAACTCAAGTCTACACGTGATGGATACGAGGAGGAAATGACGATACTAGTGGAAAAGAATGACAACCCGACAAGGAAGCTAGGAGTATTCTTGGGAGACCCCGCGCTAGGAGGAGAAGACGATGATTCCAAGGACATTCATTCAGAGGACTACATCATCATCGACGACACCGATTCTGACCCTGATGATAGCGATGATGACTATGTTGATGAAGCTGGAGCAGATATCATGGATTCTTCCACCGATTAAAGCTTGTAGTCGACCACCATATCAGTAGTAGCATTCTTCCATGTATATAGTATAGTCCGAGCACTTTTGTAACGATAGTTAGACCGATTGTATGCCCTTGTTTGAATTGATTGAAGTGATATGATTGTGTTTGTCTCATGTGCATATGGGTAGTGTTTTCCCTTTAGACCTTATTCTATTCTGATTTCTCATCTTTTCTAAACCCATCAGATGCCTCCAAGACGTGACAACGGATTTGCCTTCCCACCGGAGCTCACTCAGTTGATCTAGCAGCAGAATACCTTGATGCAGCTACTAGTTTAGAATCAGAACCAAGGCAACAACAACAACAACAACAACCCACCACCACCACCACCACCTGTTGATCACTTAGCCCGTTTCCTAAGGCTGAATCCACCGGTGTTCTCTAGTAGCACTGAGCTGATTGTTGCAGATGATTGGCTCCGCAAGATTGGAAGGGAGCTGATCACTGCATGATGCACAAATGAGGAGAGAGTGCGTTTGCTGCACATCAGCTTGATGGACCCGCAACATCATGGTGGGAGAATTTCACAGCCACTTACCCCATTGACACTGTTACATGGGATCAGTTTCAACAGGCTTTCGGCACTAACCATGTCTCAGCAGGAGCTATGAACATGAAGAAGCACGAGTTTCACAACTTGCGCCAAGGAGGGCACATAGTGAGACAGTATGTGGATGAGTTTAGTAAGTTAGCCTGTTATGCCCCTAATGACGTAGCAACAGATGCTGCTAAGCAAGAGAAGTTTTTGGAACGACTGAACGATGAGTTGAGCATGCAGTTGATGGTCGCAACATTCAACAATTACTAGGAGTTGGTAGATAGAGCTCTTATGATTGAAGGGAAGCAGCAGTAGATAGATAGCTGCAAGAGGAAGTATGGACAAGGGAAGTACAATTTCGGAGCTCAGCAGAGACCCCGTTTTACCTCGAATTCGGGAGGACTGATATGTCTCCAACGTATCTATAATTTTTGATTGTTCCATGCTATTATATTACACCTTTTGGATGTTTATGGGCTTTATTTTACACATTATTATCATTTTTGGGACTAACCTACTAACCGGAGGCCCAGCCCATATTGCTATTTTTTGCCTATTTCAGTATTTCGAAGAAAAGGAATATCAAACGGAGTCCAAACGGAATGAAACCTTCGGGAGCGTGATTTTTGGAACGAACATGATCCAGAGGACTTGGAGTGCAAGTCAAGAAGTAGCCGAGGTGGCCACGAGAGGGTAGGCCCCCCCTACAGGGCGCTGATAACCCACAAGTATAGGGGACCGCAACAGTTTTCGAGGGTAGAGTATCCAACCCAAATTTGTTGATTCGACACAAGGGGAGCTAAAGAATATTCTCAAGTATTAGCAGCTGAGTTGTCAATTCAACCACACCTGGAAACTTAGTATCTACAGCAAAGTGTTTAGTAGCAAAGTAATATGATAGTGGTGGTAACAGTAACAAAAGTAAAGACAGCAAAAGTAATGTTTTTGGTATTTTGTAGTGATTGTAACAGTAACAACGGAAAAGTAAATAATCGAGAACCAGTATATGGAAAACTCGTAGGCACCGGATCAATGATGGATAATTATGCCGGATGTGGTTCATCATGTAACAGTCATAACATAGGGTGACACAGAACTAGCTCCAGTTCATCAATGTAATGTAGGCATGTATTCCGAATATAGTCATACGTGCTTATGGAAAAGAACTTGCATGACATCTTTTGTCCTACCCTCCCGTGGCAGCGGGGTCCTATTGGAAACTAAGGGATATTAAGGCCTCCTTTTAATAGAGAACCGAAACAAAGCATTAGCACATAGTGAATACATGAATTCCTCAAACTATGGTCATCACCGGGAGTGGTTCCGATTATTGTCACTTCGGGGTTGCCGGATCATAACACATAGTAGGTGACTATAGACTTGCAAGATAGGATCAAGAACTCACATATATTCATAAAAACATAATAGGTTCAGATCTGAAATTATGGCACTCGGGCCCTAGTGACAAGCATTAAGCATAGCAAAGTCATAGCAACATCAATCTCAGAACATAGTGGATACTAGGGATCAAAACCCTAACAGAACTAACTCAATTACATGATAAATCTCATCCAACCCATCACCGTCCAGCAAGCCTACGATGGAATTACTCACGCACGGCGGTGAGCATCATGAAATTGGTGATGGAGGATGGTTGATGATGATGACGGCGACGAATTCCCCTCTCTGGAGCCCTTAACAGACTCCAGATCAGCCCTCCCGAGAGAGATTAGGGCTTGGCGGCGGCTCCGTATTGTAAAACGCGATGATTTCTTCTCTCTTGTTTTTTTCTCCCCGAAGGCCAATATATGGAGTTGGAGTTGGCGTCGGAGGGCCACCAGGGGGCCCACGAGGTAGGGGGGCGCGCCCCCACCCTCGTGGACAGGGTGTGGGCCCCCTGGTCTTCATCTTTTGCGAGGATTTTTTATTAATTATCCTAAGATATTCCGTGGAGTTTCAGGTCGTTCCGAGAACTTCTATTTTCTGCACAAAAACAACACCATGGCAATTCTGCTGAAAACAGCGTCAGTCCGGGTTAGTTCCATTCAAATCATACAAGTTAGAGTCCAAAACAAGGGCAAAAGTGTTTGGAAAAGTAGATACGACGGAGACGTATCAACTCCCCCAAGCTTAAACCCTTGCTTGTCCTCAAATTCAGTTGACAAACTGAAAGAGAAAAAGAAAAACTTTTACAAACTCTGTTTGCTCTTGTTGTTGTAAACATGAAAAGCCAACATTCAAGTTTCAGCAAATATTATGAACTAACCATTCTCACAATAACACAGTCTCACAATTACTCATATCAATAGCATAATCAGCTAGCGAGCTATAATAACAAAACTCGGATGACAACACTTTCTCAAAATAATTATAACATGATATAACGAAATGGTATCTCGCTAGCCCTTTCAGAGAACGCAAAACATAAATACAGAGCACCTTCAAAGATCAAGGACTGACTAAACATTGTAATTCATGGTAAAAGAGATCCAGTCAAGTCATACCTAATATAAACCAGTAATAATGAATGCAAACGACAGTGTGCTCTCCAGCGGGTGCTTTTTAATAAGAAGGATGATGACTCAACATAAAAGTAAATAGTAGGCCCTCCGCAGAGGGAAGCAGGGATTTGTAGAGGTGCCAGAGCTCAGTTTTAAAATAGAGATTGAATAACATTTTGAGCGGCATACTTTTGCTGTCAACGCAATAACTATGAGATGACGATATCTTCCATGCTAAACAAATTATAGGCGGTTCCCAAACAGAATGGTAAAGTTTATACTCCCCTTTCTCCACAAGCATCAATCCATGGCTTTCTCGAAACAACGAGTGCCTCCAACATTCAATGGGTCCCAAGGGGAGTTTTGTTTGCAATTATTTTGATTTAGTTTGCATAAAGCATGGGACTAGGCATCCCGGTGACCAACCATTTTCTTGTGAATGAGGAGCGGAGTCCACTACTCTTGAGAATAACCGCCTAACATGGAAGATAAGGGCAGCCCTAGTTGAAACATGAGCTGCTCGAGTATACAAAACAGAATTTCATTTGAAGGTTTGGAGTTTGGCACATACAAATTTACTTGGAGCGGCAGGTAAATACCGCATATAGGAAGGTATAGTGGACTCATATGGAACAACTTTGGGTTTTTAAGGAGTTTGGATGCACAAGCAATATTCCCGCTTAGTACAAGTGAAGGCTAGCAAAAGACTGGGAAGCGACCAACTGGGAGAGCGACAACAGTCGTAAACATGCATCAAAATTAATTTACACCGAATACAAGCATGAGTAGGATATAATCTACCATGAACATAAATATCATGAAGGCTATGTTGATTTGATTCAACTACATGCGTGAACATGTGCCAAGTCTAGTCACTCAATTCATTTAAAGGAGGATACCATCCCCTCATACCACATCATAATCATTCTAATAGCATGTTGGCACGCAAGGCAAACCATTATAACTCATAGCTAATCAAGCATGGCACAAGAAACTATAATCTCTAAGTGTCATTGCAAATATGCTTACTTCATAATAGCTAACCCAGGAACGATGAATCATCATATTTACAAAAACAAGAGAGGTCGAGTTCATACCAGCTTTTCTCATCCCAATAAGTCCATCATATATCATCATTATTGCCTTTCACTTGCACGACCGAACGATGTGAATAATAATAAGAGATAAGACATGTAATATGGGCTCTAAGTTAAATAATCATTCATGCATATGTGAGCCACTAAGCATTTTCAATATGGTCTTCTCGACCCCCAAAGAAAGGAAAAGAAAAAACTATTTACACGGGAAAGCTCCCAACAAACAAAAGAAGAACGGGAAATATTTTTGGGTTTTCCGTTTTAATTACTACAGCAAAGAAATAAAGTACTACTAATTTTTTTCTTAAGGTTTATTAAACACACAAGAAGAAAGCAGGAAAAAGAAAATAAACTAGCATGGATATTATAGTGAAAGAGTATGAACACTGACATCTAGCAATGAGTGTGTGTAAACATGAATGTAATGTCGGTGGGAAATACGTACTCCCCCAAGCTTAGGCTTTTAGCCTAGGTTGGTCCATTGCCAGGAATGGCCTGGCTGATACCCATAAGTGAAGCTGGGGCCATACTGTGATGGAGAAGGCTCCGGCTGCCATTGGCTGGCAGCCTCCTCTGGATCCCAAGAATAAACAGATAGTCGTGGAGGCTCATCTTGTGGCTCCGGTTCCAGGGCGGGTGCAGGATTTTGATAGGCTTGAATGGCCGCCCACGGAACGATGTGAGGACCTGCAGACAAGTTAAACAAAGAGGGAGCAGGCAAAGTAATAATCTCAGGGTGATGTTTATCAAAGTATAATTTAAATTTGAGCTCCCCTTCGCGGCTTTTAACAAGAAAATCATGCGCTAGCATACTCCTATAATCTAAATAAGCACGAGGCAGCGATGTTTCCTCTTCCTCCTCTTGCCTAATAGGTATTTCAAAATGTTCAGCTAGGCGTGAGGCATAAATGCCTCCGAAGATAGGGCCTTTAGTACGATTCAGACTTAACCTCCTAGCAACAATTCCACCCATACTAGCAGAGTTATTTCGGTATAAACCATGGAACGAAATGATAACATCAGGAATACTAAGGTTTCCACAGTTTCCGCGGCCTATTAGGCAACGACTAGCAAATAAGGCAAAGTAGCGTAGAACAGGAAAATGAATGCTAGTGATTCTTGCATCAGAAACTTTCCGGGTTTCTCCCACCGTGATAGTGTTAATAAAAGCTTCTACTTCATTATGGTGTGGTTCATCCAAGGTGACCTTAAGAGGTATTTTGCAAATCTCGCAAAATTCAGCTAATGGCATCCGCATAACAACGTCATATAAATGAAATTCTACCGATGGAGGTGAACTCTTAGGGAAAAAGTAGAAATTTTGCACAAAAGTATTTTTGAGTAAGAGATACTGATGACGTTGGTCGCGGAGGAAATCGGTGAGGCCAACATTCTCACTTAGTAAGTAGAAGTCTTCATAAATCCCAACTCTCCTCAAGAAGTCATCGGAAGGCCATTCACACGGCCGGACCTCCGTGGTGCGAGGCAAATTAAATTTGGGCTTCTGTTCTTCTTCCTTTTGTTTTTCCTTCGAGCTTCGGCTCGATAAGCCCCTCAAAAATCTTTTCATTATTTCTGAAACAATCTGAATTTTTTTAGTAACTTCAGATAAAAGTGAACCAACTTCAATAAAATTGATAACAACAACTCCTACAAGTGCCTAGAGCCTATATAAAGCATTAGTACTAATTGGAACCATATAAATTTGACATGCAAACTCAAGAACATGGTCACCTATGCAGCATAAATTTGCAATGAATAAAGCACTAGAACAAGAACTAACTGGACCAATGGAGGAGTCGCATACCAAGGAACAATCTCCCCAAGCAGTTTTGTGAGAGGTGCTTTGAGCAAGGAGATCAAAAATCACAGCTACGGGGGCTGGAACTCGTGCTTGAGTTGGTTTTTCGTGTTTGTGTGAGGCAGAGGAAGAAGATGGGTGCAGGAATAAGTGGAGGAGGGCCACCATGGGCCCACGAGGCAGGGGGCGCGCCCAGGGGGGTAGGGCGCGCCCTCCACCCTCGTGGCCAGGTGGCAGCTCCCCCGCGGTGATTTTTGCACAGTAAATTCTTAAATATTCCCGAAAAAATCATATTAAATTGGCATGGCATTCTGAGAACTTTTATTTTCGGGAAATTTTTATATTATAAGGATAAGTCGGGAGACAGACAGAAAAGTACTATTTTACTTTATTTCTACTAAAAATCAGAAAATATAAAGAGGGTACAGAAGGTTGTGCTTCTAGTTTCATCCATCTCGTGATCATCAAAATGAATCAACTAACAAGGTTGATCAAGTCTTGTTAACGAGCTCATTCTGATTAACACGGAACCAGAGAAAATTCGAATAGCACTAAGTTACCTCAACAGGGATATAAAAATCCCCAACAATAAGTATATCATACTTCTTCTTGACAGTAGGGAGAGGAAATTCAAAACCTCCAAATATAATCGATGGAATTTTTCCAATAGAGTTGACACTATAAACTTGAGGTTGTTTCCTCGGAAAGTGTATCGTGTGTTCATTGCCATTAACATGAAAAGTGACATTGCCTTTGTTGCAATCAATAATAGCCCCTGCAGTATTAAGGAAAGGTCTTCCAAGAATAATAGACATACTATCATCCTCAGTAATATCAAGAATAACAAAGTCCATTAAAATAGTAACATTTGCAACCACAACAGGCACATCCTCACAAATACCGACAGGTATAGCAGTTGATTTATCAGCCATTTGCAAAGATATTTCAGTAGGTGTCAACTTATTCAAGTCAAGTCTGCGATATAAAGAGAGAGGCATAACACTAACACCGGCTCCAAGATCACACATAGCGGTTTTGACATAATTTCTCTTAATGGAGCATGATATAGTAGGTATCTGGGATCTCCAAGTTTCTTTGGTATTCCACGCTTAAAAGTATAATTAGCAAGCATGGTGGAAATTTCAGCTTCAGGTATCTTTCTTTTATTAGTAATAATATCCTTCATATACTTAGAATAAGGATTTGTTTTGAGCACATCAGTTAATCGCATACGCAAAAAGATAGGTCTAATCATTTCAGCAAGGCGCTCAAAATCCTCATCATCCTTTTTCTTGGATGGTTTCGAGGGAAAAGGCATGGGTTTTTGAACCCATGGTTCCCTTTCTTTACCATGTTTCCTAGCAACGAAGTCTCTTTTATCATAGCGTTGATTCCTTGATTGTGGGTTATCAAGATCAACAGCAGGTTCAACTTCTACATCATTATCATTACTAGGTTGAGCATCAACATGAACATTATCATTAACATTATCTCTAGGTTCATGTTCATCACCTGATTGTGTTTCAGCATCAGAAATAGAAATATCATTTGGATTCTCAGGTGGCTCAGCGATAGGTTCACTAGAAGTTTGCAAAGTCCTATCATTTTTCTTTTTCTTCTTTTTAGAAGAACTAGGTATATCAATATCATTTCTCTGAGAATCTATCTCGATTCTCTTAGGGTGGCTTTCAGGATACAAAGGTTCCTGAGTCATTCTACCGGTTCTAGTAGCCACTCTAAGAGCATAATCATTTTTCTTATTATTCATTTCATCAAGCGCTTCTTTTTGAGCTTTAAGTACTTGTTCTACTTGAGTGGTAACCATAGAAGCATGTTTGCTAACAAGTTTAAGTTCACCTCTAATATCAGCCATATAATCACCCAAGCGTTTAATCATATAGGCATCTTGTTTTAGTTGTCTACCAAAATAAGCATTAAAGTCATCTTGCTTAAACATAAAGTTATCAAACTCATCGAAGCACTGACTAGCAATTTTAGTAGGAGGGACTTCAGCTTTATCATATCTATAGAGAGAATTTACCTTTACTACCTGTGTCGGGATATCGGGAGGTTCTTCAGTAAATAAGTAATTGAGATCATATACTTCTTCAACAGGCGGTAAATTAAGACCGTGTATTTCTTCAATAGGAGGTAAATTCTTAACATCTTCGGCTTTAATACCTTTTTCTTTCATAGATTTCTTTGCCTCTTGCATATCTTCAGGACTAAGAAATAGAACACCTCTCTTCTTCGAAGTTGGTTTAGGAATAGGCTCAATAATTGGCTCAGGAGCTGGTTCGGGAGGTGCCCAATTATTTTCTTTTGTCAACATATTGTTCAATAGAATTTCCGCTTCATCCGGTGTTCTTCCCCTAAAAAGAGAACCAGCACAACTATCCAGGTAATCTCTGGAAGCATCGGTTAGTCCATTATAAAAGATATCAAGTATTTCAGGTTTCTTGAGAGGATGATCAGGCAAAGCATTAAGTAATTTGAGAAGCCTCCCCCAAGCTTGTGGGAGACTCTCTTCTTCGATTTGCACGAAGTTATATATTTCCCTCAAGGCTGCTTGTTTCTTATGAGCAGGGGAAATATTTAGCAGAGAAGTAATAAATCATATCCTGGGGACTTTGCACACAACCAGGATCAAGAGAATTAAACCATATCTTAGCATCACCCTTTAATGAGAACAGAAATATTTTGAGTAAATAAAGATAGCGCGATCTCTCATTATTAGTAAACAGGGCAGCTATATCATTCAACTTAGTAAGATGTGCCACAACAGTTTCAGATTCATAGCCATAGAAAGGATCGGATTCAACCAAAGTAATTATATCTGGATCAACAGAAAAATCATAATAATCCTGATCGGGAACACAAATAGGTGAAGTGGCAAAAGCAGGGTCGGGTCTCATTCTATCTCTAAGAGATTCTTTACCCCATTTAATTAACAACCTCTTAAGTTCATATCTATCCTGGCAAGCAAAAATAGCGGCAGAAGATTCTGCATCAAAAAGATAACCTTCAGGAATAAGAGGCATATTTTCATCATCACTCTCATCATTGTATTCAGGTGCAGTAATTTCTCTTTCTTTAGACCTAGCAATTTGCTCATCAAGAAATTCACCAAGGGGCACAGTAGTACCAAGCATAGAAGTGGCATCATCAATAACATGCGACATATCAGAATTCATAGTGGTAGCAGGTTTAGGCATTGCAAGCTTACTTATAACAGAAGGAGAATCTAGTGCAGAGCTAGATGGCAGTTCCTTACCTCCCCTCGCAGTTGAGGGCAAAATCTTGGTCTTAGCGTCTTTCAAGTTCTTCATAGTGTCCAGCAGATATAAATCCCAAGTGACTCAAAGAATAGAGCTATGCTCCCCGGCAACAACGCCAGAAAAAGGTCTTGATAACCCACAAGTATAGGGGATCGCAACAGTTTTTCAGGGTAGAGTATTCAACCCAAATTTGTTGATTCGACACAAGGGGAGCTAAAGAATATTCTCAAGTATTAGCAGCTGAGTTGTCAATTCAACCACACCTGGAAACTTAGTATCTGCAGCAAAGAGTTTAGTAGCAAAGTAATATGATAGTGGTGGTCACAGTAACAAAAGTAAAGACAGCAAAAGTAATGTTGTTGGTATTTTGTAGTGATTGTAACAGTAACAACGGAAAAGTAAATAAGCGAGAACCAGCATATGGAAAACTCGTAGGCACCGGATCAATGATGGGTAATTATGCCGGATGTGGTTCATCATGTAACAGTCATAACATAGGGTGACACAGAACTAGCTCCAGTTCATCAATGTAATGTAGGCATGTATTCCGAATATAGTCATACGTGCTTATGGAAAAGAACTTGCATGACATCTTTTGTCCTACCCTCCCGTGGCAGCGGGGTCCTATTGGAAACTAAGGGATATTAAGGCCTCCTTTTAATAGAGAACCAGAACAAAGCATTAGCACATAGTGAATACATGAACTCCTCAAACTATGGTCATCACCGGGAGTGGTTCCAACTATTGTCACTTCGGGGTTGCCGGATCATAACACATAGTAGGTGACTATAGACTTGCAAGATAGGATCAAGAACTCACATATATTCATGAAAACATAATAGGTTCAGATCTGAAATTATGGCACTCGGGCCCTAGTGACAAGCATTAAGCATAGCAAAGTCATAGCAACATCAATCTCAGAACATAGTGGATATTAGGGATCAAACCCTAACAAAACTAACTCGATTACATGATAAATCTCATCCAACCCATCACTGCCCAGCAAGCCTACGATGGAATTACTCACACACGGCGGTGAGCATCATTAAATTAGTGATGGAGGATGGTTGATGATGACGACGATGACGAATTCCCCTCTCCGGAGCCCCGAACGGACTCTAGATCAGCCCTCACGAGAGAGATTAGGGCTTGGGGGCGGCTCCGTATCGTAAAACATGATGATTTCTTCTCTTTGGTTTTTTCTCCCCGAAGGCCAATATATGGAGTTGGAGTTGGCGTCGGAGGGCCACCAGGGGGCCCACGAGGTAGGGGGCGCGCCCAGGGGGCGCCCCCCACCCTCATGGATAGGGTGTGGGCCCCCTGGTCTTCATCTTTTGCGAGGATTTTTTATTAATTATCCTAAGATATTCCGTGGAGTTTTAGGTCGTTCTGAGAACTTTTATTTTCTGCACAAAAACAACATCATGGCAATTCTGCTGAAAACAGCGTCAGTCCGGGTTAGTTCCATTCAAATCATACAAGTTAGAGTCCAAAACAAGGGCGAAAGTGTTTGGAAAAGTAGATACGACGGAGACGTATCAGGCGCGCCCCCCCTGTCTCGTGGGCCCCTCGGGCAGCCATCGACGTACTTCTTCCTCC
This sequence comes from Triticum dicoccoides, assembly GCF_002162155.2. Classification (NCBI taxonomy): domain Eukaryota; kingdom Viridiplantae; phylum Streptophyta; class Magnoliopsida; order Poales; family Poaceae; genus Triticum; species Triticum dicoccoides. The sequence goes on from NC_041381.1 coordinate 134,744,905, forward strand.
TATATAAGCCTATGTACCCCGAAAACATCCAGGGAGCTACCGAAACACAATTTCCACCACTGTAACCTTCTGTATCCGGGAGATCCCATCTTGGAGCCTTCGCCAGCGCTCCGCCGGAGGGGGAATCGACCATGGAGGGCTTCTACATCAACACCATAGCCCCTCCGATGAGTTGTGAGTAGTTTACCACAGACCTTCGGGTCCATAGTTATTAGCTAGATGGCTTCTTCTCTCTTTTGGATCTCAATACAATGTTCTCCCCCTCTCTTGTGGAGATCTATTCGATGTAATCTCTTTTTGCGGTGTGTTTGTCGAGATCCGATGAATTGTGGGTTCATGATCAAGTTTATCTATGAGAAATATTTGAATCTCCTCTGAATTCTTTTATGTATGGTTGAGTTATCTTTGCAAGTCTCTTCAAATTATCAGTTTGGTTTGGCCTAATAGATTGATCTTTCTTGCCATGGGAGAAGTGCTTAGCTTTGGGTTCAATCTTGTGGTGTCCTTACCCAGTGACAGAAAGGGTTGCAAGGCACGTATTATATTGTTGCCATCGAGGATAAAAAGATGGGGTTTATATCATATTGCATGAGTTTATCCCTCTACATCATGTCATCTTGCTTAAGGTGTTACTCTATTCTTATGAACTTAATACTCTAGATGCAGGCAGGAGCCGGTCGATGTGTGGAGTAATACTAGTAGATGCAGGCAGGAGTCGGTCTACTTGTTGCGGACGTGATGCCTATATACATGATCATGCCTAGATAATCTCATAACTATTCGATTTTCTATCAATTGCTCAACAGTATTTTGTTCACCCACCGTAATACTTATGCTATCTCGAGAGAAGCCTCTAGTGAAACCTATGGCCCCTGGGTCTATCCTTTATCATATTTGCTTTCAATCTACTTTTATTTGCATCTTTACTTTTTGCATCTATCTTATAAAATACCAAAAATATATTTATCTTATCTTACCATCTCTATTAGATCTCACTTTCGCAAGTGGCCGTGAAGGGATTGACAACCCTTTATTGGGTTGGTTGTGAGTTCTTTGTTTGTTTGTGTAGGTGCGTGGGACTTTTGAGGAGCCTCCTACTGGATTGATACCTTGGTTCTCAAAAACTGAGGGAAATACTTACGCTACTATTGCTGCATCACCCTTTCCTCTTCAAGGAAAACCAACGCAAGCTCAAGACGTAGCAAGAAGGATTTCTGGCGCCGTTACCGGGGAGGTCTTAGCTCAAGTCAAGACATACCAACTACCCATCACAAACCCATCTTCCTCACATTTACATTATTTTCCATTTGCCTCTCGTTTTCCTCACCCCCACTTCACCCTTGCCGTTTTATTCGCCCTCTCTTTCCCAATCTCCTCCTCTCTCTTTTGCTTGCCTTTTTCTGTTCGCTTGTGTGTTGGATTACTTGTTGCCATGGCGCAAGATAATACCAAATTGTGTGATTTCTTGAATACCAATAATAATGATTTCCTTAGTACTCCGATTGCTCATCTTAATGATGTTGAGTCTTGCGAAATCAATACTGCTTTGCTGAATCTTGTTATGAAAGATCAATTCGCCGGCCTTCCTAGTGAAGGTGCCGCTACTCATCTAAACAACTTTTTTGATTTGTGTGATATGTAAAAGAAGAAAGATACGGATAACGACATTGTTAAGTTGAAGTTATTTCCGTTTTCACTTAGAGATCGCGCTAAAGTTTGGTTTTTGTCTTTGCCTAAAAATAGTATTGATTCTTGGAACAAGTGCAAAGATGCTTTTATCTCTAAGTATTTTCCTCCCGCTAAGATTATCACTCTTAGGAACGATATTATGAATTTTAAACAACTTGATCATGAGCATGTTGCCCAATCTTGGGAAAGAATGAAATTGGTGATTCGCAATTGCCCTACTCATGGTTTGAATTTATGGATGATCATACAAAAATTTTATGCTGGTTTGAACTTTGCTTCTAGAAATCTCTTAGATTCGGCCGCGGGAGGCACGTTTATGGAAATCACGTTAGGATATGCTACAAAACTTCTTGGTAATATTATGGCAAATTATTCTCAATGGCACACCAAAAGATCTTCTAGTAAAAAAGTGCATGCTATAGAAGAAATCAATGTTTTGAGTGGAAAGATGGATGAACTTATGAAATTGTTTGCTACTAAAAATAATCCTCTTGATCCCAATGGTATGCCTTTGTCTACTTTGATTGAGAGTAATAATGAATCTATGGATGTGAATTTTGTTGGTAGGAATAGTTTTGGAAAAAATGCTTATAGAGGAAATTTTAATTCTAGACCGTTCCCTAGTAATTCCTCTAATAATTATGGAAATTCCTACAGTAATTCTTATGGTAATTTTAATAAGATTCCCTATGATTTTGAGAATAGTGTGAAAGAATTTATGATCTCTCAAAAGAATTTTAATGCTTTGCTTGAAGAAAAATTGCTCAAAGTTGATGATTTGGCTAGAAACGTTGATAGACTTTTGCTTGATGTTGATTCTCTTAAACTTAGATCTTCTTCCCCTAAGCATGATATCAATGAGTCTCTCAAAGTAATGAGAATTTCCATTGACGAGTGCAAGGAAAGAACCGCTAGATTGCGTGCTAAGAAAAATAGCTTTATAAAGGCGTGTTCTTCTAGTTTCCATGAACATAATGATGAAGATCTTAAAGTTATTGATGCGTCTCCTATTAGATCTTTGTTTTGCAATATGAATCTTGATAATAATGGGACTGAAGATGAGTCAACTTTACCTAGAAGGCGTCCCAAGAATTCAGAGTTTTAGATCTTGATGCTAAACTTGGTAAAAGTGGGATTGGAGAGGTCATGACTTTAAATAGTATTGAACCCACTATCTCGGATTTCAAGGAATTTGATTATGATAATTGTTCTTTAGAAGGTTGTATTTCCTTGTTGCAATCCGTTGTTAATTCTCCTCATGCTTATAGTCAAAATAAAGCTTTTACCAAACATATAGTTGGTGCCTTGATGCAATCTTATGATGAAAAACTTAATTTGGAAGTTTCTATACCTAGAAAACTTAATGATGAGTGGGAACCTACTATAAAGATTAGAATTAAAGATCATGAGTGTTTTGCTTTGTGTGATTTGGGTGCTAGTGTTTCCACGATTCCGAAAACATTATGTGATATTCTAGGTTTCCATGATCTTGATGATTGCTCTTTAAATTTGCACCTTGTAGATTCCACCATTAAAAAGCCAATGGGAAGGGTCAATGATGTTCTCATTGTTGCAAATAGAAATTTGGTGCTCGTAGATTTTATCGTTCTTGATATAGATTGCAATCTTTCTTGCCCTATTATTCTTGGTAGACCTTTCTTTAGAATGATTGGTGCGATTATTGATATGAATGAAGGGAATATTAGATTCCAATTTCCATTAAATAAAGGCATGGAGCACTTTCAAAGAAAGAAATTTAAATTACCTTATGAATCTATCATGCGAGCTACTTATGAATTGAGTGCCAAAGATGGCACTACTTAGATATATCTTTGCTTTTATGCCTAGCTAGGGGCGTTAAACGATAGCGCTAGTTGGGAGGCAACCCAATTTTCTTTGTGTTTTTTGTTTTTGTTCCGGTTTAGTAATAAATATTGCATCTACCTTCTGTTTAGATGTGTTTTTATCTTTTAATTAGTGTTTGTACCAAGTAGAACCTATAGGATAACCTATGATGATAGTTGATTTGATTCTGCTGAAAAACAGAAACTTTGCGCACACGAATTTAATTTTGTTAAATCACAGAAACGTGATTTTGCGTTTATTATTTTTTATGCTGATCAACAAACAAATTTTCTAGGACTTACTATTTTGGTAGGATTTTTATAGTTCCAGAAGTTTGCGTTAGTTACAGATTGCTACAGACTGTTCTATTTTTTACAGATTCTGTTTTTCATGTGTTGTTTGCTTATTTTGATGCATCTATGGCTAGTAAAATAGTTTATAAACCATAGAGAAGTTGGAATACAGTAGGTTTAACACCAAAATAAATAAATAATGAGTTCATTACAGTACCTTATGTGGTGGTTTTGTTTTCTTTCACTAACGGAGCTTATAAGATTTCCTGTTGAGTTTTGTGTTGTGAAGTTTTCATGTTTTGGGTAAAGCTTTTATGGACTATGGAATAAGGAGTGGCAAGAGACTAAGCTTGGAGATGCCCATGGCACCCCAAGATATTCAAGAATAGCCAAAATCCTAAGCTTGGGGATGCCCCGGGAAGGCATCCCCTCTTTAGTCTTCGTTCATTGGTAACTTTACTTGGAGCTATATTTTTATTCGCCACATGATACGTGTTTTGCTTGGAGCGTCGTGTATTATATTAGTCTTTGAATTTTAGTTTACCACAATCATCCTTGCTGTACACATCTTTTGGGAGAAGCCTACTTGATTAGAATTTTCTAGAATACTCTATGTGCTTCACTTATATCTTTTGAGCTTGATAGTTTTTGCTCTAGTGCTTCACTTATATTTTTTAGAGCACGGTGGTAACTTAATTTTGAAGAAATTGCTAGTCTCTCATGCTTCACTTATATTATTTTGAGAGTCTTTTAGAACAGCATGGTATTTGCTTTGGTTACAAATTTGGTCCTAGAATGATGAGCATCCAAGTTGGGTATAATAAAAACTATCATAGGAAGTGAATTGGATGCTATGATCAATTTGTTGCTTGATAATTGTTTTGAGATATAAAGGTAGTAATGTTAGGGTCATGCTAGTGAATAATTATGAAATTGAGAAATACTTTTGTTGAAGTTGGCAAGTCCCGTAGCATGCACGTATGGTAAAAGTTGTGTGACAAATTTGTTGCATGAGGTGCTCTTTTGATTGTCTTCCTTATGAGTGGCAGTCGGGGACGAGCGATGGTCTTTTCCTACCAATCTATCCCTCTTGGGGCATGCGTAGTAGTATTTTGCTTCGAGGGCTAAGTAGACTTTTGCAATAAGTATATGAGTTCTTTATGACTAATGTGAGTCCATGGATATACACACACTCATCCTTCCACTTTGCTAGCCTCTCTTATTATCGTGGAACTTTCGCCGGTATTGAACCCATTATTTACCTTCCTCAAAACAGACACCATACCTACCTATTATGGCATTTCCATAGCCATTCCAAGATATATTGCCATGCAAATTTCCACCGTTCCGTTTATTATGACACGTTTCAACATTGTCATATTGCTCTTTGCATGATCATGTAGTTGACATCGTATTTGTGGCAAGGCCACCTTCATAATTTTCATACATGTCGCTCTTGATTCATTGCATATCCTGGTACACCGCCGAAGGCATTCATATAGAGTCATATCTTGTTCTAGCTTTGAGTTGTAATTCTTGAGTTGTAAATCCATAAAAGTGTGATGATCTTCATTATTAGAGCATTGTCTCAGTGAGGAAAGAATGATGAAGACTATGATTCCCCCACAAGTCGGGATGAGACTTCGGACTTTACAAAAAGAAAAATAAAAAGGAGAGAAGAAAAAAAAGGCCAAAAAGAATAAAAAAAGAAAGGCCTAAGAAAAAAGAAAATAAAAGAAAAAAATAAAAGAAAAAATAAAATGAGAGAAAAAGAGAGAAGGGACAATGCTACTATCTCTTTTTCCACACTTGTGCTTCAAAGTAGCACCACGATCTTCATGATAGAGAGTCTCCTATGTTGTCACTTTCATATACTAAGTGGGAATTTTTCATTATAGCACTTGGCTTGTATATTTCAATGATGGGCTTCCTCAAAATGCCCTAGGTCTTCGTGAGCAAGCGAGTTGGATGCACACCCACTTAGTTTCTTTTGTCGAGCTTTCATATATTTATAGCTCTAATGCATCCGTTGCATGGCAATCCCTACTCACTCACATTGATATCTATTGATGGGCATCTCCATAGCCCGTTGATACGCCTAGTTGATGTGAGACTATCTTCTCCCTCCTTTTGTCCTCACAACCACCATCTTTTACCACCTTACTGCTATGTCCCTGGCTTACGCTCATGTATTGCATAAGAGTTGAAAAAAGCTGAAGCGCGTTAAAAAGTATGAAACAATTGCCCGGCTCATCATCGGGGTTGTGCATGATGGGAGTATTTTGTGTAATGAAAATGAAGCATGGCCTAACTATATGATTTTGTAGGAATAAGCTTTCTTTGGCTATGCTATTTTGATAGGACATGATTATTTGTTAGTATGCTTTGAAGCATTATTTATTTTATGTTTTATAAGCTTTTATCTTGAATCATTTGGATCTGAACTTTCTGGACACAATAAAGAAAATTGCATTGAGAAATATGCTAGGTAGCATTCCACATCAAAAATTCTGTTTTTATCATTTACCTAGTCGAGGACGAGTAGGAATTAAGCTTGGGGATGCTTGATACGTCTCCAACGTATCTATAATTTTTGATTGTTCCATGCTATTATGAAAGCACAAGTGCTCCCTGGGTGGTTTTGGTAATTAATGTCAACATATATCTTGTTGGACTAACACTATTATCAAGTATGTTTCAGATAAGTTCAACAATGGAGTGGCATGGACTAAAGGATGTGGAACCCCTTCAAGATGCTAAGGACAAAGGATTGGCTCAAGCTTCAAGCTCAAGACTCTTCATTTTATATTTTAGTGATCCAAGATCACATTGAGTCTATAGGAAAAGCCAATACTATCAAGAAGGGATGAGGTGTTGCTTAATGAGTTTCTTGCTCCATAGTGCTTAGTGATATGCTCCAAAACCCTCAACTACTTTCCCACATCCACATATGACCTAAACCTAAAGTCAAACTCGGCCCCATTGATTCTTTCTATCCGGCGCCACCGAGTTCAGATGTCATAGCCACTGCCACAAACCCTAGGAAAATCGGTCTCACTGATAGGGATCTCGGTCTCACCGAGATGGGATTGTAATCTCTCTGTGTATGTCCATTATCAAAATCGGTCTTACCGCATTTGAGCAATCGGTACTACCGATATTACAATGCAAACTCTCTAGTTAACTTATTACCCAAATTGTTCCCATCGAGTTTGAGTAATCGGTCCCACCGAGTTTGCCTGACCAACTCTCTGGTTAGCTTATTACCAAAATCGGTCTCATCAAGTTTGTGTAATCGGTCTCACCGAGATTACGTTATGCCCTAACCCTAACCATATCGGTCGTACCGAGTTGCATTTCGGTCCCACCGAAAACCCTAACGGTCACATTGTTTACTAAATCGGTCCGACCAAGTTTGTTGATTCGGTCCCACCGAGATTGGTAAATTGTGTGTAACGGTTAGATTTTGTGTGGAGGATATATATACCCCTTCACCTCCTCTTCATTCGTGGAGAGAGCCATCAGAACAAACCTACACTTCCAACTTACCATTTCTGAGAGAGAACTACCTACTCATGTGTTGAGGCCAAGATATTCCATTCCTACCATATGAATCTTGATCTCTAGCCTTCCCCAAGTTGCTTTCCACTCAAATCTTCTTTCCAGCAGATCCTAATCCTGTGAGAGAGAGTTGAGTGTTTGGGAGACTATCATTTGAAGCACAAGAGCAAGGAGTTCATCATCAACACACCATTTTTTACTTCTTGGAGAATGGTGTCTGCTAGATTGGCTAGGTGTCACTTGGGAGCCTCCGACAAGATTGTGGAGTTGAACCAAGGAGTTTGTAAGGGCAAGGAGATCGCCTACTTCGTGAAGATCTACCGCTAGTGAGGCAAGTCCTTCGTGGGCGACGGCCATGGTGGGATAGACAAGGTTGCTTCTTCGTGGACCCTTCGTGGGTGGAGCCCTCCGTGGACTCGCGCAACCGTTACCCTTCATGGGTTGAAGTCTCCATCAACGTGGATGTACGATAGCACCACCTATCGGAACCACGGCTCAAAAATCACCGTGTCTCCAAATTGCGTTTGAAATCTCCAAACCCTTCCCTTTATATTCTTGCAAGTTGCATGCTTTAATTTCCGCTACTCATATACTCTTTGCATACTTGCTTTAATTGTGTGAAGATTGCTTGATTGTGCTAAGATTGCTAAAATCTGCCAAAAACTAAAATTGGGAAAAGGCTTAATTTTTAATTGGTCAAGTAGTCTAATCACCCCCCCTCTAGACTTACTTACACTTCTTCTCAAGGTCCTACAAGTGTTATCAGAGCTTTGGTCTCCATTGCTTTGGTTTAATCACCATTGGAGGAAGATGGATGAGTCTACTTTGGGGAGTCTTAGACATAGAGTGCCTATACTTTATGGAGAGTATTTTCATGAGTGGAAAAATTAGATGCTTGTAATTTTCAATCAATATCATTTAAACAAGTACATTGCTAGTCCTTGTGCACCTTATGTTGATCCTATGCATCCCACCCTTGATGAGTCGATTGACATGATTAGAAATGTTAGAACTGTTAATCTTATCACTAGAGGCTTGCCTAGAAACTTGGTTGGAAAACTGCCTACTCTTGAGTGTGCCTACACTATATGGAAATTTCTTGAGGAACGATTTCCTAATTATTCCTTGAAAAATTTGGATGAAATTCTTCATAAGTCTATTTCCTTGACTAAGATGAATTCCTATGATCCTATGTTTGGTAATGTTCTATTTGAACTTACAAATCTTATGCGTGCCAAAGGAAATGTTGGAATTATTAGCGATATTATTTCCGAAGCTACTAGAATTCATAGAGGAGATTATTGTCAAACTCATACTAATGAATCACTCTCACTAGGAATTAATCCACCACATGACGATGTTGAACATGGATACTATGATGAGGATGATGATGATGATGATGACTTTTATCTTGATGATGCAATGAGACACTTTGGTCTTATGGCAAACCTTCGGGGATATATGGCAGGAGGAAAGGAATGGGTTCTTGACAGTGGATGTACCGATCACGTGACCGGAAATAAAGACATGTTTCGTGAGCTTGCTGAAAATGATAGTCCTCGAAAGTATGTCACTTTCGGTGACAACTCAAAGGGTAAGGTGGTTGGCCTTGGTAAGGTGGCCATCTCACATGATAGCTCAATTCAGAATTTTATGCTCGTTGAATCTCTTGGCTACAACTTACTTTCAGTATCTAGACTTGCCGATTTTGGTTTCAATGTCCTATTTATTGAAGTAGATTGCCAAGTGTTTCCTCGAGACAATCATAAAATGGTCTTTACCAGTATACGTAGAGGTGATCTTTACATTGTTGATTTCACTAAAAAGGCTCAATCTAGAACTTGCTTCATTGCTAAATCCTCTAAAGGTTGGTTATGGCATAGACGGTTAAGTCACGTTGGCATGAGAAACCTTGACAAGCTTATTAAAGGGAATCATATCCTTGGTGTTAATGATGTCATATTTGATAAGGATAGACTTTGCAGTGCTTGTCAAGCAGGTAAACAGGTTGGAGGAAGGCATCTAGTGAAGAACATCATGACCATAAGGAGGACACTTGAGCTACTTCACATGGATCATTTTGGTCCCAACGCTTACAAAAGTCTCGGTGGAAATTCTTTTGGTCTAGTTATAGTTGATGATTTTTCAAGATTTACGTGGGTGTTCTTTCTCGATGACAAATTGCAGGTCCAAAAGATCTTCAAAAACTTCGCCAGGAAGGCACAAAATCAGTTTGAAGTGAAGATCAAGAAGGTTCGCAGCGACAACGGAACAGAGTTCAAGAACGCAAATGTGGACACCTTTCTTGACGAAGAAGGGATTTCACATGAGTTCTCGGCTACGTACACACCTCAAAAAAATGGAGTTGTTGAGAGGAAGAACCGGGCGCTCATCGAAATGGCGAGAACGATGCTTGATGAGTACAAGACGCCGAAGCACTTTTGGGCAGAAGCGGTTGAGACAGCTTGTCATGCAACAAATCACTTGTATCTTCACAAGCTACCCGGCAAGACGGCATACGAGCTCCTCACCGGTAACAAACCCCAAGTTGGATACTTTCGAGTATTTGGCTCAAAGTGCTACATTCTTGATAAGCATCGTTGTTCTAAATTTGCTCCTAAGTCTCATGAAGGTTTCCTACTTGGTTATGGCTCAAACTCTCACACTTACCGTGTCTACAACAATTTCACCCGAAAGGTTGAAGAGACGGTAGATGTGAAGTTTGATGAATCTAACGGCTCGCAAGTAGAGCAATTGCCAATTTATGTAGGAGACAAAGACCCCTCGGAAGCAATCCAAGACTTATCTATTGGCAAGGTTCGTCCAACGGAGGTGAAGGAGAGTACCTCGTCCGTCCAAGTGGAAGCTTCTACTTCATGACAAGGTGAACCAAGAGTTGATACGGAAGCATCCACAAGCGGGACACACCAAGATGAAGAAAACGAGGAAGTACATCAAGAATGTCAACAACCTCCTTCTCCACCACGACAAGAGAACGACAACGCCAATAATGAAGAAGACCAAGAAGAAGGAGAAGAACAAGATGAAGAAGATGTTCAACCAAGACCCAAGCAAAAGCTTTCACGAGTTTGAGCAAGAATTGCTAAAGACCATCCCATCGAGCAAATCTACAATGATATTCAAACCGGGAGAATCACTCGCTCTAAAACTCGTTTAGCTAACTTTTGTGAAAACTATTCATTCATCTCTAGCATTGAACCTATGAAGGTCGAAGAAGCATTGGGAGATTTGGATTGGATAAATGCTATGCATGAAGAGCTACACAACTTTGAGAGAAATCAAGTTTGGACATTGGTTGAGAAGCCCGACAACAACCACAACATCATCGGTACCAAATGGGTGTTTCGCAACAAGCAAGATGAAGATGGACAAGTAGTTCACGACAAAGCACGTCTCTTCGCCCAAGGCTACACACAAGTCAAAGGTATGGACTATGGTGAGACTTATGCTCCCGTTGCTCGACTTGAGTCCATTCGCATCTTACTTGCCTATGCTAATCACCATGATATCACCTTGTACCAAATGGACATTAAAAGTGCTTTTCTAAATGGTGAAATAGAGGAGGAAGTTTATGTTAAACAACCTCCCGTCTTTATCAATCCTAAGAAACCCAATCATGTCTATAAACTTCGCAAAGCTCTTTATGGTCTTAAACAAGCTCCTAGAGCTTGGTATAAATGCTTAACTAAGTTCCTTATTCAAAAAGGCTTTGAAATTGGAAAAATTGATTCTACACTTTTCACTAAAAGCGTTAATGGAGAATTATTTGTATGCCAAATTTATGTTGATGATATTATATTTGGATCAACTAACCCTCATTTTAATGAGAAGTTTGGAAAGCTAATGTCGGAGAAGTTTGATATGTCAATGATGTGTGAACTCAAATTCTTTCTTGGGTTGCAAATCAAGCAAACTAAGGAAGGTACTTTTGTCTCTCAAAGGAAGTACACTAAGGACTTATTCAAGAAGTTCAATATGCAAGAATGCAAAGGTATGTCTACACCCATGCCTACTAGTGGACATCTTGATTTGACCAAAGATGGTGAACCGGTTGATAAAAAGGTTTATCGCTCTATGATTGGTTTATTGTTATATCTATGTGCTTCACGTCCCGATATTATGCTAAGTGTGTGCATGTGTGCAAGATATCAAGCTGCACCTAAAGAATGTCATCTTAAGGCTTTGAAAAGGATAGTGAGATACTTAATTCACACACCAAATTTTGGCATTTGGTATCCTAAGAGGGCCTCTTTTGATCTTGTTGGCTACTCCGACTCGGACTATGCCGGAGACAAGGTTGATAGAAAGTACACTTTGGGTACTTGTCAATTTCTTGGTAGATATCTTGTCTCTTGGTCTCCCAAGAAACAAAACTCGGTATCCTTATCCACCGCCGAAGAGGAATACATTGCCGCTGGTTCATGTTGTGCTCAATTACTTTGGATGACCCAAACTCTTAAAGATTATGGGATATATGTGAAACATGTTCCATTGCTTTGTGACAATGAAAGTGCTATCAAAATTGATCATAATCCCGTGCAACATTCTCGAACTAAGCATATTGAAGTTTGTCATCATTTCATTCGAGATCATGTTGCTAAGGGTGACATTGATCTTAAGCATGTTCGCACCGAAAAGCAATTAGCAGATATTTTCACCAAACCTCTTGATGAGAAAGTATTTTGCAGGTTAAGAGGAGAATTGAACATCATTGATGCTTCAAACTTGGAGTAGAAACTCCATTGGATACATGCAAGACATGAGCTTATGACTAATCCTTGATATTTCTCTTATGATGATAATCTTATGTCTTGGACATATTTGCATCTTGCATGTTATCTAACCCATGTAGGTACTTGGTTGAATCAAATTCCATGAGATTGTAACCTACTCACATCTTGAGCAATCTATACATCACCAAGTCTCTACACTATGGTGGTTGAAGACAAGGAAGCACGGAACCATTCGAACATATCCTTTGACAAATTCCATGTTGAAATTCATAATTGTTATTTTGGATACACAAGTGTTCTTCCTTGCAAGAACTAACCCATGTAGGAAGATGAACTCAAATTTCAAGTGGTGCTCCCAACTCTTGATGAACTACATCAACCTTGAGCAACCCACACAAGTTCAACTACATGACCAACACCACCACCCAAGGTATGTTATTCCATCTTAGAGAAGCTTTACTCCAAGACATGAGTTAAAGCAACTCGACAAGATGTGAATACATCAAGATGCTTAAACGAAAAATGGAAACCCCATTTTTAAGCTTAAACGATGAGTATGACCTATGATCAAGTGATCTCACTTGACTCCTAAGTCAATATACTCTAACATAGGTGACTTTGTTGCCGACCATCTCTAGATGAAGTTCTCTTGTGTTCTTTTCTGTGCTTTTGCATTTGTCTCATGCATGTTCGTTTCCCCTTTCAAAAAAAACTTCATCTAGATTTTCTTCTTTTTTGTTTGCTCTACATTTCGAGCACCCAATTCATTGCATATCTTTCAGTTAATTCCTTGCAAATCATTGTGAGATCTTACTAGTCTAGTGAGCTGAGGTGACAAGTGTTTTCTCTGCGGTGAACTCAGTCACACCAATTTGTTGGTTTCGGTCCAACCAAATCCTTTCGGTGCAACCGAAGCATACCACTCGGTGCCACCGACTTCACAACAGGAAAAACATTTTGCCACTTATTTATCTTTACTTATGATCCAGCTCCACTCAATGAATCTTGTCCTCTACAAGCATCACACTTTTATAAATGCTTTGTGCTGTGACTCAACGACCAAACCCATTCATGACAAATTCCAGAAGCCCTTCTTGGAAATTGATGTCAAAGGGGGAGAGAGAGATCACATCAAAGCTTATCACTTCCAAAGGGAGAGAGAGAGAATCACTTCCACGGGGGGAGAGAGAGACCTCCAGGGAGAGAGAATACTCAAGAAAAGAGTAATCCTCAAGGATCCCAGATGCTTTGTGTTCAAGAGGAGAGATGTCACATGTCTACTTGAGGGGAAAGACATGTTCATATGTGCTTATTTGCATTAGCTCTGTTCATTTGTTCCTTTCAGCTCTGATTTTCTGTTCCCTATCTTCTCCCAGTATCCCATGCTAGATTCAGGGGGAGAAAGACATATAAGGGAAGGAAATCATTTAAATTCATTGCATATCTTTACCTTTGGGGACATGTCTATGATAAATATGGTACTTAGTACTCACTCTCTACATGTCATCCCAGTCTTGGTATTCTTGTGGTTTCTTCTGTTTGCTCTGGCTAGTAGGTGTATCTGTGTTATCTAACCTTGTTTACGCAGGTTCATTCCATCCTAAGCCAACTCAAGACCACAAGGTAAGTATATGCATCACAATCATGTGTATGAGGAATTCTTGCTGCTGTACATACTGTTTGCAAGAAGAACTCATGAGCATGAAGGTATTTATTTCAATATTCTTTGCTCTGATGCATATGGCCAAGATACATGTAACACATTGCTTACTCTGTCATGTTCATGCACTCACATGCTTCTATATTCCATATTCACATGATTGCATACATGTAGGGGGAGCCTATGCTTGTTACATGTCTTTCCAAAGCTTTACTTTCTATTCTCTATATTTGTATCTAAAGCTTTGATGTATGTTGTCATCAATTACCAAAAAGGGGGAGATTGAAAGCACAAGTGCTCCCTGGGTGGTTTTGGTAATTAATGTCAACATGTCTCTTGTTGGACTAACACTTTTATCTAGTATGTTTCAGATAAGTTCAACAATGGAGTGGCATGGACTAAAGGATGTGGAACCCCTTCAAGATGCTAAGGACAAAGGATTGGCTCAAGCTTCAAGTTCAAGACTCTTCATTTTATATTTTAGTGATCCAAGATCACATTGAGTCTATAGGAAATGCCAATACTATCAAGAAGGGATGAGGTGCTGCTTAATGAGTTTCTTGCTCCACAGTGCTTAGTGATATGCTCCAAAACCCTCAACTACTTTCCCACATCCACATATGACCTAAACCTAAAGTCAAACTCGGCCCCACCGATTCTTTCTATCCGGCGCCACCGAGTTCAGATGTCATAGCCACTGCCACAAACCCTAGGAAAATCGGTCTCAACGATAGGGATCTCGGTCTCACCGAGATGGGATTGTAATCTCTCTGTGTATGTCCATTATCAAAATCGGTCTTACCGAGTTTGAGCAATCAGTACTACCGAGATTACAATGCAAACTCTCTGGTTAACTTATTACCCAAATCGGTCCCACCGAGTTTGAGTAATCGGTCCCACCGAGTTTGCCTGACCAACTCTCTGGTTAGCTTATTACCAAAATCGGTCTCACCGAGTTTGTGTAATCGGTCTCACCGAGATTACATTATGCCCTAACCCTAACCATATCGGTCCTACCGAGTTGCATTTTGGTCCCACCGAAAACCCTAACGGTCACATTGTTTACTAAATCGGTCCGACCGAGTTTGTTGATTCGGTCCCACCGAGAATGGTAAATTGTGTGTAACGGTTAGATTTTGTGTGTAGGCTATATATACCCCTCCACCTCCTCTTCATTCGTGGAGAGAGCCATCAGAACAAACCTACACTTCCAACTTACCATTTCTGAGAGAGAACTACCTACTCATGTGTTGAGGCCAAGATATTCCATTCCTACCATATGAATCTTGATCTCTAGCCTTCCCCAAGTTGCTTTCCACTCAAATCTTCTTTCCACCAGATCCAAATCCTGTGAGAGAGAGTTGAGTGTTGGGGAGACTATCATTTGAAGCACAAGAGCAAGGAGTTCATCATCAACACACCATTTGTTACTTCTTGGAGAGTGGTGTCTCCTAGATTGGCTAGGTGTCACTTGGGAGACTCCGACAAGATTGTGGAGTTGAACCAAGGAGTTTGTAAGGGCAAGGAGATCGCCTACTTCCTGAAGATCTACCGCTAGTGAGGCAAGTCCTTCGTGGGCGACGACCATGGTGGGATAGACAAGGTTGCTTCTTCGTGGACCCTTCGTGGGTGGAGCCCTCCGTGGAATCGCTCAACCATTACCCTTCGTGGGTTGAAGTTTCCATCAATGTGGATGTACGATAGCACCACCTATCGGAACCACGGCTCAAAAATCACCGTGTCTCCAAATTGCATTTGAAATCTCCAAACCCTTCCCTTTACATTCTTGCAAGTTGCATGCTTTAATTTCCGCTGCTCATATACTCTTTGCATGCTTGCTTGAATTGTGTGAAGATTGCTTGACTTGTGCTAAGATTGCTAAAATCTGCCAAAGACTAAAATTGGGAAAAGGCTTAATTTTTAATTGGTCAAGTAGTCTAATCACCCCCCTATAGACTTACTTACACTTCTTCTCAAGGTCCTACATATTATATTACCCCTTTTGGATGTTTATGGGCTTTATTTTACACATTATTATCATTTTTGGGACTAACCTACTAACCGGAGCCCAACCCGTATTGCTGTTTTTTTCCCTATTTCAGTATTTCGAAGAAAAGGAATATGAAATGAAGTCCAAACGGAATGAAACCTTCGGGAGCGTGATTTTTGGAATGAACATGATCCAAAGGATTTGGAGTGCAAGTCAAGAAGCAGTTGAGGAGGCCATGAGAGGTTAGGGCGCGCCTCCCTACAGGGCGCGCCCCCTGTCTCGTGGGCCCCTCGGGAGGCCACCGACGTACTTCTTCCTCCTATATAAGCCTACATACCCCGAAAACATCCAGGGAGCCACTGAAACACAATTTCCACCACCGTAACCTTCTGTATCCGGGAGAGCCCATCTTGGAGCCTTCGTCGACGCTCCGCCAGAGGGGGAATCGACCATGGTGGGCTTCTACATCAACACCATAGCCCCTCCGATGAGTTGTGAGTAGTTTACCACAGACCTTCGGGGCCATAGTTATTAGCTAGATGGCTTCTTCTCTCTTTTTGGATCACAATACAATGTTCTCCCCCTCTCTTGTGGAGATCTATTCGATGTAATCTCTTTTTGCGGTGTGTTTGTCGAGATTCGATGAATTGTGGGTTTATGATCAAGTTTATCTATGAGAAATATTTGAATCTCCTTTGAATTCTTTTATGTATGATTGAGTTATCTTTGCAAGTCTCTTCGAATTATCAGTTTGGTTTGGCCTACTAGATTGATCTTTCTTTCCATGGGAGAAGTGCTTAGCTTTGGGTTCAATCTTGCGGTGTCCTTACCCAGTGATAGAAAGGGTTGCAAGTCACGTATTGTATTGTATTGTATTGTATTGTATTGTTGCCATCGAAGATAAAAAGATGGGGTTTATATCATATTGCATGAGTTTATCCCTCTACATCATGTCATCTTTCTTAAGGCGTTACTCTGTTCTTATGAACTTAATACTCTAGATGCAGGCAGGAGTCGGTAGATGTGTGGAGTAATAGTAGTAGATGCAGGCAGGAGTCGGTCTACTTGTTGCGGACGTGATGCCTATATACATGATCATGCCTAGATAATCTCATAACTATTCGCTTTTCTAGCAATTGCTCCACAGTAATTTGTTCACCCACCGTAATACTTATGCTATCTCGAGAGAAGCCTCTAGTGAAACCTATGGCCCCCGGGTCTATCCTTTATCATATTTGCTTTCAATCTACTTTTATTTGCATCTTTACTTTTTGCATCTATCTTATAAAATACCAAAATATATTTATCTTATCTTACCATCTCTATTAGATCTCACTTTCGCAAGTGGCCGTGAAGGGATTGACAACCCCTTTATTGCGTTGGTTGCGAGTTCTTTGTTTGTTTGTGTAGGTGCGTGGGACTTTTGAGGAGCCTCCTACTGGATTGATACCTTGGTTCTCAAAAACTGAGGGAAATACTTACGCTACTATTGCTGCATCACCCTTTCCTCTTCAAGGAAAACCAACGCAAGCTCAAGACGTAGCAAGGACACATTCACCATAACCATGGAGGCCATAATTCCACTGGAGGGAGTCCGCATAACCATAGTGGCCCCAAGAATGGGAATGGGAATGGAGGAAGCAACGGCCAGAACTGTTCCAACCCAGCAATGCCCGCCAAGAAGGATCTAAGTCACATTACTTGTTTCAAGTGTGAGAAGAATGGACATTATGCCACCGAGTGTTCTGAAGCAAAAAATGGAAATGGAAATGGAATCTCTGGGAAGAAGCCCGACTCTTTCAACAGGGGACAAGTGTACCACATTAGTGTGGAGGATGTTGAAGAGCAGCCAGATGCAGTTATAGGTAAGTTTTTGGTTAAGTCATTTACTGCAATCGCATCGCATTCATACATATCAAGGGGATTTGTGGATAAGTATAAGTTGCCCACCAAAGTTCTTAGGACACCTATGTTAGTAAGCTCGCCAGGAGTGGAGCATATGGCAAGTCAAGGATGTTTTCAGATGCCATTGACCATCGGTAGGCATGTTTTCCCCTCGGATCTGATAATTCTGGAGTTACAAGGGTTGGATGTGATTTTGGGTATGGATGGCTATCGACGTATGGAGGAAACATTGATTGCACTAGTAAGTCAATTATGCTCACCACCCCAGAAGGAAGCAGGATCAAGTATGTATCCTGGCATGTGCCGAAGAGGACTCAAGTGAATTCCTTATCAGGAGTTGTACAGGAGGAAGTACCTGTGGTGAAGGATTTCCCTGATGTATTTCCAGAGGAGTTGCCAGGCATGCCACTGGATAGAGACATTGAGTTTTTGATTGAGCTTTTGCCAGGCACCGGGCCAATATCAAAGAGACCGTATCAGATGCCCGCAAAGGATTTGGAGGAAATTAAGAAGCAGATTAAGGAGTTACTGGATAAAGGTTACATTCAACCAAGTTCATCACCTTAGGGAGCCCTAGTAGTTCTAGTGGAGAAGAAGGATGGATCATTGAGGATGGTTGTTGATTATCATGCTTTGAATGAGGTGATGATCAAGAATAAGTACCCATTGCCGATGATCAATGATTTGTTTGACCAATTGCAAGGAGCTAAAGTATTTTCCAAGATCGATCTGCGATCAAGATACCATCAGCTGCAGATTCGAGAGTAGGATATACCTAAGACAGCTTTTACCACAAGGTACGGGCTATATGAGTATATCGTTATGTCATTTTGTCTGACTAACACGCCTGCCTATTTCATGAACAAGATGAACAAGGTGTTTATGGAGTTTTTGGATAAGTTCGTCGTGGTGTTCATTGATGATATATTGGTCTACTCGAAGAATGAAGAGGAGCATAAGGAGCATTTGCGTTTGGTTCTTGAGAAGCTCAGAGAACATCAGTTATATGCCAAGTTCAGCAAGTGTGAGTTTTGGTTGAAGGAAGTTGGATTCCTCGGACACGTTATATCCGAAGAAGGAATAGCAGTAGACTCTACCAAGGTTGTACTTGTAACTAAATGGGTGGCACCCACATCAGTTGGAGAGATCAGGAGTTTTCTTGGACTCACAGGATATTACCGGAGGTTCATTGAGAATTTCTCTAGGATTGCTAAGCCCATTACAGAGTTGTTGAAAAAGGACACCAAGTTCAAATGGACTGAGGAGTGTGAAGCCAGTTTCAGGAGTTGAAGAAACGTTTGGTTACAACCCCAGTGCTGATTCTTCCAGACCAACGTAAGGATTATCAAGTGTATTGCGACGCTTCTCGTCGAGGACTTGGAGCAGTGCTTATGCAGGAGGGAAGAGTTGTTTCATATGCCTCACGATAGCTTAAACCTCATGAGCAAAATCATGCTACTCATGACTTGGAGTTAGCAGCAGTAGTACATGCATTGAAGACGTGGAGACACTTTCTCATCGTAAACCATTGTGAGGTGTACACGGATCAGAAGAGTTTGAAATACATCTTCACGTAGAAAGAGCTGAACCTCAGGCAGAGGAAATGGTTGGAGCTCATTAAGGATTATGATATGAAGTTGCACTACCATCCCGGAAAGGCTAATGTATTAGCCGATGCATTGAGTCGCAAGAGTTATGTCAATACGCTCATGACCGGAGGATTACCCAAGGAATTAGCAGAAGATCTTTGCGAGCTATGTTTGGAAATAGTTCCGAGAGGTTATGTAGTAGCATTGGAAATTCATTCCACTTTGATGGATAAGATCAGAGAAGCCTAGAAGACTGACAAGGAGATTGACGAGATAAAGGAAAGGATAAGCAAAGGAAAGGCAAAAGGATTTCGTGAGGATGACCACGATACCTTATGGTTTGAGGATCGCGTATATCTGCCTAATGACCCCGAGATCAGGAAGTTGATTCTGCAGGAGGCCCATGATTCACCATATTCGATTCACCCCAGAAACACTAAGATGTATCTGGATTTGAAGGAAAGTTTCTGGTGGACAGGAATGAAGAAGGATATTGCCGAGTATGTAGCAGTATGTGATGTATGTCAGAGAGTGAAGGAAGAGCATCAGAAGCCAGTGGGATTGCTACAGCCATTGCCGATACCCGAATGGAAGTGGGACAAGCTTGGAATGGACTTTATCACGGGATTGCCCAGGACTCGTTTAGGTTATGACTCTATCTGGGTTGTAGTCGATCGGTTGATGAAAGTAGCTCATTTCATCCCAGTGAAGGCCACTTATACAAGTGCAAAGTTGGCAAAGATATACATGACCAGGATCGTATGTCCGCATGGAGTCCCAAGGACCATTGTATCAGATAGAGGAACCCAGTTTACCTCAAAGTTCTGGAATCAATTGCATGAGACTTTGGGTACCAGGATAGAGTTCAGTACAACCTTTCATCCATAGACAGATGGACAGACCGAGAGAGTCAATCAGATTCTGGAGGACATGTTGAGAGCTTGTGCGCTAGATTATGGATCAAGTTGGGACGACAATTTGTCGTATGCAGAGTTCTCTTATAACAACAGTTATCAAGCCAGTTTGAAGATGGTCCCTTTTGAAGCTTTGTACGGAAGGAGGTGCAGGACACCATTGTTATAGGATGAAGTTGAATATCGTCAGTTGTTTGGACCAGATTTGATTAAGGAGTCTGAAGAGAAAGTTAAGTTGATTCGCGATAGACTGAAGGTAGCCCAGTCCAGGCAGAAGAGTTATGCGGATTCTAAACGCAAGGAGACAGTTTACGAAGTCAGAGACAGAGTATATCTTCGTGTGTCACCACTTCGAGGAGTTAAGCGTTTTGGAGTAAAAGGAAAGTTACCACCACGTTTTGTGGGACCATACAAAGTTTTGGAACGTATGGGAGAAGTTGCTTACAAACTGGAATTGCCAGAAGGATTGTCAGGAGTTCACGATGTGTTCCATGTTTCCTAGTTGAAGAAGTGCCACACAGAGATGGCCGATATTCCTCTCAGAGATACAGTGCCACTGGAAGTGATTCAACTGGATAGTGATTTGACCTACGAGGAGAAACCAGTGAAGATTCTCGAGTTTGCCAGCCGAGTCACACGCAGCAAGGTTATCAAGTTTTGCAAGGTTCAATGGAGCCAGCCACCATACCGAGAATGAAGCCACCTCGGAACGATAGGAAGACCTACGGAAGGACCACCCACACCTATTTTCTAGCCAAACCGAATCTCGAGGGCGAGATTCATCTTAAGGGGTAGGTTTATAACATCTCAAATTTACAATTTGGAATTTTATACATAGATCATCATTGCATATCATATTTTATTGCATTTTGGTTGATCCTAGAAATTCTAAGCAACTCAAGGACCCACGAAGAGAGTTGGGGATTTCGTTATTTTCATATTTGAATTTTCTCAAATATTGAAAAGAGGATCATTTTGGTTTCAATCATTTTTGTCTCCGAATATTTCAAATATAAAAATAAAAGAGAGGAGATAATATGACTTCTCCAAAATAAAAGAAATATTGGAGGGAAAATGCTAAAATCAAATAAGTATTTTATTTGGATTTTTTTGCTATTTTATTGGAATTAGAAAAGTTGCACATTTTCAAAAATAGCACTTTAGGCCAGAAAAATGTTCACTTTGTCCTCAATATTTAATTTAGACGGTGAAAATTTGTTTTGGCATTTTTAGAATTTTACTTTATTTTATTAGGATTTTTCTATTGGGCGGAATTTATTTTAAAAAAAGTTCATGCGTGGCCCGACTAGGCCAACGGCCCAGCCGAGCCGGGCCAGCCGCCGCCTCCCCGCGCCTCGTGCGCGCACGCCCGAGTGGGCTGCGGCCCAAGCCGCCGTCCTGGTCGACCCGACCCCCAGGCGAAGTCCCGCCGCCGCATGTCGCCACCTCGAACTCCCTCCGTCCGACCCCCTCCCCAAGCCACCACCCTCACGGCCGCCTATAAAACCCCTCGCCTCGCCGCCCTCTCCTCTCCGCCAGCCACCGCTGCCTCGCCCCGCACCCGCAGCCGCGCCGCCCA
>NC_041381.1:134766931-134857792 GCF_002162155.2 Triticum dicoccoides
CGCCGACACTGCCTTGCCTCACCCCACCCCACCGGAGGTAGCCACCGCCGCCGCTGGTCGTTCATTATTTTTTTCGGTTAACCGTTCAGTTTTTTTGAAACCCTAGATCTAGTTTTTTTTATTAGATCGGTTTAGTGTTTTCCGGTTTAGTTAAATAACAGACGTTCGTCTGTACATTCATTTTAACGAACGCTGTTCGTCAGTTAGTCACAGACAGCTAATGTTCGTTCGTTAGCCTGTTCGACTCGTTTTATTTTCCAGGGTTTTCCTCGATTATTTTCGATCGTGATTTCTGCCCTAATCTTCGATCTAGTTTATCTTTTTGCTCGTTTATCTGTTTTGGATGAAACAAGAGCCTAGATCTTCGTCTTGAAGCCCTTTTTTGTTTATCCAACTTGAACATGATTTTGGTACTGTAAAATTTGACTTTAGTCCAGATTAGTAAACGATTCTTGTTTCTTTCGTAGTTTGAGTTTCGTTGCTCCGTTTGATTTGATTCTTTTTGCAAACCGAAGTTCTTTAGTTGAACTTTCTGGTTAGATCATTTATTTGAGTTTTATCTGTGCTTATAGTTGACTGCTTATGTGTGCTACTGTTTGTTTGCGATAGAATTTCCGTTGTGCAAAGCGTGCTAATACGAGTCCCTAGGTTTTGCGGATCATCAGCAAGGCAAGTAACACTTTGATCACATCCCTTTATTACCCAGTTTTTATGCATTAGTTTCAATCCCCAAATATTGCATTGTTAGGATCTGAATAACATGTTGGTTTTGGGAAGTAGTTGATGAGGTAGAACCTATTGTCCTTTTATTATCAAACCTTTGGGAGTTACTTCTATATTATGCATAGGATTGTTATGCTATGCTCGTAGACGTGGATTGGGTGAGTGCATCCATGACATATGTGAGAACTGTTAATTAATGGTTAACTTAAGGTGGCTACTTAAATACACATCTGGGTGGATTGGTTGCGGGCACCTGGATAATCCAGTGTTGTCCTAGGATATCCCGGAGTACCCGTGTGATCATCATACGGCTCGCCACCTAGGCTCAAAGGGATCATAAGATATTTTCATGCTAGAAACTTCCGTGTGCAGCCACAAGCTAATACGGGCTCTAGCATAGTTGAGTAGGAACTCTTTCAGTGGTGGGCTAGCAGATGTAGGGGAAAGTAGGTGTAACTGTCCACCCAGAGTAAAGAGTTAATGTTTCTAAAAGACTGTGTCTCGGTCATCCGTTTCTCAAACACCCTGTAGTGCGAGAAATCCAACGGAGGAGATCGAGTCTTGTGGGAAAAAGTGCGCAAACCTCTGCAGAGTGTACACACTAATCATGGTTAGCTGTGTCTCCGGTTATGGACATCTTGAGTATCTGGTTCTTGGATTATCATGTTGATCTCATCACTCTAAATTAATTTGTTGGGTTTAATTGATGATGTTTAATTGGGATTGAGTTGGAGGAACCTTCTCAATGTTTAACAACCACCATGATAGTTAAATAAAATATATTCCTTTGATGTAGGAAAAAATTGGCTTTATGCAAAACTTTAACCATAGAGCTTTCCACCAGCCATATATGCATGTAGTGATAGCATTTATTCTGTTCATTACTCTCTTGTGTTACTTTGCCAGCATATTCCATGTGCTGACCCATTTCGGGCTGCAACATATCATGTTGCAGACTTTTTAGACGACGAGTAAGGTGCCATAGGTCGTTGTCGTTCACTAAGCTATGTCGTTGGAGTTGATGGACTCATTTTATCTTCCAAGCCTTCCGTTCTTATCTTATTTAGATGGCTTTAAGCCATGTTAATGTAATAAGTTCTCTTTTGAGACATTCGATGTAATAAGTGTGTGATTGAAACTCTGTTATAAATCCTCGAGTACTGTGCGAGTCAACATTACCAATCCAGGGATGACACTGATGCACAGAGACTAGCTGTTTGAGGTCTGGTCTTTACATGTTTGGAGAAGCCTGTATTTACAACAAAGTGAGTGGGAGCTCCGTAGCATTTCTAATATTATATGTGGATGACACATTGTTGGTTGGAAATGATACAAAATTTCTGGATAGCATAAAAGGATACTTGAATAAGAATTTTTTAATGAAAGACCTCAGTGAAGCTGCTTACATATTGGGCATCAAGATCTATAGAGATAGATCAAGACGCCTAATTGGACTTTCACAAAGCACATACCTTGATAAATTTTTGAAGAAGTTCAAAATGGATCAGTCAAAGAAAGTGTTCTTGCCTGTGTTACAAGGTGTGAAGTTGAGTCAGACTCAATGCCCGACCACTGCAGAAGAAAGAGAGAAAATGAAAGTCATTCCCTATGCCTCAGCCATAGGTCTATCATGTATGCAATGCTGTGTACCAGACCTGATGTGTGCCTTACTATAAGTATAGCAGGGAGGTACCAAAGTAATCCAGGAGTGGAGCACTGGACAGTGGTCAAGAACATCCTGAAATACCTGAAAAGGACTAAGGATACGTTTCTCGTTTATGGAGGTGACAAAGATCTCAACGTAAATGGTTACGTCGATGCAAGATTTGACACTGATCCGGGTGACTCTAAGTCGCAATCCGGATACGTATTTATAGTGAATGGAGGAGCTGTCAGTTGGTGCAGTTCCAAGCAGCGCGTTGTGGCGGGATCTGAAGAAAATATGCCCTAGAGGCAATAATAAAGTTATTATTTATTTCCTCATATCATGATAAATGTTTATTATTCATGCTAGAATTGTATTAACCGGAAACATGATACACGTGTGAATACATAGACAAATATAAAGTCACTAGTATGCCTCTACTTGACTAGCTCATTAATCAAAGATGGTTATGTTTCCTAACCATAGACATGTGTTGTCATTTGATTAATGGGATCACATCATTAGGAGAATGATGTGATTGACATGACCCATTCCGTTAGCCTAGCACTTGATCGTTTAGTATGTTGCTATTGCTTTCTTCATGACTTATACAAAGTTCCTGCAACTATGAGATTGTGCAACTCACGTTTACCGGAAGAACACTTTGTGTGCTATCAAACGTCACAACGTAACTGGGTGATTATAAAGGTGCTCTACAGGTGTTTCTGAAGGTACATGTTGAGTTGGCATAATTCGAGATTAGGTTTTGTCACTCCGATTGTCGGAGAGGTATCTCTGGGCCCTCTCGGTAATACTCATCACCTAAGCCTTGCAATCATTGTAACTAATGAGTTAGTTATAAGATGATGTGTTACAGAACGAGTAAAGAGACTTGCCGGTAACGAGATTGAACTAGGTATTGGATACCGACGATCAAATCTCGGGCAAGTAACATACCGATGACAAAGGGAACAACGTATATTGTTATGCGGTTTGACCGATAAAGATCTTTGTAGAATATGTAGGAACCAATATGGGCATCCAGGTTCCGCTATTGGTTATTGACCGAGAATAGTTCTAGGTCATGTCTACATAGTTCTCGAACCCGTAGGGTCCGCACGCTTAACGTTACGATGACAGTTTTATTATGAGTTTACAAGGTTTGATGTACCGAAGTTTGTTCGGAGTCCCGGATGTGATCACGGACATGACGAGGAGTCTCGGAATGGTCGAGACATAAAGATTGATATATTGGACGACTATATTCGGACACCGGAAGTGTTCCGGGTGATTTCAGAGAAAACCGGAGTGCCGGAGGGTTACCGGAACCCCCCGGAGAGTTAATGGGCCACATGGGCCTTGGTGGGAAGAGAGAGGGGCGGCCAGGAAGGGCCGCCCGCCCCCTCTCCCTCTGGTCCGAATTGGACTAGGAGGGGGGGCGGCGCCCCCCTCTTTCCTTCCCCTCCTCTCCCCCTTCCTTCCCCTCCTAGTAGGAGTAGGAAAGGAGGAGTCCTACTCCTACTAGGAGGAGGACTCCTCCTCCTGGCGCGCCCAACAAAGGCCGGCCGGCCTCCCCCCTCCCTCCTTTATATACGGGGGCAGGGGGCACCCCATAGACACACAAGTTGATCTACGGATCATTCCTTAGCCGTGTGCGGTGCCCCCCTCCACCATATTCCACCTCGGTCATATCGTCGCGGAGTTTAGGCGAAGCCCTGCGCCGGTAGAACATCATCATCGTCACCATGCCGTCGTGCTGACGGAACTCATCCCCGAAGCTTTGCTGGATCGGAGCCCGGGGATCGTCATCGAGATGAACGTGTGCTGAACTCGGAGGTGCCGTACGTTCGGTGCTTGGATCGGTCGGATCGTGAAGACGTACGACTACATCAACCGTGTTGTCATAAAGCTTCCGCTTACGGTCTACGAGGGTACATGGACGAACACTCTCCCCTCTCGTTGCTATGCATCACCATGGTCTTGCGTGTGCGTAGGAATTTTTTTGAAATTACTACGTTCCCCAACAGGATCTACGTGTGAAGCGGAGTACATAGCTGCTTCAGAAGCAACAAATGAAGGAGTCTGGGTATAATAATCACTTGATTCAACTGGGAGTTAATCTTCCGGATGATAGCTCATTGACAGAATTCTCCAATCACTGCCACCAAGCTACAAGAGCTTTGTGATGAACTATAATATGCAAGGGATGAACAAGACTATTCCCGAGCTCTTCGCAATGCTAAAAGCTGCGGAGGTAGAAATCAAGAAGGAGCATCAAGTGTGGATGGTCAACAAGACCACTAGTTTCAAGAAAAAGGGCAAAGGGAAGAAGAAGGGGAACTTCAAGAAGAACAGCAAGCAAGTTGCTCCTCAAGAGAAGAAACCCAAGTCTGGACCTAAGCCTGAAACTGAGTGCTTCTACTACAAGCAGACTGGTCACTGGTAGCGGAACTGCCCCAAGTATTTGGCGGATAAGAAGGATGGCAAAGTGAACAAAGGTATATGTGATATATATGTTATTGATGTGTACCTAACTAGAGCTTGTAGTAGCACCTGGGTATTTGATATTGGTTCTGTTGCTAATATTTGCAACTCGAAATAGGGACTACGGAATAAGCGAGCACTGGCCAAGGACGAGGTGACGATGCGTGTGTGAAACGGTTCCAAAGTCGATGTGATCGCGGTCGGCACGCTACCTCTACATCTACCTTCGGGATTAGTTTTAGACCTGAATAATTGTTATTTGGTGCCAGCGTTGAGCATGAACATTATATCTGGATCTTGTTTGATGCGAGACGGTTATTCATTTCAATCAGAGAATAATGGTTGTTCTATTTATATGAGTAATATCTTTTATGGTCATGCACCCTTGAAGAGTGGTCTATTTTTATTAAATCTCGATAGTAGTGATACACATATTCATAGTGTTGAAACCAAAAGATGCAGAGTTAATAATGATAGTGCAACTTATTTATGGCACTGCCGTTTGGGTCATATCGGTGTAAAGCGCATGAAGAAACTCCATACGGATGGACTTTTGGAATCACTTGATTATGAATCACTTGGTACTTGCGAACAATGCCTTATGGGCAAGATGACTAAAACGCCGTTCTCCGGAACTATGGAGCGAGCAACTGATTTGTTGGAAATCATACATACTGATGTTTGTGGCCCAATGAATGTTGAGGCTCGCGGCGGGTATCGTTATTTTCTCACCTTCACAGATGATTTGAGCAGATATGGGTATATCTACTTGATGAAACACAAGTCTGAAACATTTGAAAAGTTCAAAGAATTTCAGAGTGAAGTGGAAAATCATCGTAACAAGAAAATAAAGTATCTACGATCTGATCGTGGAGGAGAATATTTGAGTTATGAGTTTGGCCTACACTTGAAACAATGTGGAATAGTTTCACAACTCACGCCACCTAGAACACCACAACGAAATGGTGTGTCCGAACGTCGTAATCGTACTTTACTTGATATGGTGCGATCTATGATGTCTCTTACTGATTTACCGCTATCGTTTTGGGGTTATGCTTTAGAGACGGCTGCATTCACGTTAAATAGGGCACCATCAAAATCCGTTGAGATGACGCCTTATGAACTGTGGTTTGGCAAGAAACCAAAGTTGTCATTTCTTAAAGTTTGGGGCTGCGATGCTTATGTGAAGAAACTTCAACCAGATAAGCTCGAACCTAAATCGGAGAAATGTGTCTTCATAGGATACCCAAAAGAGACTATTGGGTACACCTTCTATCACAGATCCGAAGGCAAGACATTCGTTGCTAAGAATGGATCCTTTCTAGAGAAGGAGTTTCTCTCGAAAGAAGTGAGTGGGAGGAAAGTAGAACTTGATGAGATAACTGTATCTACTCCCTTATTGGAAAGTAGTTCATCACGAGAACTAGTTCCTGTGACAACTACACCAATTAGTGAGGAAGCTAATGATAATGATCATGAAACTTCAGATCAAGTTTCTACTGAACCTTGTAGGTCTACCAGAGTAAGATCCGCACCAGAGTGGTACGGTAATCCTATTCTGGAAGTCATGTTACTTGACCATGATGAACCTACAAACTATGAGGAAGCGATGATGAGCCCGGATTCCGCAAAATGGCTAGAAGCCATGAAATCTGAGATGGGATCCATGTATGAAAACAAAGTATGGACTTTGGTTGACTTGCCCGATGATCGGCAAGCCATTGAGAATAAATGGATCTTTAAGAAGAAGATTGACGCTGATGGTAATATAACTGTCTATAAAGCTCGACTTGTTGCAAAAGGTTTTCGACAAGTTCAAGGGGTTGACTACGATGAGACTTTCTCACCCGTAGCGATGCTTAAGTCCGTCCGAATCATGTTAGCTATTGCCGCATTTCATGATTATGAAATTTGGCAAATGGATGTCAAGACTGCATTCTTGAATGGATTTCTAGAAGAAGAGTTGTATATGATGTAGCCGGAAGGTTTTGTTGATCCAAAAGGTGCTGACAAAGTGTGCAAGCTCCAGTGTTCCATTTATGGACTGGTGCAAGCATCTCGGAGTTGGAATAAACGCTTTGATAGTGTGATCAAAGCATATGGTTTTATACAGACTTTTGGAGAAGCCTGTATTTATAAGAAAGTGAGTGGGAGCTCTGTAGCATTTCTAATTTTATATGTAGATGACATATTATTAATTGGAAATGATATAGAATCTCTGGATAGCATAAAAGGATACTTGAATAAAAGTTTTTCAATGAAAGACCTCGGTGAAGCTGCTTACATATTGGGCATCAAGATCTATAGAGATAGATCAAGACGCTTAATAGGACTTTCACAAAGCACATACCTTGACAAAATTTTGAAAAAGTTCAAAATGGATCAGGCAAAGAAAGGATTCTTGCCCGTGCTACAAGGTGTGAAGTTGAGTCAAACTCAATGCCCGACCATAGCAGAAGATAGAGAGAAAATGCAAAATGTTCCCTATGCTTCAGCCATAGGCTCTATCATGTATGCAATGCTGTGTACCAGACCTGACGTATGCTTAGCAATAAGCTTGGCAGGAAGGTACCAAAGTAATCCAGGAGTGGATCACTGGACAGCGGTCAAGAACATCCTAAAATACCTGAAAAGGACTAAGGATATGTTTCTCGTATATGGAGGTGACAAAGAGCTAGTCGTAAATGGTTACGTCGATGCAAGCTTTGACACTGATCCGGACGATTCTAAGTCGCAAACCGGATACGTGTTTTTATTAAACAGTGGAGCTGTAAGTTGGTGCATTTCTAAACAAAGCGTCGTAGCGGGATCTACATGTGAAGCGGAGTACATAGCTGCTTCGGAAGCAGCAAATGAAGGAGTCTGGATGAAGGAGTTCATTTCCGATCTAGGTGTCATACCTAGTGCATCGGGACCAATGAAGATCTTCTGTGACAATACTGGTGCAATTGCCTTGGCAAAGGAATCCAAATTTCACAAGAGGACCAAACACATCAAGAGACGCTTCAATTCCATTCGGGACCAAGTCCAAGTGGGAGACATAGAGATTTGCAAAATACATACGGATCTGAATGTTGCAGACCCGTTGACTAAGCCTCTCTCACGAGCAAAACATGATCAGCATCAAGACTCCATGGGTGTTAGAATCATTACTATGTAATCTAGATTATTGACTCTAGTGCAAGTGGGAGACTGAAGGAAATATGCCCTAGAGGCAATAATAAAGTTATTATTTATTTCCTCATATCATGATAAATGTTTATTATGTGAATACATAGACAAATATAAAGTCACTAGTATGCCTCTACTTGACTAGCTCATTAATCAAAGATGGTTATGTTTCCTAACCATAGACATGTGTTGTCATTTGATTAATGGGATCACATCATTAGGAGAATGATGTGATTGACATGACCCATTCCGTTAGCCTAGCACTTGATCGTTTAGTATGTTGCTATTGCTTTCTTCATGACTTATACAAAGTTCCTGCAACTATGAGATTGTGCAACTCACGTTTACCGGAAGAACACTTTGTGTGCTACCAAACGTCACAACGTAACTGGGTGATTATAAAGGTGCTCTACAGGTGTTTCCGAAGGTACATGTTGAGTTGGCATAATTCGAGATTAGGTTTTGTCACTCCGATTGTCGGAGAGGTATCTCTGGGCCCTCTCGGTAATACTCATCACCTAAGCCTTGCAAGCATTGTAACTAATGAGTTAGTTATAAGATGATGTGTTACAGAACGAGTAAAGAGACTTGCCGGTAACGAGATTGAACTAGGTATTGGATACCGACGATCAAATCTCGGGCAAGTAACATACCGATGACAAAGGGAACAACGTATATTGTTATGCGGTTTGACCGATAAAGATCTTCGTAGAATATGTAGGAACCAATATGGGCATCCAGGTTCCGCTATTGGTTATTGACCGAGAATAGTTCTAGGTCCTGTCTACATAGTTCTCGAACCCGTAGGGTCCACACGCTTAACGTTACGATGACAGTTTTATTATGAGTTTACAAGTTTTGATGTACCGAGTTTGTTCGGAGTCCCGGATGTGATCACGGACATGATGAGGAGTCTCGAAATGGTCGAGACATAAAGATTGATATATTGGACGACTATATTCGGACACCGGAAGTGTTCCGGGTGATTTCGGAGAAAACCGGAGTGCCGGAGGGTTACCGGAACCCCCCCCCCCCCGGAGAGTTAATGGGCCACATGGGCCTTGGTGGGAAGAGAGAGGGGCGGCCAGGAAGGGCCGCGCGCCCCCTCTCCCTCTGGTCCGAATTGGACTAGGAGGGGGGGCGGCGCCCCCCTCTTTCCTTCCCCTCCTCTCCCCCTTCCTTCCCCTCCTAGTAGGAGTAGGAAAGGAGGAGTCCTACTCCTACTAGGAGGAGGACTCCTCCTCCTGGCGCGCCCAACAAGGGCCAGCCGGCCTCCCCCTCCCTCCTTTATATACGGGGGCAGGGGGCACCCCATAGACACACAAGTTGATCTACGGATCGTTCCTTAGCCGCGTGCGGTGCCCCCCTCCACCATATTCCACCTCGGTCATATCATCACGGAGTTTAGGCGAAGCCCTGCGCCGGTAGAACATCATCATCGTCACCACGCCGTCGTGCTGACGAAACTCATCCCCGAAGCTTTGCTGGATCGGAGCCCGGGGATCGTCATCGAGCTGAACGTGTGCTGAACTCGGAGGTGCCGTACGTTCGATGCTTGGATCGGTCGGATCGTGAAGACGTACGACTACATCAACCGTGTTGTCATAAAGCTTCCTCTTACGGTCTACGAGGGTACGTGGACGAACACTCTCCCCTCTCGTTGCTATGCATCACCATGATCTTGCGTGTGCGTAGGAATTTTTTTGAAATTACTACGTTCCCCAACAGGATCTACGTGTGAAGCGGAGTACATAGCTGCTTCAGAAGCAACAAATGAAGGAGTCTGGTTGAAGGAGTTCATATCCGATCTAGATGTAATACTTAGTGCATCGGGTCCAATGAATCTTTTTTGTGACAATACTGGTGCAATTGCCTTGGCAAAGGAATCCAAATTTCACAAGAGAACCAAACACATCAAGAGACGCTTCAATTCCATCCGGCATCAAGTCGCGGAGGGAGATATAGAGATTTGCAAAATACATACGGATCTAAATGTTGCAGACTTGTTGACTAAGCCTCTTCCACGAGCAAAACATGATCAACACCAAGACTCCATGGGTGTTAGAATCATTACTTTGTAATCTAGATTATTGACTCTAGTGCAAGTGGGAGACTGAAGGAAATATGCCCTAGAGGCAATAATAAACTTGTTACTTATATTTCCTTATATCATGATAAGTGTTTATTATTCATGCTAGAATTGTATTAACCGGAAACTTAGTACATGTGTGAATACATAGACAATACACTGTGTCCCTAGTATGCCTCTACTTGACTAGCTCGTTAATCAAAGATGGTTATGTTTCATAACCATAGACATTTGTTGTCATTTGATGAAAGGGATCACATCATTAGGAGAATGATGTGATGGACAAGACCCATCCGTTAGCTTAGCATTATGATCATGACAGTTTTATTGTTACTGCTTTCTTCATGACTTATACATGTTCCTCTGATTATGAGATTATGCAACTCCCAAATACCGGAGGAACACCTTGTGTTCTATCAAACATCACAACATAACTGGGTGATTATAAATATGGTCTACAGGTGTCTCCAAAGGTGTTTGTTGGGTTGGCGTAGATCTAGATTAGGATTTGTCACTCCTTGTTTCGGAGAGGTGTCTCTGGGCTAATGCTCATCACTATAAGCCTTGCAAGCAATGTGACTAATGAGTTAGTTATGGGATGAAGCATTACGGAACGAGTAAAGAGACTTGCCGGTAACGAGATTGAACTAGGTATGATGATACTGACGATCGAATCTCCGGCAAGTAACATACCGATGACAAAGGGAACAACGTATGTTGTTATGCGGTTTGACCGATAAAGATCTTCATAGAATATGTAGGAACCAATATGAGCATCCAGGTTCCGCTATTGGTTATTGATCGGAGATGTGTCTCGATCATGTCTACATAGTTCTCGAACCCGTAGGGTCCACACGCTTAACGTTCGATGACGATTTGTATTGTGAGTTATGTGATTTGATGACCGAAGTTTGTATGGAGTCCCAGATGAGATCACGGACATGATGAGGCGTCTCGAAATGGTCGAGACATGAAGATTGATATATTGGAAGGCTATGTTCGGACACCGGAAATGTTTCGGAAGAGTTCGGACATTTTTCGGAGTACCGGGAGGTTCCCGGAACCCCCCCGGGGAAGTAGTGGGCCTTCATTGGCCTTAGTGGAAAGGAAAGGAGGGCCACAAGGGAGGCCGCCCCCCCCCATGGCAAGTCCAAATTGGACTAGGGAGGGGTGGTGCCCCCCTCTTTCCTTCTCCCTCTCCTACTCCTTCCCTCTCTCCCTCTCTTGGAAAGGAAGGGGACTTAAACTAGGATTGGGAATCCTAGTTGGACTCCCCCTATGGCGCGCGCCCCTCCTGGCCGCCAGCCTGCTCCCTCCTTCCTTTATATACGGGGGCAGGGGAGCACCCAAAAACATAACAGACAATCTCTTAGCCGTGTGCGGTGCCCCCCTCCACAGTTTAACACCTCGGTCATATCGTCGTAGTGCTTAGGCGAAGCCCTGCGACAGTAACTTCATCATCACTGTCGCCACACCGTCGTGCTGACGGAACTCTCCCTCGTCCTCAACTAGATCAAGAGCTCGAGGGACGTCATCGTGCTGAACGTGTGCTGTACACGGAGGTGCCGTACATTCGGTACTTGGATCGGTTGGATCGTGAAGACGTTCGACTACATCAACCGCGTTACTAAACGCTTCCGCTTTCGGTCTAAGAGGGTACGTGAACACACTCTCCCGTCTCATTGCTATGCATCTCCTAGATAGATCTTGCATGATCGTAGGAATTTTTTTGAATTACTACGTTCACCAACACCGATGCCATCCAATCCGAGGTACTACGAGGATGTCTTGGAGGAGATGGTCGATGAGGGTGGCCAATGATATGATAACAACAAGATTCAATAAGGCCAAGATGCCGCTGACCAAGACCACAACCAAGGCACCCACAACCATGACAACCACGGACAAGGCACCCACGACCATGGCAACGGCAATACAATGATGGCCAAGACATCGACGGTGAAGAAGGCGACGACATCGACGGAGAGCCATTAGTGTTTTAGGAAGAGCTTGTGGAGAAAGGCCGGTCACAAAATAGGATGAAAAGCGTGAGGACCCAAGCATACATAGAGGATGAGGGAAAGTTGATTTGCTAAGCTTGGATAGCAATTGGACAATATCCCAAAACCGGCTTCGAGCAAAAAGGAACAACAATTTTGAAGTGGGTCGGTGATTACTTCCATGAACGTAGGAAGATTGCACCCTACAAATTGGAAAGTGATCGGACCGACGTGTCAATTCAAAAAAGGTGGGGCTTCATCCTTGGAGTGCAACAAATTTTGTGGTCCTCATGAGAATGTCACTGGTCAGCCCATAAGTGGCATTGACATCAAAGACATGGTATATTTTTCCTTCCTTTGTTCCTTCCCTTGTTCATATGAGCATATATCGTCCTCTTATGCATGCAAATGTATCTTGTTGGTCATCTCTATATGTAGATGTTTCAAGTTTTGGATACCTTCAAGGTCTAAAATGCGGGCACACTATTCACCTTGAGCCATCGTTGGACGAAAAATTCACGATTGCCCAAAGTTTAAGGAGCAATATGCGACCCAAAAAAGAGGTGGCGGCCTCATCGGTCTTCGACCCCAATGAAAGTGTGAAGAGGCTGAGGGGGAGACAATTCAAAGTTGGATGCAAAGTGTGATGCTTCGATAATCGCGTTGCAAGAAACTTTAAAGGGGTTCATGACCCAAAAGGAAGAGAGAAAAGAGAGGAAGCACCAAGAGAAAGAGGAGGCAATGAAGGCCTACTTTGCCATACAAAAGAAGAAACTCAACATCGATGAGATCAGTGCCTGGTCAAGAGCCAAGGGGTTAAAGCTCGTGCTAATCTCGAAGGAAGTGCATATCATCGCGGCCGCCTTGAGCTAGATGTCCCCAAGAAGAAGGGTATGGTTCGAGAAGAAGCAAAATGAGATGCTCGAGCTAGATGCGTGATCATCTTATGTTTGGCCGAGATGCATGAACTATGGTCGAGATGCGATTATTTTGTACGCTGGCATGAATTCTGCTTGCTATGTTTGATGATGAAAATATGTTTGTTAAAAAAAATCAGTGAGCCAGACCAAATGGGTCGGACGGTTGAGCACACTGCCCAGGAACGTGCAGACAAGGGGTGGATGTCGTCCCTACAGCTGATCCAAACGGACAAAAAATAGATAAATTTTGCGTTGGTTTGGGTCGGTGCATTGGTGTTGTCCTTAGATCATGGATTTCCACTGTGAAGATAAAGTCTAAACAATGCCTTCAACAAGGCAACGACCCAAGAACACTGCCATTGCCATGTATAACCAACTATGGTCAGACCTAGGGTTTTCATCCTGAAAATCGAGATCGGTTATTCAAGAAGCCCCAACCAATCAAAGTCATCATGTGTTGTCGCCATCATTTTTTACGATCCGAAAAGTTACATGTGTAGCATACATGGTCTTCAAGTGAGATGCCATTCAAGTAAAGACCATGCTTGCGCAAGCAGGCAGTCAAACCAGAACAAGTGTCAGTGGCCACAAATGGCTGGGAACCATGAAGATTGACGTGCGTTGCGATGAGAACTGGCGAGCGACGAAGGTCAACAGAATTGTCGAAATCCCAATTTGGGACACTCCGTAACTCTGCACCATCTTTGTCATCCTTGTCTGTGACGGTAGAATTGGTTGGCAAAACACACTCGTCGTTAATGTTGAATCAAAATCTCTTCGGCCTGTTGAGACAACCGTTTAGCAATGCAGGACTAAGACGACACCCGTGCTGCCGGGCGGAGGACCGCCTTGTTGGTACGCAGAAGGTTGTCGTTGCCACTCCGTTGTCGCTCGTGTAGCTGATGAAATCACAATCACCGATGCCTAGCCATCAGAGCCGTCGACCCAGACGAAAAAAAAACCACCACCACCGCGGCACAACCATACATTTGCCCTCAAATTATCGTCTGTAGATCACTGTCGAAGGCTACTGAAGCAGAATCTCCTTCCTTGTAGCCGCCTTCGTCGATTAGTGTCGGGACTTAGCCCGGCCACTGGTCTCGAGTGGTGGCAAGCGGAAGAAAGGGCAAGAGATAGAGGGGGCGATTGTGTGGAAGGGAAGAGGCGGCGGCTGTGTGTAGGTATCTGTCTGAATTCAGTATATGCTGATTTTAACCAAGCCTTCCATTAGTGTTACCATATCACGAATATACTCCATTCCAAGCTAGTACTAGCATGATCCAAGTAATTAATGTGGATCACATGTAACAAACTCCACGGTGTGGCCCAATCCTCCCATCTTAAGCCAAGCATACAGAAGGGGCAAATAGCCATGCAAAGCAGGAAAAGTAGGTTTAATATCGTAACAAAAAGGCGAAGAGAACAAGTTAAAGCAGGTTCTGGCAGGCTCGCTCGAAAGCCGCGGCTGCTATCGACGCTAGCTTGGCCAGGCATGGGACCAGCACATGACAGCGCAAGTTGGTTAAGTTCCGGGAAGCTTGCAGCTTTGGCCACCACGAATTAAACCGGTTGCGTGTGGCCGTGCCGGGCTGCATCTCGCAGTCGGTCCAGATCGCCTCGTCCGTTCCCGGCTGGCTTGCACGCCGGACCGATGAGGAAAATCAGGGGGGGGGAGGATCGGGATGACTTTTCTCCTTCTCTATGTGCGTACTATTTTGCGTACGTGGAGGCCAAGATCGTTACTCGCCTACCTGCATAAAATGGACATGTCACCTGCAAAGCGTCAAAGCCAGCCCATCTTTCCTTCTCGCGACAGAACAAAAGACCAAAGGAGAAGCTTGATGATCTAAAGTCAAAAGAGGAAGCTTAACCATCTGAAGCTTTCTCGACACAGCGATTGATCGACGCTATTGCAGGGAGCTAGCTGACAGCACGCTGGACAGCCGTACATAGATGTCTGACCATTTACAGTGCGAGGAAGAAGGCCAAATAGTCCCGGTGGCGGAGGTTGCGGGACAGTGACCTAGCTATAGCTAGTTAACTCGAGGCAGCTGACCAAGCACACACGATCGATCGAGATTCACGTGTGCGCGCGCGCGTGGCGAACTGGCGATCGTGCTGCCGCTGAGGCTGAGTGACGGGCGGATCGGAACGTCGGAACCACCGGACGGACGGACGGACGGGTGTGCGTGCATGGTCCGATTAATGTGTGTGCGTACGTGTGCTACACGCACGTACCATGTGGAGAAAAGATCTCGGTGATGATTAATCCAGCTTTTCCACATCGCCGCAAGTGGCCGGTCGGGCACCGACGGCGGGCGCGCGGGCGCGGGGGACGCGCCAACCAACCGCGATCGCGACGCCACCGCCCGAAGCAGCGCGCGCTGGCGACGCTCGGCTCCGCACGGCACTGCACCACCCCGACCCGCGCCCGCGCCCGCGCCGTGGAAACCTCCCCGACCCTCGTTCGATCAGTCGAGACATTCCCTCCTACCCAGCCGCCGCCTCCAACGTAGCCAGCTGCCGCCTCCCCAAAACTAGGATTCTTTGCCTTCCACCGGCGCCGGTGCCGGTCCGTCCCGTCTCCGGTGGCCTTAGGGCCATGGAGGCGGAGTGGATCTCGGCCCTTGCCGGTGAGAGGATTCCGTTTTCATATATTTTTTTGAGCTTTGTTAGGGTTTATGTCCTGTTCAGGAAGGCGAGACTTCGGCGGCTCCCTGAAGATGAAGTAAAGGTCTTCCCGTTTATTCCCCCGTTCCGGTGATGTGTGTAGCATCATCGGTGGGCGTGTGGAGGTGTGTCTCCAGCGGATCTGTCTTTGGTGGATTTGCTCGGATCTGTTCGTCGTTCGTCTTCGTTCGTGTGTCTTCAGGTTGGATCCTTTTGATCTACACTCTTCATCTGCGGCGGTTGCTGTTCTGGTGCGTTGGTTCCATGGGGCCTTAGCACGACGACTTCCCGACTGTCTACTACAACAATGTTTGCCCGGCTCTGTCGAGGGAGGGGCGATGACAGCGGCGCGCCTTCGGCTCGCTTCAGTGCTTGTAGTCGTCGCTAGGTGGTCTACGATTCTGGATGTAATTTTTATTATTTCTAGTGTCCGTTGTACTACCATGATTGAAGATAAATAGATTGAAAGTTTTTCCGAAAAAAAAAGAGTCTATGCTTTTGTCTGTTGGAATCAACACGGTGAGGACGAAGGTTTCACGGCGCCCAGGCGCGTGTTTCACGGGGCCTTCGGCCTCTTGCTCTCTCGGAATTGAGTTCCGGAGAGAAGAAAAGATCAGAACAAGGCCATCATCAACGCGGACCAGCAAACCTCCCGTATGAGTTCGGACCATGCTGTCTGAACAGCGGAAACATTCAACGTGGGGTTGTATCAGTCTCTAACGTGGTCCGGACGTGATTTCTCCTGCAAATCGGAGACAAACGTGAGGGGTTTTTGCGGGAGTCCAGATCGCTCCCAAGCCCTTTTCTGACCGCCCTAGCCCACCAAAAACCCTCCCCCTCCCGCACATTTTTGGTCAGTGCCGCTCCAGAGTATCAGCGCCCGCATTCAATCCCCACTTGAGCGGACGTGACCGCTCACTAGCGCCGGCATTGAAGCGGCGCGTCGGCCGAGAGCGTCGCCCACGCCGCTTCCCGGTGCAGGCAATTGCCGCACGTTCAAGCGACACGACTGTCGCCCGTCCGTCCGTCTGCCGCCCATATTGATGGCACACGGTTGGCAAGGCGTCTCCTCCAGCGCATACTGATGGGGTTATGTACCTGGGGTAGGGTCATGGACCTGATCCAAATAACTTACCCCAGGACATCCTTAGAAGAGGTCGCCTTCCAGTCGACCAACGAGGATTCACTCGACTGGCCTGAAGGACTCGACCACGAAGACCCACTCGACCACCAGGAGGTCAAGAGGCACTCTGCACTGCAACGGCCTGTAATCAAGTAGACTTTATGATAGTAAAGGCCTTTATGTGGGGCGTTACCTGTAACGCCCCAGACTTAACTCACCTTAAACCCTCTCCTGCGTGGGCTGGCTGGGGTCCTGGCGCACTCTATATAAGCCACCCCCCTTCACAGGCGGAAGGGTTCGGCACCTTGTAATTCATACATTCATAATCCACTCGACCGCCTCCGGGCTCCGAGACGTAGGGCTGTTACTTCTTCCGAGAAGGGCCTGAACTCGTACATCCTTTGTGTTTACAACCTCTCCATAGCTAGGACCTTGCCTCTCCATACCTACCCCCACTCTACTGTCAGGCTTAGAACCACGACAGTTGGCGCCCACCGTGGGGCAGGTGTTTTAGCGATTCTGTGGAGAAGTTGTGATTCTTCCGAGTACTCTCATCATGGTGTCTGCTGGAGTTTTGGTCAAGGGTCAAGAGATCCGTCTCGGCACCCTCACCTTCATCGCCGACGACTCCGCATGGCTCCAGGAGGCTCCACTCGACGTAGACGCGCTCCCCGTCCGCGGTGCGACGCATTTTCGCGCATGTGTCCGCGGCGTTCTGCTACGGCAACCGTCGACCCAGTATCGGTCGGTTCCTCCATCGTCCACCCTCCCGGTCTCCCGCCAGCGCAAGCGCTCGGGCCGGTCGAGGCTTCAGCGATGGGTGAGTCACGCGGTGGCTCGCCAATCGGCCACTACACAAGTTGCGGCAATCGAGCCCAACGAATCTCTCTACGGCTTGTTCGATCAGTCGACTGGCTCCGAAGAGACTGCATCCGAGTGCGGAAGCAGTGATCCAGCGGCGGAAATCTTTATGGTCGACGGGCCCCACAGCCCTCCTGGCTTCGCCCGTGGTGGTGGAGCAGGTGACGGCGGCGACCCTGCACGAGACTACGAAGAGTACCAGCCCGAGCCACTCGACTCTCTGCAAAGAGAAGAGCTTCGCCGCAGGAACGAGGATCCCCTGCGTATTCCCATCGCAGGAGAAACCCCCGAGGCTCGTGCCTTGGAGGAGGCGCGTCTGGCCAATTTGGCCGAGCGCACTCGACTGGAGAACCTTCAGCGAGCACTCGACGAGCGCGCGCGGCAACGAGTTCCCGACACCAGTCGACGTCAACTCTTCCCGCCGACTCAGGTATATCGAACCCCAATTCAGAATTTAGCAGCTGCGACCCGTATAGCAGAGTCCATTCAGCCTTCGCAGTCGGAAGCTGGCAGAGGTTTGCTGCAGATCAGGGATCTGCTCCGGGCAGCAGGAGATCAGAATTCAGCCGTGTCTCAGTCGCGCAACAGAATTCACAGTCGATCTGTCATTGTGAATACGATTCAGTCGGCTCACAGCCCCAGATCGCCTCCGCGGCGCGAAGGGCGTGAGAATCGGCGAGATCAATATGGCGACAGACTCGACCGAGATGATAGGCGTCGAGTGCCCTATTCCCCTCCGAGGGGTGGGTCTTACGCTCCTCGGCAGCCAGATGATAGGCGTCAGTACAGTACAGGGCGTAGGGTTCCAGCTGACCCCAGAGAGCCAGGCTTCGACGCGCGATCCATTATCGTGCAAGGGTTGGTCGACCGGAACAGAGCCCATCGAGGCGCACTCGACAGAGATGTACCCACGAGCAGTCGAGTACATGTTTTCTGGTCCTGAATGTTTCAGCAGAGCTATCAGAGCCGCAGTTATCCCCCCCAATTTCAGGTTGGCAACAGGAGTCAGCAAGTTCACTGGTGAGTCTAAGCCTGAAACTTGGCTTGAAGACTACCGAGTGGCAGTTCAGATCGGTGGTGGGAACGACGAGGTGGCCATGAAGCATTTGCCCCTCATGTTGGAGGGTTCTGCCAGGGCATGGTTGACTCAATTACCTCCTAGCAGCATTTACACTTGGGAAGATCTGTCCCGAGTGTTCGTCAGAACGTTTGAAGGAACTTGCAAGCGACCAGCGGGATTGACAGAGTTGCAAGTCTGCGTGCAGAAAACTAATGAGACTCTCAGAGAGTATATTCAGAGGTGGATCACTTTGCACCACACTGTGGAAAATGTCTCTGATCATCAGGCAGTATGCGCCTTCAAAGACGGCGTCAAGAACAGAGAACTGAGTTTGAAATTTGGTCGAACCGGTGACATGACCTTGAGTCGGATGATGGAGATTGCTACCAAGTACGCCAACGGCGAAGAAGAAGACCGACTCCGAAGCGGCAAGCACAAGCCGAGTCAGTCGGAAAAAGGAAACACCAGTCGGAAACAGAAGCGGAAGGCTGAACCGGCAGCTCCTGGAGAGGCTCTGGCCGTGACTCAAGGAAAGTTTAAGGGGAAACCAAAAGGATCCTGGAACGCCAAGAAGGTAAAGGATAAAGAGGGGAACGACGTGATGGATATGCCGTGTCACATTCACACGAAGAAAGATGAAGAGGGGAATATCATTTACCCAAAGCACACCACTCGCCAATGTCGACTCCTGATCCAGCAGTTTCAGGGAAAACAGTCTAAGGACAAGGAGAAGGAGTCGGACAAGCTCGAAGACAAAGAGGACAGTGAGGGAGGATATCCGCATATCAACTCCACTCTGATGATCTTTGCAGATGTGGAAAGCAGAAGTCGACTGAAAGTGATTAACCGAGAGGTGAACATGGTTGCCCCAGCAAAGGCAAATTATCTGAAGTGGTCTCAAACACCCATCACATTCGACCAATCTGATCACCCGACTCATATTGCCACCCCAGGGAGGCAAGCTTTGGTGGTCGATCCAGTTGTCGAAGGCACTCGACTGACAAAGGTGCTGATGGATGGTGGAAGTGGGCTGAACTTATTGTATGCAGACACATTGAAAGGTATGGGCATTCCGATGTCCCGACTGAGCACTAGTAACATGAGCTTCCATGGAGTTATACCAGGGAAGAAGGCCGAGTCACTCGGCCAGATAGCTTTGGACGTAGTATTTGGTGATTCGAAACATTTTCGCAAAGAAAAGTTGACGTTTGAGGTCGTGGATTTTCAAAGTGCATATCATGCCATTTTGGGGAGACCAGCCTATGCACGGTTCATGGCTCGACCATGTTACGTGTACCTCAAACTGAAGATGCCCGGTCCCAAAGGTGTGATCACTGTCACCGGTGATAGGAAAAAGGCAGAGGAGTGCTTTCAGAAGGGCTCCAAGATTGCCGATTCCCAAGTGACAGCGGTCGAGTTCGAAGAATACAAGCAAAACGCAGATCCGAGTGACTTGCTGCGATCCAAGAAGCCCGCCACAGAGTCTGCATTCCAGTCGTCCGGTGAGACGAAGCCTGTTCACATTCACCTGACCGACCCTGAAGCAGCTCCGACCCGCATCTCCACAACACTCGACCCAAAATAGGAAGAAGCGCTCATCCAGTTCCTCCGTGAGAACTGGGACATTTTTGCATGGAAGCCCGCTGACATGCCAGGTGTTCCCAGGGGACTGGCTGAGCATCGCCTAAGAGTCGACTCGTCTGCAAAGCCAGTCAAAGAGCATCTTCGGCGGTCCGCCGTCCAGAAGAGAAAGGCCATCGGTGAAGAAGTGGCTCGACTGTTGGCGGCAGGATTTATCCGAGAGATATACCACTCCGAGTGGCTCGCTAATGTCGTCATGGTTCCTAAGAAGGACAAGTCGCTCCGAATGTGCATTGATTTCAAGCACATCAACCGGGCCTGCCCGAAAGATCACTTTCCTCTCCCTCGCATAGATCAAATTGTTGACTCGACCGCGGGATGCGAGAGATTGTCTTTTTTAGATGCTTACTCCGGGTACCACCAGATCCGTCTGTACGGGCCCGATGAGGTAAAAACAGCTTTCATCACTCCATTCGGGTGCTTCTGCTATATCACCATGCCATTCGGCCTCAAGAATGCCGGAGCCACATTTATGCGAATGATTCAGAAGTGTCTACTCACCCAAATCAGTCGGAATGTGGAAGCTTATATGGATGATATTGTTGTCAAGTCACGAAAAGGTTCCGACCTGCTCGCTGACCTCGCCGAAACATTTGCCAACCTCAGAAGGTATGATATCAAGCTCAATCCATCAAAGTGCACATTTGGAGTTCCTGGTGGCAAGTTACTCGGTTTTCTCGTTTCCGAACGGGGAATCGACACTAACCCAGAGAAGATTGGCACTATTCTCCGAATGAAACGCCCTGTGCGAGTGCACGATGTCCAGAAACTTACTGGATGCTTGGCCGCATTAAGTCGATTCATCTCACGACTCGGTGAAAAGGCACTGCCTCTTTACCGACTGATGAAGAAGGCTGACAAGTTCGAGTGGACTCCAGAAGCTGATGCAGCGTTTGCCGAGCTAAAAGCTCTGCTCTCCACCCAGCCGGTGCTTGCTGCTCCAATCAGCAAAGAGCCTCTGTTGCTCTACATCGCAGCCACAGGACAAGTTGTCAGTACTGTGCTAACGGTCGAGCGGGAAGAAGAAGGAAAAGCTCTCAAAGTTCAGCGCCCAGTGTATTATTTGTCTGAAGTCTTGACTCCATCCAAGCAGAGATATCCTCATTATCAGAAGCTTGTGTATGGAATATACATGACCACAAAGAAGGTTGCTCATTATTTCTCTGATCATTCCATCACAGTCGTCAGCGACGCTCCACTATCAGAGATTTTGCACAACAGAGATGCAACTGGTCGAGTGGCAAAATGGGCGATTGAACTTCTTCCCCTTGATATCAAGTTTGAGGCAAAGAAAGCCATTAAGTCCCAGGCAATAGCAGATTTCCTCGCCGAGTGGATTGAACAGCAGCAGCCGACTGAAGTTCACTCGGAGCATTGGACCATGTTCTTTGATGGCTCTAAGATGTTGAATGGTTCCGGTGCTGGGGTTGTCCTGGTTTCCCCCAGAGGAGATAAGCTCAGATATGTGCTCCAGATTCACTTTGATTCCTCCAACAACGAGGCAGAATATGAGGCCCTCTTATATGGGTTGCGCATGGCCATTTCACTCGGCGTCCGTCGCCTGATGGTCTATGGCGACTCGGATTTAGTGGTCAATCAGGTGATGAAAGAGTGGGACGTGAGAAGCCCAGCCATGACTGGATACTGCAGTGCAGTGAGGAAGCTGGAAAAGAAGTTCGAGGGGTTGGAGCTCCATCATATACCCCGACTGAAAAATCAAGCAGCTGATGATCTAGCAAAGATAGGTTCCAAGAGAGAAGCCATCCCGAGTGGTGTGTTCTTGGAGCATATACACACTCCGTCAGTC
This sequence comes from Triticum dicoccoides, assembly GCF_002162155.2. Taxonomy (NCBI): domain Eukaryota; kingdom Viridiplantae; phylum Streptophyta; class Magnoliopsida; order Poales; family Poaceae; genus Triticum; species Triticum dicoccoides. Next base: position 134,789,126 of record NC_041381.1, read on the forward strand.
AAAGAAGATCCTTTCACCGAAGAAACTCCACAGCCCAAGAGTGCCACAGATCCGACTGAAGTTGAAGTCCCAGCGGTGGTCGACTTGATCATGGAGGTTTTGGTGGTCATTCCCGACTGGACGATTCCGTATGTCGCATATATCTTGAGGAAAGAGCTCCCGGAGGATGAGGAAGAGGCTCGACAGATCGTCCGTCGATCTAAGGCCTTTACCGTAATCAAAGGACAATTATACAGAGAAAGCGCGACTGGAGTTGGTCAGAAGTGCATAACACCAGAAGAAGGTCGACTCATCCTCAATGATATTCACTCGGGGACCTGTGGTCATCATGCGTCCTCTCGGACCATCGTGGCCAAAGCATACCGAGCCGGATTTTACTGGCCAAAGGCGAATGAGATGGCAAAAGAGATAGTGGATAAGTGCGAGGGATGTCAATTCTACTCAAATATGTCACACAAGCCTGCATCGGCTCTGAAGACCATCCCACTCGTCTGGCCTTTCGCAGTATGGGGATTGGACATGGTCGGTCCTTTGAGAACAGGACGAAGTGGCTTCACGCATGTACTGGTGGCAGTCGACAAGTTCACCAAGTGGATCGAGGCTAAACCAATCAAGAGCCTTGACACCGGTACTGCTGTTAGCTTCATCAGGGAACTAATATTCAGATATGGAGTCCCGCACAGCATCATTACGGATAATGGGTCGAACTTTGACTCAGAGGAATTCAGAGCTTTCTGCGACTCCCAAGGCACACGGGTCGACTACGCATCAGTCGCCCATCCGCAGTCGAATGGACAAGCAGAGCGAGCTAATGGACTGATTCTCAAGGGACTGAAGCCTCGACTGATGCGTGATCTCAAACACGCGGCTGGAGCTTGGGTCGACGAACTTCCATCTGTACTCTGGGGACTGCGGACCACGCCTAATCGGTCGATCGGAAGAACTCCATTCTTCTTGGTCTATGGAGCTGAAGCAGTCTTGCCGAGTGATCTTCTCCACAATGCTCCTCGAGTTGAAATCTACAACGAAGCAGAAGCTGAACAAGCGCGGCAGGACGCAGTCGACCTTTTAGAGGAAGAAAGGGAGATGGCTCTGATCCGATCGACCATCTACCAACAAGTTCTGCGCCGTTTCCACGCCCGAAATGTGAGAGGTCGAGCCTTCCAGGAAGGGGATTTGGTTCTCCGAGTGGATCAGCACAAACCACACAAGCTTGCTCCTTCTTGGGAAGGCCCCTTCATCGTCACCAAGGTTCTCCACAACGGGGCGTACCGTCTCTACAACGTCGAGCATAATATCGACGAGCCCCGAGCTTGGAACGCGGAGCTACTCCGCCCATTTTACACTTAAGTTTTATCACTCGGATGAGTTGCAATAAAGTACTTTTGTAGTTCATGGACCTCAAAATAATAGTGTCATAGTTCCTCCACAATATCTGTCACTTTTTATTTTTATTTTCCAATAAAATTCCCCTCAGTGGGTGACTTAGTTGCGAATCCGTTTCGCCTAAGTTTGTAAAAATCCTACCGAGTGGTGAGCCAGACTCCCACTCAGAGGCTTAGCTGCGAATCCGTTTCGCCTAAGTTATCAAAATCCTACCGAGTGGTAAGCCAGCCTTCCACTCGGAGGCTTAGCTGCAGCCTTGTGCTCGCCTAAGTTATCAAAATCCTACCGAGTGGTAAGCCAGCCTTCCACTCGGAGGCTTAGCTGCAGCCTCGTGCTCGCCTAAGTTATAAAAATCCTACCGAGTGAAGAGCAACCCTCTCACTCGGGGGCTTAGCTGCAGTCCAAGCACTCGCCTAAGTTGTGAAAATCCTACCGAGTGAAGAGCAACCCTCTCACTCGGGGGCTTAGCTGCAGCCCTGTGCTCGCCTAAGTTACAAAAATCCTACCGAGTGAAGAGCAACCCTCTCACTCGGGGGCTTAGCTGCAGTCCAAGCGCTCGCCTAAGGCACCTTGCTTTGAACCTGCAAAAGACATTCCGAGCCGAAGGCAATCGTATTCAAGCACCAAATCCAAGTTTGAATCGACATCTAAAGGAACCGAAAGTGCTCAGGCGTCAAGCCTGTTAAGGTTTGTCGGTTACAATTTCACTCAGCATACCGAGGCAAATTTAAAGCGTCGAGCCAGAAGAAGTTTTTTACCCCTCCTGTGGAGGGCTGGAAGGTGCAACAAATTCATCAAGGTCAATCCCGTCGGCGATCCGAGTGGCAGCTGCAAGGAAAGTTTCCATAAAGGATCTGAAGTCGTGCTTCTTGGTATTGGCCACCCGAAGGGCCGCCAGCTTCTCTTCTCGCGCATCTTTGCAGTGGACTCGGGCCAGACACAGAGCGACATCTGCACCACACCGAGCCGAGGACTTCTTCCACTCCTGCACTCGACCAGGGATCGTGTTCAAGCGGGCCATCAGCGACTCAAGGTCATTCTGAAGTGTCTCCTCAGGCCAGAGCGTCGAGTCGATGCGAGATGTGGTGGCCTTCAGCCTTGCGAGATAGTCCACGACAGCTGCAACACGAGACTCCAGTCGGAAAACATCCATGGCAACTTCGTCGTTCACCGGAGAATTGACGGGGTCAAGGTTTGGCTCCAGTCGGCTGGTTTCTTCTTCAAAGTTTTGACAAAATTCTGCAAGGGTGATCACTAAGTCAAGGAGATAGTCGAATGGAAAAAGCCACAATTGGAAATATTTGCCAAACATGGAGATTTACCTTCAAGCATAAGGAACAACTTTTTGGCAAGACCACTCAGGAAGGCCTCCAGTTCAGTTTTCTTCTCAGTCAATTTGCTGACTTGGTCGGTCAGGGCAGCTTTGTCAGTTTTCAGTCGACTGACCTCCTTGTTGGCAATCCCAAGAGCAGCTTTCAGATTGGTATTGTCTTGTTCGAGCTTGGTAACTGAAGCTAACTTCTCGTCAGCAAGCTTGATCTTCTCAGCTAGCTCAAGGTCTTTCTTCTGCTGGGCCTCCCTTACCTTACCTGCAAGTTACAGCAAGATCAGATGCTGAAACAAGCAAGGGGAAAAGCAGTCGTCAGTGTCTCACCAAACATACCTTCGGTCTCCTCCTTTGCCTTTGTCAGCTTCTCCTGAACCAGCCTCAAGCTCAGCTCGACTTGAGTATGTTTTTGTTCCAGCTCTGAGTAGCGAGCCACAAGATCACAGGAGTTCTGTGAAGAACCAATCGACTAAATGTCAAATATAATTCACTTCCGAGTGAAAAAGGGATAAACACACGTTTCTAAGACTACAGCCAAATACAAGCATTCGACCGTAGTCTCGGGGACTACACCCAGTGGGTGCACTCAGCGTGCCCCCACTAATCCTGTTGAAGACAAAGTCGACCAGTCGACCTCAAAAAAAAAGTGCGAGATGCATTCTCTAAGACTGTGATCAACTGCAAGCAGTCGACCACAGTCTCGGGGACTACACCCAGTGGGTGCACTCAGCGTGCCCCCACCGGTTTGTGAAATCCAGTCGACCAGTCGACTGACAGAAAGATTGACATTATAAAGCCTAAGGCCGACTGCCAACAGTCGACCTTAGCCTTGGGGACTACACCCAGTGGGTGCACTCAGCGTGCCCCCACCGGTTTGTGAAATCCAGTCGACCAGTCGACTGACAGAAAGATTGACATTATAAAGCCTAAGGCCGACTGCCAGCAGTCGACCTTAGCCTTGGGGGCTACACCCAGCGGGTGCACTCAGCGTGCCCCCGCTAACACGGAGTTTATTTGACACACCCAGTGGGTGATTACTATAAATTCCGGAAAAGAAAAGTTTTTGGTAGCATATCCAACAGAACAAACAGCGGTCGACTGACCTGGACATTGATTTGGAGGGCAGAGCTGGCGTCATAAGCTGTCTGGCTCGCGTCCCGGATAGTCTTCAGCTGCTCCATCATGAGTCCCGCCTGGCGTATTGCCTCCTTCGCTGCGCCAGCTTGGTCCTCTGGGACGTGGTGCGTCGTGAAGAGGGAGGGCTGCTGAGCACTCGTCAGTGGATTTGCGAAGGACACCGTGTGTCGAGTGATGTTCTCTTCTTCCACAGTCAGAATCTCAGGCGCTGTCACATCCTGAGGCACTTTACTGGCGGACGCTTTCCGACTCCTCCTGCGTGCCAGTGTTTCTTCATCCTCGTCGTCATCAGGGAGATTGATAACAGTATTGGGTGGAGCTGCGGAGAAGAATCAGGATCAGAGATCGCGAGTCAGTCGACTAAGAACGATGTTAAGAATACAGTACCTGGGTTCGAAGTTGCTGCATCCTCCATCTCGTGGTCGTCAGCCCGGGCCGAGGTCTCAGAAGTAGCAGCACTGCAACTCCAAAGGATCGGTCGACTAACTTCAGTGTCGACCAGAGATAAAGTTCGCACAGAATAAGAAAATATGAGCAGCACAATTACCCTGATATGGTGGGGATGGACACCTTCATCTTCGGCAGGAGCTTGGTCGGCTTTGGCGGAGCCCCCCTAAGCTGCTTCGGCGCCTTTTCAGTCGGCGCTGGAGAAGTGGTCCTAGGGCGCTTGGTCGACTGCGTCGCAACCCCCTTGCCACGTTCAGTCGAAGGGTCGTGGACGAGCTTCGACCGCCTTTCCGAGCGCGGTGGCACGACCTCCTCCTCTTCCTCCTCGTCTTCGGCATCATCATCATCGCCGTCGTCATCATCATCGTCGTCGTCGTCCCCTGCAACGTCCGAGTCCCATTCCTCCTCGTCCTGGCTCTTGCCCCCACTCGCCTCACCCTCCTCAGTCGGAGTTTGTGCCCCATTGGGCATCGAGTACAGCTCGGTGAGGGCCTAGCAGATATCAAGACAATGATCAGTCGACCAGTCGGCAGAGTGGACAGAGATGAATGCGACAAGAATGCAGTGGAGAGCAGGGCAAGTGTACCTTGTTTGGATCACTGTTGTGGTCGAGTGGAGGAATCCTTCTGGCTCCGCGTGGGTTGTCCTTGTTTCCGGTGACGGCTGCCATCCATCTTTCCAGAGTGACATCGTCGACTGCTTCTGGATGGACTCTAGTCTCGTCTTCGGTCCCACAGTACAACCACATGCAGTGGCTCCGGAACTGGAGAGGCTGGATGCGACGCCTGAGGAAAACCTCCAAGAGGTCCATGCCTGTCACTCCCTCCCGAACCAACTGCACCACGCGCTCCATCAACATCTTCACGTCGGCTCTCTCCTCCGGAATCAGCTTCAGAGGGGAAGGCTTGCTCACTCGGTCCATGGTGAACGGAGGGAGTCCACTCGACTGCCCTGGCGTCGACTGGACCTGGCAGTAGAACCAAGTCGACTGCCAGCCTCTAACGGACTCGGGAAAGGTCATGGGCGGGAAGGTGCTCTTATTCCTCACCTGGATGCCCAAACCCCCACACATTTGGACGACTCGGGTCTTTTCGTCGCCTGGACTCGCCTTCTTCACGGTCTGAGAGCGACACGTGAATATATGCTTGAACAAACCCCAGTGCGGTCGACAGCCCAAGAAACCCTCACACATGGACACGAACGCAGCAAGATAGGCAATGGAGTTTGGGGTAAAATGGTGGAGCTGCGCTCCGAAGAAATTCAAGAAGCCACGAAAGAAAACACTCGGTGGCAAGGAAAACCCGCGATCAACATGGGTGGCCAAAAGCACACACTCACCCTCTTCTGGCTGGGGCTGCCACTCCTTCCCCGGAAGCCTCGCAGCTCCGTGGGGGATCAAGCCCTCGTTGGCCATGTCGAGGAGGTCGTTCTCCGTGATGGTCGACTGGATCCAGTCTCCTTGGACCCAGCCCTTCGGCAGGCGGGATCTGGACGAGGACCCTCCGCGGGTGGTGGATCTTCCTTTCGCCTTCTCCGATGCCGACACCTTCTTTGCGCGCTCCAGCGCCGCCGTCTTCTCCTTGGCCATGGTCGCCGGCGAGATGCGCAAAGGGAAGTGGTGCGGGGGCGAGAGCGAGCACGCTAAGCAGGGAGGAAGGAAGCAGAGAGAGGGGGAGAATGCTAAGGCGCAGCACAGAAATCCTCGCCGGGCACATTTATAAGGTCCCTTCCGAGTGGATGACAGGTGGGCCCGGTCGATCTAATCATATCTGGAACAGTTATGCAGACGGGATACGTGGCGAAAAAGGCGGCGCGGAGATCGAGGCGTCCATGCCCCGTCCCATCCGAACGCCGCGGTCCACCCCGCTTCGCGCGCACCCCAAAATTTCGCATCCCGCGGAATCCGCGAGCAACAAATCAGTCTGTCAGGCGCGGTGTTTCCGGCGATCCGTCGCTCGGAGATCGTCGAAGCCTGAAAGATCACTCGACGCAAAAACAGAATGGATCAAGTCGACTGAAGGCAAGTTGTTTCCTGTCGACAAAGGGATTCTTTGGTCCAGAACAGCGCACAACAGGAGCACAAAGGTTAATCGGAAACAACATCAACTCCTTCTTCACTCGAAGCCTCAATCCATTCGGGGGCTAATGATGGGGTTATGTACCTAGGGTAGGGTCATGGACCTGATCCAAATAACTTACCCCAGGACATCCTTAGAAGAGGTCGCCTTCCAGTCGACCAACGAGGATTCACTCGACTGGCCTGAAGGACTCGACCACGAAGACCCACTCGACCACCAGGAGGTCAAGAGGCACTCTGCACTGCAACGGCCTGTAATCAAGTAGACTTTATGATAGTAAAGGCCTTTATGTGGGGCGTTACCTGTAACGCCCCAGACTTAACTCACCTTAAACCCTCTCCTGCGTGGGCTGGCTGGGGTCCTGGCGCACTCTATATAAGCCACCCCCCTCCACAGGCGGAAGGGTTCGGCACCTTGTAATTCATACATTCATAATCCACTCGACCGCCTCCGGGCTCCGAGACGTAGGGCTGTTACTTCTTCCGAGAAGGGCCTGAACTCGTACATCCTTTGTGTTTACAACCTCTCCATAGCTAGGACCTTGCCTCTCCATACCTACCCCCCACTCTACTGTCAGGCTTAGAACCACGACACATACGTCCCTCTGCCATCCACCATTGCTATATAAACCGTTGCCCCGGCCATAGCCGTAGTCATCCATTTCCGATCCTTCTCTGCACCACTCCCACCATGGATCCTTCCCCTGCTAAAGATCTCTGGGACGGGCTGACGTCGGACCAGAAGAAGGAGATGGCCGGCATTGCTGCCGGTTGGCTAGTCGACAGGCAGCCGAAGGACAACAACGTCCCAATGGAGGACGCTGCCGACGACGAACCAGCGCCACCCGCCTCCTCCATGCCACCCTCCTCCTCCGCGCTATCCTCGTTGGTGCATTGCACCATGACAATCGGCGAGGCCCGTGCCCATTACATGGACGTGGTGCGGGAAGAGCAGGAGGAGCAGTTCCAGGAGGCGCAGGCCGCCGCCGCCTACAACAACCACTTCCTGCAAGAGCACATGCAGACGGAGGAGCAGCTCGCCGCCGACAAGGCTATATCACCGGACGCGGACCTGGCGGAGCAGGAGGAGCTGCTCGAGTTGTACCGCTCTGCCCGTGAGATCCACCTCGCCTGCTGGCGGTACCGCCTACAGGTCGCGGCCGACTACAAGGAGAGTGACGACGCTGGCGAGGCGGTGTTCGGCAAGACCGATGAGGAGAAGGAGGACATCACCGAGTCCGCGCCCCGCTGCGATGACCACGAAGCCGGCACGTCTGCGAGTGCCACCGACAACGAGAAAGAGTAGTGCACGATAAGTCACCGCCGCTCGTGTCCCAGGAAGGCCACCGGTCCTTCCCCCCGTCGACTCAAGCTTGGTGGGATCAACATCGTAGACCGATTAGTCATTTGGCGGCGATGTGGAGGCGAGCAACTTCAGTTTCCAGGCCTCCATAGGCGGAGGCGGAGTTTAAGGAGGCGGAGCTGGAGAGCGCCGAGGGGGAACTGAAGACGATGAAGCTTCAGTTCTTGGGGCTCGTGGCCGGCCACGGGGAACGCGCGCCCGGCGACAATTTAAATTAGGTATTAATTATACCTTCGGAGCCGGACTAGCACCGCTTTGATGTAATGTAATGAAATCTGTCATGTTTATATAAAATCCAGACTTGTTTATACGAAACTCGATCGTGTTTGATCGAATTCCGTCCGATTGGTTCGAGTTGTAGTCAAAATGTATGTGCCTATGATTGGATGGCGTCCTCCTGTATCCGTGTCCGCGGACTGATCCCCTGTCCGCGAACGGATGCAGGAGGAAATTTGCTGGTTGCCGTTGAAGATGCCCTAAGTGCCTGTTCGGAGTCTTTCCACTCCACAACCCTGCTCCGGAGCGGAGCGGGCTGTAGTTCAAATTTACAGAGTGGGGGAATAGATGCTCAGTAGGTGTGTACAAGATTGAAGGCTATGGCGAGGGATACTTTTACCCAACATGGTTAGAGGATTGCCCCCTACACTTTAGGCGTTATACGGACTCTACATGTCTCTTTGTATTTCACCCATTTACTTTTTCTTTGTGTAAGAGAATTTTATTTGGTTGGGTACATCTTAGTTATGCAGAGATTTGGGTGCAATATTTAAATTTTTTAACTAATAAAGCGTCCTTTTTTGAAAAAAGTGCTCGGTAGATTCTGAATATTTAGTGGAGCTACAAACGGGCCCTAAGTTTTTTCTTTTTCGAAACGGTAAACAAGCCCCAAGTCAGAAACAAGGGGTGGAAGACTAGTGTACTCCACAATCATTTCCATGTTTGGCTGCTTGCAATTGAAATCTGGTGAGGCATCCCGAGTTTCTGCCTGGTCGGACTTGAATCGATGGGTGCGTGCAACAAGCCAACTCAAACTTTTCGACGGTCAGTCCAGACGGATCGGGACCTCTGCTCCCTAACACAACGAGTCGGACCGAACTCCAGGTTCGCTTATGCAGCTTCAGGACGTTGATGTTTGCCGAGCTCGGTATGTTCGCTGTCCACCCTTCATAATTACGAGGAAAAACGACGTGTACCAACTTGGCCAGGCCAGGTAGGCGCCCGGCCGGGACAAAGGAGCAAAACAGGGAAGACGTATGATGGATTTTTTGGTGTCTCATCTTCGTATAAGCAAGTACACTGAGGTCTGGTCTTGTTCGCGTTAATCAGAAACTAGCTCAACCTGAAACTGATTGTCGATCGAGTGTGACCTGCCATGGCTGCAGCCGGTGAGCACCGAGGTCGATGTGAAACCGGATCCTCTAACATCAAGGAGAAAAGTCACCTAAGCTACAGTGTAAATTAGTGCAATGCAAAGAAGGAAAGTTAAAGTACTTTAGCAAATACTGTATGATCTACTGTAGCAAGTACTATACGTAGTTACTGTTTGACAAAAATAAATCTAAAATTAATTTTATTGCATTGTAATTTTGTTTGCATGAAATTTTTATAAATTTATACAATAAATTTGTAATTTATACATTAATTCAAGTCATTTTAGTCTTAATCATATGGATATGAAGGAGGAAAGTTAGAGTATTGTATCTTAGGTGACTTTCCTCTTTGATGTTAGAGGATCTGGTTCCGGTCGATGTGCAGCGTCGTGATGTCTGGCGATTGCATGGGATGCCATGTTAGGGTGTCTACTAAAGTGTATGTCAGTTGATTATCAAATTTTGTTAGGATAATGTGAGTAAACCTTTCTAAAGGTGCCCTAATCAGTGTTTATCCAGAATCTTCGACATTGTTGTATTGTGTGGGTCACATTTAAAACTAGTTCTGCCATTTTTATAACATTTTTATAATCCGTTTACAATCAACCCTCTTGATTAGAATGACAGACCAAAGGGCTAGCTACACTTCACGTTTGTGCATGCCCTTCTAGCCCTCTAGGCGCCTTCAAAACATGTTCACTGCGCCCTAAGGATATGGAGGTTTAGGGATTCAAAATTTAGCTTTACCGAACAAAGCTTTGTCATGCAAATGGTAGTGAAAGCTATTTAACACTGAGGATTTATCCGGCTTCGGCCATGCGTAGAAGTGCTAGGATCTGAACCACTAAAAAATTTCATGATGAAATATGAAAAGAATTTTTTGGAATAGCAGAGGTCTTAAGAACTTGGCTAAAAGAAGGTTTCTAGTGAATGCTTCTATATAACACAAATTGGATTTTATTGCTCTGTCCGAAACTGGAAGGGACAATTTCACCCCACCCCCTGTTCCTTAGTACTCTGTCGGGAGGGGTTCACTTCAATTGGCATTGTCTACCTCCAAGAGGAAGATCCGGTGGGATTTTACTTGGGGTTAAATGTGATTCGTTGGAAGTTCGGAATGTTGTAATGGGAGGCTTTGCGGTTAAGTTTCGGGTTCGGTCAAAGGCCGATGGGTTTAATTGGGCTTTGGTGGCGGTATATGGTGCCGTGCAGCCTGAACTCAAACTAGAGTTTTTGGCGGATTTAGTCCGTATTTGCGGTAACGAGCAGCTCCCAATCCCGATTGGGCGTGATTTTAACATTATACATAGCCGGGAGGAAAAAAACAATGATAACTTTGACGGCAGATGGTCGTTTATGTTTAATACAATTATTGAAAGCTTAGACCTTCGAGAGATTGAGCTTTCTGGTAGAAAGTTCACTTGGGCTAATACATTACCAATCCCGACCTCTGAGAAGCTGGACCGGGTCCTAGCGAGCGTCAAATGGGAACAGAAGTTTTCCCTAGTGACGGTCCATGCGCTCTCTCGCGCAATCTCCGATCACACCCCATTGTTGGTTGACTCGGGAGAGGCAACGCATGTGGGGCATAAGAATATGTTTTATTTCGAATCGGCGTGGTTTGAAAGAGAAGGGTTCCTGGATCTAATAGCAAGAGAATGGGCTAAAAATTCAGGAGGGAGAACGAATGTTGAGAGATGGCAGAATAAGATCAAGCATTTGAGGCAATTCTTACGGGTTTGGGCTAAACATCTGAGTGGGATATATAAGGCTGAGAAGGAAATGCTCCTTTTACTTATTCAGTCCCTAGATTTAAAAGTTGAGTCCTCCATCTTAGATACCAGAGAGCTGGAAACTGAAGTGGAGGCAGAATTAAGACTGAAAGAACTGCTCCGTGAGGAGGAATTGAAGTGGGCACTGCGAGCTAAAGTTCGCAAAATCGTCCAAGGGGATGATAACACACAATTCTTCCACATGATTGCGAATGGCAAGCATCAAAAGAAGAGAATCTTTCAGCTTGAGCAAGATGAGGGGACAATTTTAGGGCAGGAGAACCTAAAGGCATATATCACCAATTACTACAAGCAGATGTTTGGTCCTCCTGAGGATAATTTTGTATCCTTGGATGAGTCGAGGGTTGAGGATGTTCCTCAGCTCGCAGTTGATGAAAACGATATTTTGACAGCCCCATTTTCGGACAAAGAGGTGTTTGAAGCAGTTTTCCAAATGAAAAATAATAAAGCTTCAGGACCGGATGGTTTTCCGGCGGAGTTTTATAAAAAATGCTGGCACATCATTAAGGGAGATTTGCTCCCAATGTTCCAGGATCTTTTGTTGGGACAGTTACACTTGTTTCACTTGAACTTTGGTACTATTACTTTGCTTTCTAAGAAAACAGAGGCTGTGAGGATTGAGCAATTTAGACCGATCTGTCTTCTTAATGTTAGCTTCAAAATCTTCACCAAAGTTGAGACTAATAGGCTTACACAGATTGCGCAATCTGTGGTGCAACCGTCTCAAACTGCGTTCATGCCTGACAGAAACATCCTAGAAGGGGTTGTGGTTCTGCATGAAACGCTCCATAAAATCCACACGAAAAAACTAGATGGGGTGGTCTTCAAAGTGGATTTTGAGAGAGCGTATGACAAGGTAAAATGGCCATTTCTTCAGCAGGCTTTGCGTATGAAAGTATTTGATCAGGCCTGGAGAGACCAGGTAGATTCTTTCACGCCAAAAGGGAGTGTTGGAATCAGGGTAAATGATGACATATGTCATTATTTCCAGACACACAAGGGTCTGAAACAAGGAGATCCGATGTCGCCGATTCTGTTCAACATAGTCGTTGACATGTTGACAATCCTAATAGGAAGGGCCGAGGATGATGGTCAGGTAGGTGGCCTCGTCCCGCATTTAGTTGACGAAGGAGTGTCTATCCTATGGTACGCTGATGATACTATCATCTTTATGGAGCATGATTTGGCTAAAGCTAGAAACATGAAGCTAGTTTTGTGCTTTTTCGAACAATTATCGGGGTTAAAGATTAACTTCCACAAAAGTGAATTGTTCTGCTTTGGAAGAACTAAAGAAGAACAACAAGCTTACATGGAATTGTTCGGGTGCGAATTGGGATCTTTACCCTTCACGAATTTGGGTATTACCAATCCACCATCGCAAGATTTCAAACAAGGAGTAGAAGAGCATTGAAGATCAATTTGAGAAAAAACTGAGCTGCTGGAAGGGCGAGCTAATGTCATATGGAGGATGATTGATTCTGATTAATTCGGTTCTTATAAGTATGCCTATGTGTTTATTGTCTTTTGTCGAAGTACCAGTTGGAGTACGAAAAAGGCTAGATTTCTATTGATCGTGCTTCTTTTGGCAGAGCGATGAATTAAAAAGAAAATACAGACTTGCTAAGTGGGATATCATTTGTAGGCCGAAAGACCAAGGGGGTCTAGGCATTGAAAATTTGGAGGTGAAGAACAGATGTCTTCTCAGAAAGTGGCTGTATAAGTTATCTGTAAAGACGGATGCCACATGGGCACAAATTCTTCATAATAAGTACCTTCAGTCCAAAACTTTGTCCCAAGTAACGGTAAGGCCGACTGATTCGCCTTTTTGGAAGCGACTCATGCGAGTGAAATCAGTCTTTTTCAATAGGACAAAATTTGTAGTTGGAAATGGTACTTCCACAAGATTCTGGGAGGATACATGGCTAGGGGAGACTCCCCTTGCAATCCAATATTCTTCTCTCTATAATATTGTTCAGCGAAGAGACGCTTACCTTGCAACAGTACTACAGTCCAATCATCTTAATATTCAATTCAGGAGGACGCTAGTGGGAAACATTGGGAAGCTTGGCTCCATCTTGTGAGAAGATTGATGGATGTCCAACTTTCTCAACAGCCAGGTCAGTTATGCTGGAAAGTAGCTAAGAATGGGGAGTTTTTGGTTAAATCCATGTATTTGGATATTATCAACGCTAGCGTTATTCCTAGTTCGAAACATGTTTGGAAAGTCAAAGTGCCTTTAAAAATAAAGTGTTTATGTGGTTTGTCCACAAACAGGTCATCTTAACTAAGGACAATTTGGCGAAGCGCAACTGGACGGGTTCTAAAAGATGTAGTTTTTGTGATGGTGATGAATCAATCGAACACCTCTTTCTTGATTGCCCTTTGGCAAAGATTTTGTGGAGGTCGGTCCACATAGCTTTTAATATAACTCCTCCGAATTCCATCATCACGTTATTTGGGACGTGGCTAGATGGGATTGACGCAGTAACAGCGAGACATATCCGTGCAGGAGTATGTGCTTTACTATGGGCAGTTTGGAACTACAGAAACGATTTGGTCTTTAACAGAACAACAAATATTGATTTTTTGCAGGTTGTTTTCAGGGCCACTACACTCATCTGTATGTCGTCGCTACTCACTCCGACGGAGGCCAGGGAGCATTTGGTTACCGGATCTATCCGATGGGAGACGGTATCACGAGCTATCTTCAATCAGTTTGGATGGCGGTCATGTAATAGGATAGGTGTTTAGTTTCCTATCTGTTTTTTTTGCCCGCCGATTGTGGTTGTCCTGTTTTTGCTTTCGTGCTCTTTGTTGAGCATATGTTCCTTTGTTTGAGACTTCGAGACATTTATTGGACCTTTTGATTATCAATAATATGGCCGTATGCATCTTTCTGATGCAGAGGCCGGGGCAAACCCTCTTTTAAAAAAAATTAACACTAAGGTGTTGGGGATCGTAGCAGAAATTAAAAAAAATTACGCATCACCAAGATCAATCTATAGAGTAACTAGCAACGAGATAGAAGGGAGTGCATCTTCATACCCTTAAAGATCGCGAGTCAGAAGCGTTGCAAGAACGCGGTTGGAGGAGTCGTACACGTAGCGATTCAGATCGCGGCCGAATCCGATCTAAGCACCGAACAACGGTGCCTCCGCGCTCAACACACGTGCAGCCCGGTGACGTCTCCCGCACCTTGATCCAGCAAGGAGGAGGGAGACGTTGATGAAGAAGGCTCCAACAGCAGCACGACGGCATGGTGATGGTGGAGTGGCAGTTCTCCGGCAGGGCTTCGCCAAGCTCTTGCGGAGGAGGAGAGGTGTTGGGGAGGGGAGGGGTTGCGCCTTGGATGTGGTGGTGCAGCCCTCCCCTCGTCCCTCTATTTATAGGGAGAAGGGAGAAGGGGGCCGTCCCCCTCTAGATGAGATCTAGAGGGGGGCAAGGGGAGGGGGCTTGCCCCCCAAGCAAGGGGGGCGCCCCCTTTAGGCACCCCCCAACCCTAGGCGCATGGGACCTAGGGGGGTGGCGCCCACCCCTCCAAGGGGCTGGTTCCCTTCCCTCTACAGCCCATGAAGCCCTTCGGGACAGGTGGCCCCTCCCGGTGGACCCCCGGAACCCCTCCGGTGGCCCCGGTACAATACCGGTATGCCCTCGAATATTTCCGGTGACCGTATGACAACTTCCCATATATAAATGTTCACCTCCGGACCATTCCGAAACTCCTCGTGACGCCCGAGATCTCATCCGGGACTCCGAACAACATTCGGTAATCACATACAAATCTTCTTAATAACCCTAGCGTCATCGAACCTTAAGTGTGTAGACCCTACGGGTTTGGGAATCACGCAGACATGACCGAGACATCTCTCCAGCCAATAACCAACAGCGGGATCTGGATACCCATATTGGCTCCCACATGTTCCACGATGATCTCATCGGATGAACCACGATGTCGAGGATTCAAGCAATCACGTATACAATTTCCTTTGTCAATCGGTACGTTACTTGCCCGAGATTCGATCGTCGGTATCCCAATACCTCGTTCAATCTCGTTACCGGAAAGTCACTTTACTCGTTCCGTAATTCATGATCCCATGACCAACCACTTGGTCACATTGAGCTCATTATGATGATGCATTACCGAGTGGGCCCAGAGATACCTCTCCGTCATGCGGAGTGACAAATCCCAGTCTCGATTCGTGCCAACCCAACAGACACTTTCGGAGATACCTGTAGAGCACCTTTATAGTCACCCAGTTAAGTTGTGACGTTTGGTACACCCAAAGCACTCCTACGGTATCTGGGAGTTACACAATCTCATGGTTTAAGGAAATGATACTTGACATTAGAAAAGCTCTAGCAAACGAACTACACGATCTTGTGCTATGCTTAGGATTGGGTCTTGTCCATCACATCATTCTCCTAATGATGTGATCCCGTTATCAATGACATCCAATGTCCATAGTCAGGAAACCATGACCATCCGTTGATCAACGAGTTAGTCAACTAGAGGCTCACTAGGGACATGGTGTGGTCTATGTATTCACACATGTATTACGGTTTCCGATCAATATAATTATAGCATGAACAATAGACAATTATCACGAACAAGGAAATATAATAATAACCATTTTATTATTGCCTCTAGGGCATATTTCCGACATGAGGGTCTTTGGCAGCAATTGATAGTCAATAAATATCAAAAGAGTAAATGTCTTACAGGAATTAAAAAGGAACAAGGGGATCCACAATTTTGGTCTGAGTTGATTAAACATCAACATTTCTTATCCTTATGCATGTTTGTTGTGGGAAATGGGTAGAATGTAAGATTTTGGGATAATAGATGGGTTGGGAACAAACCTCTTAATGGAAATTTCCCTAGGTTATACTACAACATGTGTTTTGACAAGAACAAATATGTCAGTGAGATGTTGGGGAAAGGCCTTGATGTTGTAAAACTTAGAAGAACGCTTTATGGAGATTCTCTTGAGCTTTAGAATCATATTAAGGAGGTATGTGTCGGGGTGACACTAACAGATCAAAAAGACATGATTCAGTAGACCTTGACAAAAAAACTGGTTTGTATACTGGTAGATCGTGTTACAGATACTTGACTGAAAATGGGATGAGATATCCACATAGATTTTTGTGGAAAATTTAAATACCCCCAAGAGTTAAAGTGTTTCTTTGGCAGGTTCTTCGAAATAGAAATCTTACGAAAGATAATTAACTTAGAAGGGGATGGGTTGGGATTTTTTTTGCCCTTTTGTGTTAGAAATGAGAACATTAACCATCTATTTTTGTTTGGTTGCTCTGTCGCCTAATTTCTCTGGAGTATTATGAAATGTGCCTTTGACTTACCTAATATACCTGAGAATATACAAGACATGTTTGACATATGGCTTAAGAACTTTAGTAAAGATTTTATAAATTTGGCAGTAGCTGGAATATCTGCTCTAGTTTGGACAATTTGGAAGATGGGAAATGTTGTGATATTTGAAAACAACAAGGTTACTGATCCTTGTGTTCCTGTTAACCTGGTTGTTAAAATGCTTCATGTTTGATTTATTTTGCAGACAATCCAGAAAAACAAGGGGTGCTAAAGTGGGGCGTAAGAAAGATTGAGATGATCGCTGGAGAGGTTTTCAGAGCTACCCAAGGATGGAGGTCTTTGCTTCGGATCACTCTTGGAGGAAGGGAGACGACCCTTTCCTAGTGGAGCTTTGGCTGATTTATCCAGTATTTTGTTATGAAACCTATCTATCGGAGGATTGTTTGCAAATACATGCGGCTGGTGTCAGCTGAAAAATAGAATATTTGTCGCGGAGACCCAGATTGTAGCTTTCCCAAGATGAGGAAAGTGATGATTGTTGAAACTTCTAAGTCTCCCTAGGTTATCAGTGTGTTGCTGATATAGCCTATTTTGTGGTTTGGATGGCCAATTAGGGATAGCCTAACTGGGTTCATCTTCAAATCATGCATCATTGCATTTGTTTTCTTTTTTGTCTTGGTGTTGGTAGTTTGTGATTTCTGTTAATGGAAATCGAAGAGGGAGCTCTTTAAAAAAAAGGTAAGTATTTACTATTTAGACTGGACGCAGCATACCTCTCCAATCGTTAGAAGGATAAGTGCTGGCCCATATTTTAAAAAAGAGAGTGTTTTTTACAAAAATAAACCACTCCAAGTTGTTGGTATTTTTGCTATAAAACACTAAGTTTCAGGAAAGTTTTGGATATGAAACTTAGTATCAGATGAAACTCATGTACGGTATATGGTGTTTTAGATGAGGTAACCTTTCAGATCGAATTTCTAATTGAGATGGTCCGTGAGTAGATATTGATAAAAGCGCAATATTATTTTAATAAAAACATAATATTATTTTCTCTAAAAATAAGAGCAACAAAAACCCCAAAGAGATAGAGTGGTAATTTATTTGGTTAAAATATAATGTTATGGACCTAATTTGTGTTGAATCTTGCCCGTTACCTTTTCATCCAGCGAACCAAAAAAATAACCGATGCCTCATGTGCATATATTTGGCCAATGCACCAGATAGGTTCTTGTCACGACTTGTATCCAAGCCCGACCATATCAACCATAGTCATACTCGACATATTAAATAGATGATGGTAAGCTAATAACACAACAATGATGCAAATCCGTGCATATTCTACATCACAATGAATCATTCTCTCTTGGTAACTCTAAATAGTGGTATTTCAGGGAAGTATGTAACTAAAACAGTTTTCACATTTCAGTGCCACAAGTGAATATGTACACCGGCTGCACCCATGTCTCTCCGATTATCGCATGGAGAAGTTCTGGACATGATCTTCTTTTTTGAAATAGAGGAAAAAGGTTTGCCTCGTATATTATTTAAGAGAGAAGATAAGTTTTTGTTACATACACACCC
The DNA here is from genome assembly GCF_002162155.2 of Triticum dicoccoides. Taxonomy (NCBI): domain Eukaryota; kingdom Viridiplantae; phylum Streptophyta; class Magnoliopsida; order Poales; family Poaceae; genus Triticum; species Triticum dicoccoides. The sequence goes on from NC_041381.1 coordinate 134,806,939, forward strand.
CTTAATACAACAAAGGAATTACTCTCCTAACATGATTATCCCTTGTTTCTTATCCCCCGTGACCACCCAAAGCAAGGCCTCCTTCATAGACATATTAAATCATTATAAGATTTTGCTATGAAACTAGGTTACCATGAGACCAACAGACTCGCCATTCTGGAAAGGTCTTATGCGAGTAAAGGACCTGTTCTTTCGGAGGGTCAAATTCCTGGTTGGCAATGGGCTGTCAACAAGGTTTTGGGAGGATACGTGGTTAGGACAGACGCCCCTGGCCGTACAATATCCTACCCTGTATAACATTGTGCAACGGAAGGAGGATTACGTAGGCATAGTTTTACATACGATCCCCTTAAATATCCAATTCAGACGAGCACTAGTTGGTGAGCGATGGAATGCATGGATACACCTGGTTCGGAGATTGATAGATGTTCAACTCTCTGATCAACCAGACTCCATGCAATGGAAGCTAGCTAAGAATAGGATTTTTACGGTAAAAACTTTCTATATGGATTTGATTAATTCTGGCCCAGTCTCGAGATCGTTGCATATTTGGAAGATTAAGGTTCCTTTGCGCATTAAAATCTTTATGTGGTTTGTCCACAAACAAGTCATTCTTACAAAGGACAACTTAATCAAGAGGCGATGGGTAGGTAGTCCACGATGTTGCTTTTGTGGTCATGATGAAACAATACAACATCTATTTCTTGAATGCCCATTGGCCAAATTGCTTTGGAGAACGATTCATATAGCCTTCAACATTACTCCTCCAGTTGACATTGCATCGTTGTTTGGAATGTGGTTAACTGGGGTCGAACATACTACGGCGGCTCGTATTCGGATTGGAATTTGTGCGCTATTGTGGGCTATATGGAATTGCAGGAATGATTTGATATTTAACAGACAACACAATTTAACTTTCTTGCAGGTCATCTACAGAGCTACTGCTTGGATCCGTACGTGGTCCTTAGTCACTCCTATGGAATCCAGGGAGCCTTTGGTTACTGGGTGCAACCAGTGGGAGATGGTCGCGCGGGCTATATTCAACCAGTTCGGATGGCGGTCGCATAACATGATAGGAGTCTAGGGAGCTTATCCTTCTTATTGCCATTCCGGTTGAGATTGTTAGCATGAACTTTGCTTTACTTTTATTTTTCGCTCCACTTGCGAGCTGTAAGACGACTTTGTGATACTTGCGACTTCTTAATAATATGGTTGCATGCATCGTTATGATGCAGAGGCAGGGGGTACGCCTCCATTTCCAAAAAAAAATGAAACTAAGTTTCAGATACTAAACTAAAATTCAGTATATTTTTTGGGTATGAAACTATGTTTCAAGGGATTTTTATGGAGTCGAACTTGGTTTGTTCATTATTCACACCTTTAATTGTGAGGAAAAAAAGATGTGTACCAACTTGCCCAAGTAGATGCATGAGACGAAGAGTAGAGATAGGACATGTAAGCTGGTTTTTTGGTTTCTTATCTTTGTGAATTCTTATAATATATCTGAGTCCTTTTCGTGAAAAACAACAAATAAACTGTAGTTTGGTCTTGTTCATGTTAATTCGGGAAGTGACTCAACTTGAAACTAATTATCTGTCGAGTGTGACCAGCCATAGCCGTAGCCCATTGACACCGAGGTCGATATGTAGCATCATGATGTCTAGCTAGTTAACTATGGGTAGGATACCATGTTAGGGTATCTACAAAAAGTGCATGTTCAGGTAATTATCTATTCTGCTATATAGGATGATTTTAGATAACCTTTGCAATGGTACCCTATTAGTGTTACATAGAATCTTTGTTGATACTCAGGCTAGCCAATATTGTTGTTTTTGTGTAGGATCACATCTAAAACTAGTTCCGTCATTTTAGGACAAAACTATTTTGTGTGACCAGTTTACTATCGACTCTCGAAGAGAATGATATACCGAAGGACTAGTTTCACTCTACCTTTGTGCATGCCTTAGCTTTCGAGGTGGCTTAAGAACATGTCTGCGAACCCAGTGAATATGTGCACCGGATATGACCATGCTTCTCCAATTATTGGATGGAGAAGTGATGGCCATGATCTGTTGACTCTTGCCATATTAAACACATTGTATTTCCATAAAATCAACCCTTAGTATTTTGCTATGAAACTAAGTTTTGATACAAAACTAAGTTTCATGAAGTCTTGGATATGGAAGTAAGTTTCATCAACTTTTTAGATATGAATGATAAAACTTGTGTATGGATTATCAAGTTTTAGATGAGATAACTTGTTGAGTTGATTTTCTGAGTTGAGATGGATTGCGGGTTCATATTGGTAAAAAATATAAAGTTATATTCCCTAAAATTAGCAGCAACCAAAACCCCAAAAGAGTCGGGGTGCGCAATGATTCTGATACAATACAAGGTTATTTATGTAATGCTCGTCGCGTTTTCATCCAATGACCTACTAAAAACCATAGGCACGGTGTTCGGTTAGAGGAACTGCAGGCGGAGGGGATGTGACCAGTGGCAGCAGGTGGTGTTCGCGACGGAGGAGCGCCGTGGCATCTGGCACGTCGACATCGGCAGGTCTCAGCGGCATGGAGCATCGGGGTCTCGCCGGTGGGCGTGTGATGATGGTCGAGCGCGGGATGGTGGCGTTGTCTGGCATCATGGTGGCGTCAACGGCAGCTAGACTGAGCAAGGTAGATGCAGCAGTACAACACTGAAGATGGATTGGTGGCAGGTGGCTGCTGCGGCCTCATACCCGGCAGGCGTCCTGGTTGAGGAGTGCGTCGGACTGGTGGGTGCCCCATACCCGGCAGGCGTCCTGGTTGGGACCTCAGGTCTTAGATGTTAGGTTTGGCTGCGAGGTCTGTTTGGTATTAGACCCAGACTATCAGTATCCCTCAATCAACTGGATAGGAGTAGCGACACATGTTGCCTAGACGGTGGCTTTAGTCTTACTGTTGTATGATTTTGTAAGGTCTTATGTGAATAATTAATAAAATGGCTGCATGTATCGTCCAAATGTAGAGGCCGGATCTCCTCCTTTTCTAAGAAAAAAATAGACGCGGTGCACTGGATACATTTTCCTGATGACTTTTATCCAAGCCCAATCAAACATAGTCGTACTCGGCGTCTTAAAGCGGTGATTGGTAAGCTAGTGACACGACAATGATGTAAATCCGTGCACATTCTACATCAAGACCATGAATCATTCTTTCTCGGCAACTCCAATAAGTGGTCTTTCGAGAAATGTGTAACCGAATGTCATGTGTAAATTTCAACATGTTCCGTTTCAAAAAAAATAAATCTCAACATGTGATGTCATCTGCATCATCCTACGATCGATCTTGTCGTGTCGGACCAGTGCCCTGAAATTTGATTCTGAGAATATTTTTACCGTATGTAAATTGCCGAAATTGCCGAAACGGTTTCTAGTTCCGTGGACCAAACCAAAATTTCTGCTGACTAAATCGAATCGCGTGCCGACAAAAGTTTAACGAAGGTTTGTATGAATCTTGTCTGAAATGTAGCCGAGCTTATGTTTCGCCCGAACATGTTGGCACCCACGCACATGTCTGATGTGCGTACCACTTCTCCCAAGACTGTTCACGCCCCGGTCGAGACAAAGAGGAGTCCCGGCAAGTTGTACCACGCCACAGACGTACGCCGGGGCCACGTCGCCTTTTTACGTTGGCCGCTCGCTGTCACGGGGCGATCGGGCAGATCACCAGCCGTTAAAATTTTCGCCAGGGGAGCGATCGAGCCGGCCCGCCGTTATATACCACGCGCCCCAGAGCCTTCCCTTGAGCACGCAGCACACTGCACTCCGCAGCCCGCACCACACCAACCAGCAGCACTGCTGATCTCCTAGCCAGTGCCGGCCACTCGAGCGAGCAAGGCGCAGCACGCAGCCGCTGCTTCTGTCGGCGGCAGGGTAGGTGGTGCCGTGCGTGCGTGAGTGCGTGCGTGAGCTGGTCGGCCGGCGAGGATGATGAGGACGGTGGCGGCGGTGGCGGTGGCCGTGCTGCTGGCTGCGGCGGTGGCGGCGGAGGCGAGCGAGCTCAAGGTGGGGTACTACGACAAGAGCTGCCGGGGCGTGGAGAACGTGGTGAAGTGGCACGTCGCCAGGGCCATCAAGGCCAACCGCAAGAGCGGCGCAGCCCTCGTCCGCCTCATCTTCCACGACTGCTTCGTCAGGGTACGTACGCCGCCGCCCGCCGCCGTCGTCTATCTCTCTCTGTCACTCCGGCCGGCCGCTACTCTGCTCTTTAACCACACGCCCGGCCACTGCTGTCGAGCTAGCAGAAGTACCTCTGCAACGTCCTCCAGCACAGTAGCTCTGGTTAGCTAGCTAGTAAGAGCAGTTTGTCCATGTCTGCTGCACATTTTCTACCTTACATGATGCATGCACAGTGACCTAGCTCGTGATCCACAATGTCGCAGCACGTTTCGTACACGATGCACACACCAATGTTTAGTTTCCTCGTCGAGACCGTGACGCTAGACCCCACTTGGCACCGAGCGTGCTAGATACCAACTTTTATTTTCTGTTTGTTAACGAGATACCATAGTTTTAGCCGATGCCGTTTTGCATGCATTGAGCTAACCAGCTCACCAACAAGTTTAATTAGTCATAGATCACCCCCAGAGGGACGACAGCTCAAATTATCGATGAAAATACTTGCGATGTACTCCCTCCGTCCACAAATGTAAGATCATTTCGACACTACGATAGTATCAAAAATGGTCTTACATTTTGGGACGGCAATTGGATTCGAAGCTAGAATGGATATATTCTGAAACGACCAATCAGTGAACATGGCAATTAGTTAAGCACGGAGTTATCTCGACAGTTAGGAGCCATCATAATTTTCAAAGCAGTCCCAGATGTTAGGCTAGCGGAGTAGTTGGTTTGTGCGTCATTGTCATCGCCCAGATGTGAATCATGGAAGCACGTCACTCCTAGTAGCCACTATGCTTAACTTGAACAGTTGAACGGCTAACTTCCGTGCGCTAGCTGCTCACCAGCCAGCGTGGCGAGCACAAAACTTGCACAGCTAGCCAGCTGATGCCGACGATAACACTTGCGCAGCCGAACCGATGCCGCCGGAATGCGATGCTTTCCTTGGACATGTAAATATCCATCGGTTCGAGCTATCTAGGCCGCTCGCCTTTCACTTTGCTAGGACCCGGCGTCACTGTGCTGCCCTATGTCATTATCTTCGGCTCTCTTTCTCTGCTTTTTTTTTCTGCTTTTCTTCCGTGCCTGGTGTCGTTGTCTTTTGTCATTTCTCTGCTTTTAATTGCCCATGTGCCCGATGATGATACACGCGATAATAGGCTCTCTTGAGAATCCGCGGTTATGTGTCGTCATCATCATCGTAGTAGACATTTCTTCGTAGCTTCACGAGTGATTGGGTGACTTTGGACAAAAAATTCTAACGATCCGCGGTTAGGCGTCGTGTTCAGAGCTATCCGCGGCATGTAGAATTTTCTTGGTGAGAGTCATATTGTGTTTTTCATTCCCCTACAAAGTAGGCACCCCAATCAAGAGGGGTGTACAATGCAAGTACAATACTTGACAACAAAAGGGCAGTTTTTAGTTCTTGTTTTGCAACCTAGAATAGACAAGGTGGTTACTTGTAACATCTATACTTGAATGCTAGATGCCGGTACTTGATGGGTATTTCTCTTCCCAATATACAACTAGCTCTAGAAAGCTAGCTATAAAGTTCGTAAAGCGTGGATGATTGTGATATATTCGTAATATACTGTCTTTGAGCATCAACTAGTGCAAACTAATCTTGCATTGTGTATATTCTATAACCAGGATAGGAATGTAGTAGTATTAGACTTGGTTAGCTTTTCCCTTGTTCTTTTGCCATCGAAAGAAAACAAAGAAGAAAGGCAAGCTATACACTGTAAAGAGAAAGAGAAAGCACACCTATATCAAAGATCAATAATTGGTTGCACCAGTGCTCAATCCATCCTCCACAAGTTCAAATGATCTGTTGTATTTAAGAGTAATTAATAGGTAATGGATTATAGGTGGAAAACATAAACATGAGTCCCCTTTTCATCTGAAAATGAAGGTGCATACAAGTCTTTCCCAGATGGTCCAACTATCAGTACGTACATAATTAGACTAATCGATAATTATTGCCCAATAATGCACATTGCCGACAGTACAATCGGAGTACATGTCTGCCCAACAACTAAAAGGTAATCAGCACATTTCAGATCCAAATCGTGCTATAATAATGCTTTGCAAGTACCGACGAAATGACTTCCCATGCACACATAGAGTACATAGCACACTTGCACGTAACACTTCAGTTGTGTGATTGGTCAAAATGCTTTGATTTGTCCCATCATAGTTAACGAATTGTGCTAACGACCATGCTTATTGCTTAGTTAGTGTAAGACAATTGATCGTTCATGCTCGATTAGGTACAAGCTAAGATAATCATTCTGTTGGAGTAACTGACGGACGAGCGTACGTACGTGCAGGGTTGTGACGCGTCGGTTCTGCTGGACCCGACGCCGGAGAACCCCAACACGGAGAAGACGGCGCCGATCAACATCGGCCTGGCCGCCTTCGACCTGCTCGACGACATCAAGTCGGCGGTGGAGGACCGGTGCCCCGGCGTCGTCTCCTGCGCGGACATCCTCATCTTCGCCGCCCGCGACGCCGCCAGCCTGCTGAGCAACGGCCACGTCCACTTCGACGCCCTGGCGGGGCGCCTGGACGGCGTGCACTCCCACGCGGCGGAGGCGCAGCAGGACCTCCCCGACTCCACCTTCACCATCGCCGAGCTCATCCAGAACTTCAAGCGCAAGAACTTCACGATCGAGGAGCTGGTGATCCTGTCCGGCGCGCACGCCGTGGGCGTGGGCCACTGCTCGTCGCTGCGCGCCCGGCTCACGGCGCCCGCCGACCAGATCCTCCCGGCCTACCGGGGCCTCCTCGCCGGGAAGTGCGCCAAGGGCCCGGACCCCATCGTGCCCAACAACATCAGGGACGAGGACGCCGGCGCGGTGGCGGCCGCCGTCCCGGGGTTCCTCCCGAAGCTGAGGAAGGTCAAGGACTTCCTGGACAACAGCTACTACCACAACAACCTGGCGAGGATCGTCACCTTCAACTCCGACTGGCAGCTGCTGACGGAGAAGGAGGCGCGGGGCCACGTGCACGAGTACGCCGACAACGGCACGCTCTGGGACGAGGACTTCTCCGACTCGCTCGTCAAGCTCAGCAAGCTGCCCATGCCGCACGGCAGCAAGGGCGAGATCAGGAAGATGTGCCGCTTCGTCAACCACCACTGATGCTTTCTCCAAATTCCTACCGCTGACGTTCTTCATGGGTTAAATTTGCATCTATCGATCGCGTTTGATTATTCGTTTGTTGTTATGTTTTATTTTTCATTTTTTTCCTTCTTCGATTTGTGGGATTGATTTGTGAACAAATGTGCGCATGCGCCTGCGTGCGAACTGTGTAGATTTTTTCCCCGTCAAGTGTTGTGCCTTTTGACTGGCTTGGATACCATCCATCAAAGGCATCCAATGCTCATGTAATAATAAGGGTAAAAGGTGATGATGAAGTAAATTGCGTAGTAGTACAATTACCCCTATAGTTTGCCCTGTTCTTCAACAAAATGAATGTTGGTCGTTCACATCCGTTGGTCCTTTACCGGCCTGTGTTTTTCCTGTCATTTTGGGCCATCCATCACTAGTGTCCGCATTTCCGGGCTTTGGCTTTCCAAAAAAAAATATGTAATTCCACTCACCAATTTACTCCCCAAACGTGAGGGGATTGAGCTTCGGTGCCTTAAAGGCAGGTGCATTTTCTATGCAACACCAAACCTTAAAATTCATGTATTTTCTATGCAACATCACAAAACTTCCTCTCAACATTTTGTGTGTGTTTTGTTTTCTACGACATTCAACAACACCTTGCCGTGGAGATCAAGGCATTGATTGTCGACAGAGAGCTTATTTCTCCGAAACTTCGTCACTTATTAGAAAAATGTTTTCAAAAATGTTCCAGATTTATATGTAAAATATACAATCTTTATGAAGAAAAAGAAAAACAAAGAAAGTTGATAAAGAAACAAAAGAAAACGAAAACTACATGAAAAACTAGTGAAGGCAACACCTAAAAACACACGGGAAAAAAAGAGGACCGGTTTTAGAAGCTTCTAAAAAGAGTTCCCCAAACCCGTATTTGCCCGTCCGTCTTACGATTACCTACTGCAAGAGACGGAGTACCGTCTAGTAGTCGGTAAGATATTGCATGGGAGCTAGTCTCCCCCAACTGGGACGTAATACGTCTCGCCTACGACGTAACACTATTGGGCTGGTCCAATATTGTAGTTGTGTGGGAGGTTTTTTGTGGTTTGTTATCTGTTTTCACTATTTTGCATATGTTTTCAATTAGTTTCTTCGATTTTCTATGGTTTTCTTTCATTTTACTTTTTCCCCCTTTGGTTTCTTCTGTTTCATTCCTCAGTATTAATTATTTTTTAATAATTCCATGTTTTTCAACATATGTCTTAAATTTTCATACACATGGTGTATTTTTGATATACAGCAGGAACAGTTTTCTATACATGTTTAGAAAATTTAAATACATGATCAACATTATTTTCAATTTTGATGTCTACTTTTTAATACATGTTCTATCTTGTTTGTTCACATCTAGAACTTTTCCTATACGCGTTTAATACTTTTGAAATGCATGTTTTTTTCCAATCACCTGTTCTGAACATTTTCTCAAATACGTGTCAAAGAGTTTTATTGAACATGTTCAATCATTTGTATAATGATACGAAATATTTTTTATTATAATGTGAAAATATTTTTATATATATTCTAAACGATTTTAAAATGTAATGGACATATTTTAGAAACAAGCGAATATTTTAAATATATAAAGTACATTTTTCGAATGGTATGAGATATTTTTTAATTATGTGATTCTTTACACTATAAGCATGTTTACCAAAAATGCCACGTACTTTTTTTTTGATTGCGTCAAGAAATACAGTCTATGCTTCCGTCAAAAGCATAGTCTGTGGTTCCACTAGAAGCACACTATGCTTCTCGCTTTTCGAAAATGGAAAAGCACAGTATGTGGAGTACGAAGTTTGTGTGCTCGGGCACCATGTTGCCCCTTTTTTTGGAAAAAAACAAAAACCTTATTTCAAGGTTAAAAAATCGAAAATAATTCTGTGGAAACTTGTATGTATTCACTACGGATTCACGAATTTGTTTTTTTTTTTGGAAAAATGTAATTTGTAAGCTGTAAAAAAACAAAAATCCTGCCCAAAAAACAAAAAATTATGGTCCAGTTGAAACTAGATATTGTCTTTTTTAATGCCATGTGTTAAAGTAAAATGTAATGAATTTTTGCACATGTGTGTGTGATTTTGTGTGGGTGTGGGTGTGTACAAAAAGTTTCAAAAATTTGTATGCTATAAAAAATGTTTTTTATACGGGCACCATGGTGCCCATGTACAACTAGCAATATTCTCAACATGTGCTACTGTGAGAAGCACAATCTGTGCTTCCCTCGAAAAAAGGCAAAAAATAAACCTTGTGCTACCCAAAAGAATTGAAAACCGCAACTGTGCTTTCGGGCTTCCGGTTTTTCTTTCTTTTGGTATTCGTTATTTGTTGGTTTTATTTTTATGTTTTTTCTTGGTTTTGGGTTTTTTTTAATTAAAAAATAGTTCGTCGAAACCTATTAGTGTGAAACCTACTTTCAGAGAGCTCGATGCGAGAAATCCAACAATGAAAATGGGTAATTGGACATACGGTTCAAAAGATAAAACACTTTAAATAAGCAAATGTATGAAAAAAGAAAAAACTCACAGGCCATGACAAGTTACGAACATGCAGTGTGGCACTTGTTCAAAGGTAAAAGATTTGGGTCATGAGGGGTGCCCAACAAAACATGTCTACCTATGCCGAGAAATCTCAGGAAAAAAAGGAACAATATTTATTCTTCGTCAAGTGTAGTGCGTTCAAGCCGCTCTAGCTAACAACAAATTTTGTCTCAAAAATATAAACCTAATAGCAAATTGTTTCTAAAAAAGATAACAACAAATATTTTTACCCATCCACTACATTACGTTGCATCATATGCTGGTTCTTTTGCTTCTTGCCTAACCTTTTTTTTGTTTCTTGTTCAATTGAATTCTAGAAAATCTTCATGAAGTGCAAAAATATTCATGGACAAAAAAAATTATTATTTTTTCAAACAAATGCTTGAAAATTTTAAAAAATTTAGAATTCAAAAAAGCTTAAGAATTTTTCAAGTTTGCCCATTCAAAAATATTCTCAAACATAAAAAAATAATGAACTAAAAATGTTTGCCTATTTTTCTAATCATTGTCATTTTTTCATGTATATTAAAAATGTTCACAAATTTATATTATCATGATTTAATAAAATGTTTACAAAATATGGAACACACATTCGTTAATTCATAAAAATGGTCATGGATTTAAAAAATATTCTTGAATTCAAAAAAATCATGATTTTCATAAACGTTCATGGGTTTCAAAAAAAATTCATGGATTGTTGATGAATTTTAAAAACGATCTTGAATTGAAAAACACATATTTAAAAAAATGTTGAAGAACTAAAAAGAAAAAGGAAAAACCGATGAGAAAATAAACAAGAAAAACCTTTTGGAACCTCAGCAAGACCAACATAATGTTCCGAAATCTTCCCAAACTGTGCTGAATTGTCTCCTTGTGTCCAATGGCATGCTACATTTAAACTGCAATGCGCTAACAACAGCAAAAAATTTAACAGAGAGAAGCGCCGGAGGCGCCAATATTCCATTCATCTCATAGACATTGTACATCAGTGATTACATAGCCCTGCGAGGAAAGAGTTTGGAAGATGGACTCAACTGGACAACAACTATTTCTATGAGAAGAATTAGTGCAACTAAAGATAGGCCTAGACAAAGATTGTCTAATTGCCTGATGAGCACAGTTATGCGCTACCCCATTTATATCTCTTTTAATACGATACACTGCATGGGATAGAAATTATACTATCTTGTGGAAATCTGCAATTTACACTCTAATCTCCCAAGGGACTTGCGGATTCTGTAAAGAGGAGGCCACAACTGCTTTTGCCAGTGTCAAGCAGTCTGTTAAAAATGTGACTTGTTGGATCTGCAGTAAGCTGGCCACCTTCCCTGCTAAGTTGAGAGCTGCAGCCTCAGCTTGTTTTTTTTTTCGAAAAGGGGGGACTCCCCGGCCTCTGCATCAGAACGATGCATACAGCCACTTAAATAAATAAAGTAGGTTCAACAAAGTCACATAGTCTTGAAACAAAATAAATGCGAGCTCACATAGAGTCTCGATGCTAAAACAAAAAAAGGCCATACAACCACAACCGGCTGGCAAAATAAAGATAGGAAAACTAATTGCCTATCCTATTACATGACCGCCATCCAAACCGGTTGAAGATATCCCGCGCTACCATCTCCCACCGGACAGATCCAGTAACCAAACGCTCCCTGACCTCCATCGGAGTGAGTAAGGACCACATACGGATCAACGCCGTAGCATGGAATACAACCTGCAAAAAATGAATATTAGTTATTCTGTTAAAAGCTAAATCATTTCTGCAATTCCAAATTGCCCATAACAACGCACAAACTCCTACACGAATATGTCTAGTTGTATCAGAATCTATCCCATCCAGTCACGTTCCGAATAACGACCCGACCGAACTCGGAGGAGTAATGTTAAAGGCAATTTGCACGGTGCGCCACAAAATTCTCACCAACGGACACTGAAAGAAGAGATGCTTAATGGTCTCGTCATGATCACAGAAACTACACCTAGTAGATCCCGTCCAATTGCGCTTAACCAAGTTGTCCTTTGTTAAAATAACCTGTTTATGGACAAACCACATAAACACTTTAATTTTCAAAGGAACTTTTACTTTCCAAACATGTTTGGAACTAGGAATGACAGTCGAGTTAATAACATCGATGTACATCGACTTAACAGTAAATTGTCCAGACCTAGTAAGTTTCCAACACAACTGATCGGGATGATGAGCTAGCTGAACTTCCATCAGTCTACGCACCAGATGAAGCCAAGCTTCCCATCTATCACCAACAAGCACCCTTCGAAATTGAATATTAAGGGGAATGGACTGCATGATCGTTGCAACTGACGCATCACGTCGTTGGACAATACGATACAGGGTTGGGTACTGTAGTGCCAATGGCGTATCACCCAGCCAAGTATCCTTCCAGAACCGTGTATCATTGTCATCACCGACAATAAACTTTGTTCTATTAAAGAAGGCTGCCTTAACTCTCATAAGCCCCTTCCAAAACGGCGAGTCAGTTGGTCTCACTGTCACCTGTGACAAAGTTTTGGAATGCAGATACTTGTTGCGTAGAATCTGCGCCCAAGTTGCGTCAGTCTGAGCCGAAAGCTTAAACAACCACTTGCTAAGCAGGCATCTGTTCTTGACCTCAAGATTCTCGATACCCAAACCCCCTTGGTCCTTTGGTCGACAAATAACATCCCACTTGGCGAGTCTATACTTTCTCTTAAGTTCATCACTCTGCCAAAAAAATCTCGATCGGTAGAAGTCCAGCCTTTTCCTAACCCCAACTGGAACCTCAAAGAAAGATAGTAGGAACATCGGCAAACTCGTAAGCACCGAATTAATAAGAATTAACCGGCCTCCATATGACATAAGTTTGCCCTTCCAGCAACTAGGTTTCTTTTCAAACCGATCTTCGATGCATTTCCACTCTTTGTTCGTTAGCTTACGATGGTGAATGGGTATACCTAAGTAAGTAAAAGGTAGAGCCCCTAATTCACAACCAAACAATTGCCTATAAGCCTCTTGTTCCTCCTTGGCTCTACCAAAGCAGAACAACTCGCTTTTATGAAAGTTAATCTTTAACCCGGTCAATTGTTCAAATAAGCATAACACCAGCTTCATATTTCTCGCTTTTGCCAGGTCATGCTCCATAAAGATGATTGTATCATCAGCGTACTGCAGAATGGACACACCCCCATCAACTAGGTTGGGCACCAAGCCACCCACCTGACCGGCCTCCTTTGCCCTACCTATGAGAATTGCCAACATGTCAACCACAATGTTGAACAAAATAGGGGACATTGGATCTCCTTGCCTCAGGCCTTTGTGTGTCTGGAAATAATGCCATATATCATCATTTACTTTAATTCCAACACTTTCTTTTTGTGTAAAGGATTCTACCTGGCGTCGCCAAGCCTCATCAAAACCCTTCATACGTAAGGCCTGTTGAAGGAATGGCCATTTGACTTTGTCATACGCTTTTTCGAAATCCACTTTGAAAACAACCCCATCCAGCTTTTTCGTGTGGATTTCATGGAGCGTTTCATGCAGGACCACTACCCCCTCAAGGATATTCCTGTCCGGCATGAAAGCAGATTGGGTAGGCTACACAACAGCATGCACGATCTGTGTGAGCCTATTGGTCCCGACCTTGGTGAAAATTTTGGAACTAACATTAAGAAGACAGATTGGCCTGAATTTCTCAATTCTCACAGCCTCTGTTTTCTTAAGAAGAAGGGTGATCGTTCCAAAATTGAGCTGAAAAAGATGAAGCTGCCCAGCAAACAGATCATTGAACAAAGGCAACAAATCCCCTTTAATGATATGTCAGCATTTCTTATAAAACTGCGCTGGAAATCCATCGGGGCCCGACGCCTTGTTATTTTTCATTTGCGAAATGGCCTCAAGTACCTCTTTCTCGGAGAAAGGAGCCGTAAGAATATCATTCTCCACCGTTGTGAGCTGAGGAACATCCTCAACCCTGGACTCATCCAGAGACACACAGTTCTTTTCTGGAGGGCCAAACAGCTGCTTATAGTACTCGGTAATGTACAATTTTAGGTTTTCCTGTCCTACAATTGTACCCTCATCTTGCTCAAGCTGAAAGATCCTCTTCTTACGATGCTTACCATTAGCGATCATGTGAAAGAATTGAGTGTTCGCGTCCCCCTGGACTACTCGTCGGACCTTGGCCCGCAACGCCCACTTCAACTCTTCTTCCCTAAGAAGTTCTTTTAGCCTCAATTCCGCGTCAAGCTTGGCATGAAGCTCCGCGGCCGGCAGTATCGTGGTTTCTGCTTTTACATCCAGGGACTGAATAAGGGAAAGGAGCCTTTCCTTTTCGACCTTATAAATCCCGCTAAGATGTTTAGCCCATCCACGCAGGAAACTCCTCAAATGCCTAATCTTATTCTGCCAGCGCTGAAGCGCAGTCTTCCCTCATGAATCCTTAGCCCACTCTCTAGCCACGATATCAAGGAAGCCTTCACGTTCAAACCAAGCCATCTCAAAGGAGAACACATTCTTGTTCCCCAGGTGGGAGGGCTCAACAGAGTCCACAAATAACGGCGTGTGGTCAGAAATACCACGGGAAAAGGCCTGGACTGTTACTAGAGGGAACTTATGTTCCCAATCGACACTGGCCAACACTCGATCCAACTTCTCATACGTCGGATTTGGCAGCGCGTTAGCCCAGGTGAATTTTCTACCTGAGAGCTCAATTTCTCTCAGGTTCAAACTTTCAATGATAGTATTGAACATGAACGACCATCTGCCGTCAAAGTTATCATTGTTCTTATCCTCACGCCTTCTAATTATATTGAAATCATCCCCACCAGGATAGGCAATTGCTCGGAACCACAAATCTGAATGAGATCAGCCAAGAACTCGGGCTTGAGCTCGGGTTGCGCAGCCCCATATACCGCAACCAGAGCTCAATTAAACCCATCTTCCTTCGACCGCACCCGGAACTTGACTGCAAAGTCACCCATAACCACACTGCGAACCTCAAGCGTTTCGCACCTAACGCCGAGTAAGATTCCACCCGATCTCCCTCTCGGCGGCAAGCAATGCCAATCAAAATCTATACCCCCCGACAAAGTATTTAGAAATTGAGGCGCAAAGTTATCTCTACCCGTCTCCGATAGAGCGATAAAATCTAAACGATGCTCGACAGACGCCTCAGCAAGAAACCTTCTTTTAGCCAAGTCCTTTAGACCTCTGCTATTCCAAAAGATTCCTTTCATAGTTCATCATGGAATTGTTTTGCTGTACGAATCCTAGCACTCCTACGCACTGCAGACACCGGGTACACCTTCCGTTTCCACTTGCGCTTGGGGACAGTTTGACGCTGCAACTGGTCCTCACAACCAGTCTTCGAGGGGCTAGCCAAAAGTATCTCAGTAGAATCATCCTCTACATCCCCCTTAGTAATAGGTTGCATAAGATCCGCACAAAAATTGTCGAGCACCCTGACCCCGAGCGCATCAACCTCAGAATCACTCATGGGTTTAACAGCCGCAATATTACGAATCATCTCTAAGGCTCGCTCAGCCTCTAGATCTAGCATATCATTAACCGAATTAGAGATTTCAGTGTCATTACTACCCAGCAAAACTCCTAGTTGATTTTCATTTTCAACAATCTCATCATTTGAAAAATGCAGCTTCAGCTTGTAAAACAGTTGGAGTCACCGGCATGGATGCTTGTATCAACACAATATTAATGTGATACAAATTCTGAAGTTTACAATACACTCCTATTCCTGTCGCATCTTGTGCTTGAGATCCTGGAATTTTCTTGATTTTCCATGCTGCATCTGAGAAGATCTTGGGACCTGCAATTTGTAGATCAGAATTGAGTGTTTCCCCTTGCTCTGGAACAGAAGGCGCTCCTTGTTCATCAACCTGCAAAGCGAAAAAAGCAGCAGTAATATTGTTGCGCGATTTTAGTTGTTGCTGCAGCGCCAACTGAGGCATGTCTAACATCTCCATATTTTGTCTAATTGCTTGTGCCATGTGATGAACTTGGTGTGGGCTGCCTGGCTTCCTATCAAAAAGATTGCCATTCCTGGATTTACGTATGCACCACATAGAGGTAAGGATGTTTGGAAAGGATGCATGTGGATGATTCATATTTAGGAACATTTTAACAAGCTGAGTGAGAGAGTTACAGTTTAGAACAAGAATATCAGAACGGATAAACCAAGGAGCAGTGAATCAAGCAGCTCTAGCAAAATTGCATGTAAAGAATAAATGAATATCATCCTCTTCCATGCCGCATCTAGAGTATAGTTTACTGATGTATTTAGAGTACTTCCCTGCTCTTGCCCCTGTTGGCATTGCCTTCCTTAGTAATCTCCATCCAAAGGCCTGGACTCGTGGAGTTATTTGTCTGTTTTTCCTATTTTGATTCAACAGTTCTATAGTGTGAGGATGCACCTATCGCGGTCTTGGCTCTCCATGTTCCTGCAAATATTGAAGACATGCACGGTATGCACTTTTAGAATTGCATTTACCCGACAACGTTAATTTCCAACAGAGGATTTCTTTCTCCTGAGATTGAATAATGTCCGTGCTCTTGACAATGGAAGCCATGGGCTGTTGGAACAGTGCGCCAATTAGCTGATTGTCCCATGATTTCTGATTTGGAATCCAAAGATCCTTAACTTGGGTTGGGTAAGAAAAAACTCCAGGTTGAATTATGAGTGCTTCATAGATGTGGGTCCAATTTTGGCACCATGGTGTACTCCAAATTGAGATGCAGCCTTGGGTGATTTGGTAAAAGCAGTGAGCTTGAAGGATGGGAAGAACCTTAATAATGGAGGCCTAAAAGGCTGATTTGGGAGCATTTGAATTTGGGCGCCAAATGGAAGAGTCTGGGAAGTATTTGGATTTGAGTACAGCATGTAAGAAATCATTTGGTTGATCAGCAATCCTCCAAGCTGCCATAAAAATGAGGCTCTAATTCATTGCTTGGAGATTTCTTATACCAAGCCCGCCCTCATTTTTTGGAGTACAAATGTCTTTCCAAGCTCTCAAGCAAAGGCTCCTAGAATTTGTTTCTTCTCTTATACCAGTCCACCAGAAGTTCCTAATAACAGCAGTGAGCTTGGCAATAAACTTATAGATGAAAAGTATGTTGGACATATAGTAAACTGGAATGGAGGAGAAAACAGATTTGATGAGCTCAAGCTTTGCAGCACGAGAAAGTTTATTGGCCTTGTATGCTGTGAGGTTGGATTTGAATTTATCAAGCACAAAGTTGTAGGCTATTGTTCTATCCTTACTCGGGAGGATGAGAGGATGCCCAAGATGAATGAAGTTGTTGTCAATGGTTGGCAACGGAAAAATCCGATTGATTAATTGACATTCTTTAGGAAGAACATGTTACTGAAGATTATCCCAGATTTACTCCAATCTGGAGTCTGGCCCGAGCGTATGCAGAAATCATGCAAGATCTGCTTCATTCTAGTTGCTTCTTGTACTATAGCCTTTCGACAAACAAGTAGATCATCCGCAAAAAAAGAGAGAGTGGGTAGCAGGGAAATTTGGTCCCAGAGTTATACCTTCAAAACAGCTAGCTGCCATGGCATCTTGTAGAGCAATTGAAAGTTCATTGATTGCTAGGACAAAAATGTATCGGGACAGGGGACAACCTTGTTGAACACCTCTGTCTCCTCTGAATCTCGCAAAGGTTGACCATTAATGACAACAGAAAAAGTCGGCGAAGAAACACATGAGTGGACTAAATTAACAAAATGATCATGCAACCCTTTACGTGCAAGAGCAGCAACAATGAAATTCCACTCGAGTCTATCAAAAGCTTTGGCGAGATCTATGATGATGTTACTGCTAATACGCCTATCCTCAATGAAAGCTTGCTGAGAAGGATGAACATTGTCCGGTAAGTGAGGTTTCAGTCTATTGGCAAGGCATTTTGCAATAATTTTGTGACATTGCAATGACTAATCGGCCTATAATCTGTCAGCACTAAAGAAACAAGCTTTTTAGGAATCAGAACAATGTGGGTATCATTTATATGTGCTGGTATTATACCTGTTTGGAAGAAATTCCTTACCAACTGCACGACGTCTTGTCCGATCCACACCCAGGTTGCAATGTGGAATTCTACATTAAATTCATCAGGCCCTGGGGATGCGTTTGTTTTCATACCCTTGAGAGTGTCCAAAATCTCCTCTTCATCCGGAATAGAATATGTGTAGTCATGTGTGTATTTGGGGAAACTGAACATTGAAGAAGGGCCTGCCATTGTTAGTTTCAGTGGATGCAAAAATAGATCTGAAGTAATTGACAAATGTATTACTGATTTTGTCCGGCATGTGCTGTATAACATCATTTTCATCTTTGATTGAAGCAATGGTATTCCTTCTTCTTTTGATGATAGCACGATGGAAGAAGGAAGTGTTCCTGTCTCCATCTTTGATCCACTGTTTTTACGCTCTCTGCATGTAGGAATCCGTTAGTTTTGTCATTGTTTGCTCATACCTTTCAACTAATGATGCCTCCAAAGCACGGTCTTGGTGTTGAAACGGCTTCATTTGAATTTGCTTGATCTGCTCCTCTAAATTATTTAGTTCCTGATTCAGTGGCTTCTTTTTCTTACACCATATCTTAAGAGAGTCTGCAAGATGGTTAATTCTATTTGAGAAGGATTTATTTTTTGAAGAAAGCCAAACTGATCTTGCATGATTTAGGAAATCTTGTTCTTTAAGCCACCAATTTTCAAACTTAAACTGGCGCTAACAACAAATTGTTTCTACGTTTAAACTGCAATGCGCTCGAGCCGGTCGAGCTCCTATTATGTGCCTGGCAGATTCTATATGATGTCTGTGTGCGTCCGATCATCGCTGCTGAAGCGAAGCGACAGTACGAGGCGCCACGGGCCAGCCCACTTCGAGCCAGCACCTGGTTTTGGGAACCTTCTAGTAGGTTCCCTGAACCGTTTTTTTCTTTTGCGGGTTTTTTCCTGTTTTCTTTTTTCTTTCCTTTTCTGTTTCTGTTTCTTTTTTTCTTTTTTTTTCTTTTTATCATTTTCGTTTTTATTTTAATACTTTGTTTTCAAGAAAATGTTTTGAAATCCCAAAATTTGTTTGTGATTACAAAAAGTGTTCATTGTTTTCAAATTTTGTTCAGAGTTTAATATTGTTCGGTGTATATCACAAAATGTTCAATGGGTATTTAAATGTTTTTTGAGCGCATATCACAAATTTGTTCAATGTGTAGTTAAAATTGTTTAGCTTATATTACAAAAATATTCAATGTATTAAATTTGCTCATCGTATATCACAAACATGTTCAATATGTTTTAAATGTTGTTCAGTGTATATCACCAAAATGTTCACTGTGTAGTTTGAAATTGTTCGTCGTATATCTAAAAAATGTTCAATGTATATTTGAAAACTGCTCATCGTATATGAAAACATTAATAATTTTCTTTTCATGTTTTCCAGAAAAAGTACGTTTTAACAGTTTGTTTGAGTTTCAAAATTTGTTCGAGAAAACATTATTCATTTTTATGAAGGAAGATTAAAAAACGGATGTGCCGCTGTCCTTAAAACCAGTCCCAGACTCCCAGTCGCTAGCTTCAGTGGCTAGCGACGTTACTATCTAGCGCGAGGTCGCGGGTCCAAATCCAACCAGTGATACGATTTTTCTTTCGTTACATTTTTTCTTAGGTTCACTTGACTCAAGGCCTGGCAATGTCCGGCCCGTTTGCGCGAGCCCTGCGCGGGAAGCTCTTCTGTTTGACGCTAACAAACATCAAACCGGAGCTCTCTACAGTGCCTAACTGGGCTAGTCCACGAACGCAAATAATACAGCAATCATTTTTTTTGAACTTCAAAATACAGCAATCCTAAGCGCAAAGAAACCACTCAAAAAGTTCAGCTCTCCAAGGTTCGAACCTGCACCGTAGCTTTCTTGTACTAGTTTGGCCAACCACTATAACCACTCGCCTTTAGAGACTAAGAATAGCACCAGTTATGTAAGAACGATCGTGGCCGCGGTATTTATTGCACAACACCGTCTACTGTAACACCTATAATTTTGAATTATTTGAAAAAAATGAGAATTTGAGAAGGTTCATCAATTGTTAAAAAGTTCATCGATTTGACAAATGTTTCACAGAAAAATGAAAAATAGCCATCAAGTCCGAAGAAAAGTTCGTCAATGTTAAAAAGAAAGTTCATTTAAATTAGAAAATAAAGTTAATTGATTTTAGAAATGAGTTTCAAATTTGAAAAAAAAATCATGAAGTTTGAAAAAAGTTCATCAAATTTGAAAAAAAATCATTGAATTTGAAAAAAAGTTCGTCATTTTTTTTAAAAGTTCATCTCAAATGAAAAAGGGTTATAGATTTTGAAAAATGTTCTTAAAATTGAAAAATGTTCATTAGATTTGAAAAAAGGTTCATCGATTTTTAAAAAAGTTCACTGATTTTGAAAAAAAGTTCATCATTTGTGAAAAAAAGTTCATTGAAATTGGAAAAAGTTCAGAAATTTTGATAAAATACATGGATTTGAAAAAGTTGATGCATTTAATAAAAGAAAACAGAAAACGAAAAAGAAAAGGCCAAAAAGATAATATAGAAAACATAGCGGCATTTACTATACATAGAAATCCAACAAAAAGAAGTAGTTTTGCAAAGTAGCTAAGTTGGCGACGTTGTTAGTGAAGTTCGCTCGTGTTGTAGAGATCGCGATTTTGATCGCTATTACTTGCAATCCGCTCGGAACTTTTTTTGAATGTTAAACAGAAATAAAAACGTGAAATGGGCCGGACCGGAGCTGAGGCTGTGTGTGCGCCAGTTTGCAGAATGTACTGCAACTGGCGCTGAAGGAGCATTCTCTGGACCGGGCCGGGCTTTGCAAAGCCCAACTAACAAAACCCCGAGCCCGGACGGCCGCAGCATGGCAAACTGCCTATTTTTGCATTTATAAAAATAATAAACCACCTGTTTTGAGGTTAAATAATATACTATTACATCAATTCTTTATCTAGAATTCCTAAATTATATGTTTCCTAGGCTTTTCCCGGGCTTGAAATCAAGGCCCAAACCCGGCCCAGACGCCAGGGTTCGGGCCGGGCTTGCCAGGCCCAGCCACCCATGCCCCGGTTTACGTCAAATGTAGTGCATTCTTTCTCAAAAAAAATGTAGTGCATTCGAGCCACTCTAGCTGATGGCAAACTTTGTCACAAAAATAAAAACCTAATGGTAAAATGTTCCCAAAAAAGATAAGAACAAATATTATTACCCATCCACTATATTACGTTGCATTATATGCTGGTTCTTTTAGCACTTGCCTAACCCTTTTTTGTTTATTGTTCAATTGAATTCTAGAAAATATTCATGAATTGCAAAAATATTCACGGACGTATAAAATGTTGATGATTTTTGTTAAAAATATGCTTGGAAATTTAAAATGTGTAAGAATTCAAAAAAGCTCATGAGTTTTTCATGTTTCTCCATTCAAAATTATTCTCAAAATTTTAGAAAATAATGAATTAAAAATGTCTGCCTATTTAAAAAGTCTTTGTCGTTTGTTTTATCTATATTAAAAATGTTCACAATTGTTCCTTTTCATGATTTTTCAAGTGTTTGCAAAATATCTGACACAGATTCCTTAATTCGCAAAAATGTTCATGGATTTTAAAAATGATGATTTTGACAAATGTTCATGATTTAGAAACTGTTAACAAATTGTTGATGTATTTTAAAATAATCATGAATTAAAAAAATCACGTATTTAAATAAATGATGAAAAAAAAGGAAAAACCTTCTGGAACCTCACCCAGACCAGACATAAGGTTTTGGAATCTTCCCAAACCGTGGTAAACTGTTTCCTTGTGTACAATGGCTTGTTACATAGAAAGAACTTTGTGCTTACTGGGCCGCTGCCCGCCTACAGTGTGTGATAAGAGCAACTCTAGCAGACTCTGCATCCCGTCGGCCCGCAAAATTCGTTTGCAGTTCGCGCAAAACCACTTTTGCGGGCCGACGCGGGTTGGCACAGATGCAGACCCCCAAACGGATCCGTAAAAAAATATATTCGCGGACTATGCTTTTTTACGTGTCGGTTTCTGCGGGTTCTGCTCGGGCACCACTACGAAGACCCGCAAACAGAAAAACTGTAAATCTCGTATTTAACATACGGTTTGGCAAACAAGTTCAAATTCAAACGACATAAATAGTTTGCGCGCAAAATAAAACGAAATTCATTATGCAAAAGGGGGCATGCAAAAGGTTTGCGCCCTTGTCCAGCATCATCTTGGGGGTCGATCTTCACTCCGCGCCATGGAGTCCATATTGAAGTTCATCGGCGCCATCGAACCCACCTCCGTCGCTTGTTCCAACTCCCGCACCGAATTCATCCACATTGCCACCATATGGAGCAGAGAAAACATCACCGGTACTGGAACACGGACCGGCCGAGGCTACCATTCTCCTCTTCAAGATCTCTCTCCTTGCCATATCATGCCATGTTTTGGTGAGGTCATCCATGTAATTGCGGTTCATTGACATGATCTTGTTCTCTTCGGCGAGCAACAATGACATCGATTTGTTTTCGGAGGCGTGTGCTTTTCTCTCCTCAATGGCAGCTTTGCGGAGCCCCTCTTCCTTGAGCATTTGCCATTTTTCTTGCTTCTATTTTGCCTTATTCTCGGCCAACTCTTTCTTGATCTCCAACGACTTCAACAACATCAACTCGTTTAATTGCACCATGGCATCAATCTTCTCCCTCAAGCTCGATGCTTCTTGCTCTCTCTTCATCTTCTCTTTAGTCTTCTTGTCGCCATTGGGCTTGTTCAAATTTCTTGGACCATCATCATCTTCATCTTCATCTTCATCCATGTTTGCAAGTGAGCCTCTCTTTGGTGGGGATTCTCTGTCGATCAACTTCCACTTATCGCACTTTTGGAGCAACTCCCAACAATGCTCTAATTTGAAGAATCTGCCTTCCGAAACTTCCATGGCCTTGTATCTATGTTGAGCAATCTTGTCCTACAAAATGTGAACAAAGTGATGCAATCATTTTCCATGATACATTATGATGATGCACAACTTGAACAAAGGAAAACCAAACTCACATAATCGGACTCCATGGTGCCACTTGGAGGTGCATTGCGTACTTGCTCCAAGCAAGCTGCCCAACGGCTGCACATAGGTTTGATATTCTCCCAACGCCCTTGAAGCGAACGAAATGTGCGTGGAGTCCTATTGGGATACTTTTTCATAATGCGGAAGTATTGATCTTCGATCCTTTGCCAATATCTCTTGGCAGTTTGAGAAACACCCATGCATAGATCAAGAGACACTGCACTCCATGCTTGGATCAAAGCTTGATATTCCAAGATCATGTAGTTCTTCGATCTTTGGCTTTTTCCACTCTTTGCTTGCGATTCCTCAAACGCTTCCGCTTCGATCTCCTCCAATTCATCCACGCAACCATGATCATCCACGCCGCCGTCCGTTTCATTGTAGTCGAATGGTTCGAAAGGGGCTTGATCAATGTCAACCGAGTTCGTGTCCAACAAGTTCACGAACTCGGTTGTTGCATTGTTCGAACCACCGCTATAGCGAACGATAACAAGTCACGAGCTATCGAGACTAATGGCAAAAAATGAAAGGGAATTGCCAAGACCGAAGAGGCATACCTTCCGGCCATTTCGTCGAA
This sequence comes from Triticum dicoccoides, assembly GCF_002162155.2. Classification (NCBI taxonomy): domain Eukaryota; kingdom Viridiplantae; phylum Streptophyta; class Magnoliopsida; order Poales; family Poaceae; genus Triticum; species Triticum dicoccoides. The sequence goes on from NC_041381.1 coordinate 134,830,481, forward strand.
TACCTCGCTCGCGGGGGGAGCGGCACCGTTGAACGGCATGGCCGGAGCACCTCCTTGCGGGGGGATGGAGTGAGAGGTTGAAGAAGGTGGCTTACTTGAAGCCGGAACCTTCCTCTGCTTTACGCCCGCGGCCTTGCCGGCCTTCTCCGCCGCCGGCCGGGATCGCACTGCGGCGTTGGCGCCCGGAGCACGGGCCGTCGAAGCGGGGGCAGCCGGATTCCCGCCCTGCACGACCATGTTGCCCTGCCGATTGCGGACCGGCGCGACGTGTGCTTGGGCGATGGCGGCGGGGGCAACATGGCCGACGACGAGATCCACCCGAGGGGAAGGAGTATGAGCGACCTCGACGGTGACGGGGGACAGCATGGAGTCGTCCATGGCGGCGAGGAACGGCCGGGAGGAGGAATCGGAGCTTGTGGAGGGGGGGTAATGGTGGCGGATGGTGCGGGGAGCGGAAAAGGGCGCGCGGAAATGTCCCTCTCGCCAAATCTCGCGCCGGATAGGGGCTCAGCTCGGGTCGGTCTCCCAGCCCGTGAAGATAGAGGTTGGTGGAGAAGATTTGCCGCGCCCCGCAAAAAAATTTATGGGCCGGGGCGGGATGCGGGGTCTGATCATGCGGATTTTCTGACCCCGACCTGCAATTTAGCGGTTATTTTACGGGCCGGGACGAAATGCAGGGTCTGCTAGAGTTGCTTTAAGTAGAGTTTTGCATCAGGAAGCTTTTAGGCATAGCAAATTGAAACCACGTGGACTTAGCCATGTTACAAACTGGATTACACTGGACACGCTGCAGGGTGCCGATCTCACAGTGTGTGTGGGCGCACGCATGTTGTAAACCCTAGACTAAAAATTGAAAATGCAGGCACGACACGAGCCTGTTGTTATCCAATCTGTGTCCGGCGCAGGGATGAAAATGAAGTGAAATTTTTTCGCTTTTTCAGAGGAAAAATAGAAACGAAGGGCAAATATGAATACGAAAACAGACATTTGCAAGAAAAAGGCGGAAATCAACAAAAACAAAATGGAACAATATTTTCCGGTGAAACAGGCGTGGAAACGAAACTTTCAGTTTTCATGAATATGGAATTTCTGTTTTGACTATAGACATATGGCTACTTTGTAGTCCAATCATTAAACCACACAATGAGACAATGAGTAGAATGTATCAGTTGAGGCCCAACTTCTACCACATGTGCTCCGCTTGACCCTTGTCTAAAAAAAACTTATCTTAACCCTATACACAATTGTCTAATACTACTACAATACTATGCTAAGTTGGTAACATAATGATATTATTTTGTAGCCATGTTAATAACTCATTAAATTTGTTTGTTTTTCTGTGTATTTTCTTATGATTTAAGGGGTTTTTAAAGTTTCGATCAACGTCCACATCTGTTTTTGTGTCTGCTATGTATTCGTTTTTTATGATATCTATTTCCGTACTTATTTACTGGGTTTATGTATTCGTTTCCGCTTCTGTAAAAACATATGAAAATAAATATGGCAGCACTTAGTTTCGTCTGTTTTCGCGTCGTTTTCATCCCTAACTACCACGTGCGTTTTGTTTGCTTGTGTTTTTCATTCGAAACTACTCTGCGCACACATTATGGTGGCTGATTTTCAGACCGACGCCTGATCAAGCGGCTATACGAGCGCTGCTCATACCCATACATGGTTGGATGCATAGCACCGTCCAAACATCCGGATACTGTTGTCTTTTTTTTTGAAACGAAGCAAAAAACTTGCCATTTTCATTGATTACAAAGAAGAAACTGTCCGGTTAATTGACAGAAAATCAGACTCAAACCGATACAAGCCAACCCATATGACATGGGCATCACCGGTCAACCTGACCACCGACATGAAACCCACAACTGCAAAGAAGAAAGACATCCGTCGAGGAGTCGCAAGCGTCATCGTCATCACCGGTTGCCTCGAACGGGCGACTCCGACTTCACCATAGAGCTCCATCATCGAAGTCAACCCGCAAACAGCCGCAGAAGCCACGACGACACATGCCAACGAATGGCCACACGCGCAAGCAACCGACATCTCCGACTTTAACGACGAGCATCGCAAGAGAAATATGTAGGACTTGCACCGATCGTGCCCTCCACAAACGGCCATCGAGTGCCTGTCATCGTCACCACCTGGACATGCTCCACCGCAGCTCCGACTTCAAAACAACCAAGTAACCAACGGAAGGGCACCTCAGACACGCCGGGAAGAACCGACTACCGAAATCCACGCCGCGACCCGAGCTCCTCTCGATGCCATCATCGTTGCAAAAACAGAAACCAGCGCCCCGCCTCAACAAACCACGCGGCGAAGATGCCGCCATTCACCGGCCTCCCAGTCGTAGCCGGCTTCGAGACGATGCCCAAAGACGTGAATACGCCTCCATCGCCCGACCCTCCGAAGCCAAAGCCGTGAAGAGTCTTTTTCATTCAGCATCCAAGAACAACAGCACTTTAAAAATCGACCCGAGAACAACAGCACTTTGGTTCCTTCACGAATCAAACAGGCAGCAATAGGCGTGAATTTTTTATTCAGAAAAACTTGCACAAGCAGGAGCATCACCCTCCATCAGGTTACATTCTTCTTTCTGCCTGAAAAGCAGCTCCACGCACAGACACAGGGTAGCTAAGGCCACCTCGCACTAACTGCTGACTAATAGTAAGCGTTGCTACCAGCACAAGAAGAGAACAAGAGAGGCACAACAACAGAAAAGATTTTACTAGGGCTAATCGAAATAACACTGCTGATTAAACTAGCTAGCTAGAAACTACGTAGATCAAGCTCCGGGCGGTCGAACCATCCATCGTGCGCGTCAGCCTTCCGATCGAATTCACAGACCGTGGCGGTGGTGCCGGTGGTGGGGTGAAGCGACCCGAGATGCATCGGCGCCGGGCTGGACACTAGTAGAAAAACACCTAATAGTTCCGGTTCGTAAGGGCCTTTAGTCCCGGTTCATGAACCGGGACTAATGGGTCGTTACTAATACCTCCACCCATTAGTCCTGGTTCAAACACGAACCGGGACCAATGTGCCTCCACGTGGCCCTGTGCGCCGAGCCCAGTCAGGGGGCCTTTGGTCCCGGTTGGTGGCACCAACCGGGACCAAAAGGCAGCCACGCGTCAGCATTCCAGTGGCTGGTTTTTTTTTTTGAAAGGAGGGGGGAGGAGGTTTGGGGGTTTTGGGGGGTTAATTTAGGTGTTTCATATATTATGTTAGGTAGCTAATTAATAGAGAGAAATGTCCTTTCTTATGTCCGTGCTTGGTCGACGCTACGTACTATATATACATAAGTGATCGAGAGAACCATTGAGTACAGAAGTTCGTCATGCATACCGAGAGAAGTGATCGATCGACCTCTCCTTCTCCGAGAGATTGGTCGAACAACAAGTTTTCGTATATCATGTATCTGACGCTACTGGCTACATACATGTACAATATGTATAAGATCTCTTAATTACAACCCCCTAGCAATTGAAATCAATTACCACATGGTATTCTCCGACTTTATTGATGACGTGGTCAAGAAAGAATCCCGCCAATTCCTCTTGAATTGCTTTCATGCGATCTGGTTCTAGGAGTTCATTCCGCATCTGCCACGTCTAATTTGAAGAAGGGGGTTAACTAATACATATATATGAATGAAACTCAACAGAAATGATGGTGTAATAAAATGAAATTGTGAATATTATTGCTTACGCACTTCATATTGTCTTTGAGAGTAGCCCCGCTTGTTTTTCAAAGTCGCGTTGTGGATGAACTCGCACACGTAGTATCCACAGAAATCATTCCCTTCTTCCTGCCACAAGCACTTTACGAGAAATAGAGGTCAATCAAACTGATAATAAAGCATTATAAATGGCATTGATGAAAGTATAGCTATAGAATCAACGGGAGATGCGCGCAACTAGCTAGCCAGTAGTACTTACTTTCGGGTATGTATATCGCAGCTCCTCCGGCGGTCCCGGAGCTTGTGCGGTGAACTGTTTCCAAACCCTGCAAGACAAAGAAAATAATTATTATTACTTGAGATATCAGGAAATAAACAAAAAGTTGCCGATATGGTGCGATAATGATCGATTGAACTTACTTGCTGAACATTTCAGTCATGTCCGCATAGGATTTGGGATCTTTCCGTCTCGAGTCTAAGACGGTTACTAGTCCACGCTCAAGCTTAATCTCCAGAAGAATATAGTGGTACCTGCGCACGCATGCATAACTCATCAATTACATTACTATAACCTCGCTCGAGTAATAAGGGAAACCAAATATGCACACGACAGTAACACTCACTTGCCGTTGTAAGGAAAGAGTATGGTATCTTTGTTTTGATTTTTGATCAATGTTTGTAGCACGTTATCCTCGGCCTCTTTGATGTCCTTTTTAACCAGAAATTCATCTATGATATTTATGTTAATAAACCCAATATCATAAATTTCTTGTTTTTTGCACTCGATGATCTTCAATCTGCATAATATATTGAGGATAATTAATTATAAATACATGAAATGAAAGAGCTGAGCTATATATAGAGACTTAATGACATAAATAGTACTTATAGACGGTAGCAAAAGACCATTAGTTTATCGAGGGCCTTTTGATTGAAGAACGTGAAGAACTCATCAAATGAAACAGTCAACAGATCATTTGCAACGAGGTCGTACTCCTCTTTAATATTCAGATACAAAGCATCCATACCCTCAGACTCTCTGCAGGTTTCCATGTACCAGTTATGGAATCTTCACATCATTGTTGTCAGAGATTTTTCATCTTTGACGAGAGGCTTCCCGTACTCGTATCTGTGTTCGTCCACCTCCAAGAAATCAAGAAGTTGATCGTCAGGCAGGTAATCTGCAAGGTTGCCATAACCGGCCACCGTCCCGGGAGCATTAGACACATTGAGCGGGGGGCGCGATTGCTGTGCTTGTTCGCCAAGCTGGGCAATTTTTTCCCCTTTGCTCGTTCTTTTGACCTTTTAGCATTGACAGTAGTTCCCGACCGCTGGGCTTGGAGATATGTCTGTTCAGTAATGCGCTCATAGTTGGTTCTCGGCGGAGACTTTGGTAGTTTCCTCAGGGCATCGATAGTGCGCTTTGCTTTCACCGGATCTACCTTCTCCTCCGGAGGTGGATGTCTCTTTGCTTTCACCCCTTCAAAGAACTCCTTCACGTGGGTCCGCACAATCCTATTGTTTTACTCCTCGGTCCTCTCGTACGGTAACTTCTCTAGAGGCTTGAGAGGTGGACCGTATCTGTATTGCCTCCCGCCTCTGGTTGTGCTACTAGACACCGGAGCAGACGGAGCGGCTGCGGCGTCTGTCTTCTTTCATGCTTGCTTACGAGGTGGAGGAGAAGGAGTACGACGCGCCGGAGCAGCCGGGGCGGCGGCGGGTCTCTTCCGCCCCTGCTGGCGAGGCGGAGAAGGAGGAGGCTGCTGGCTGCTCGGGAGCGCCGGCGCAGGCGGAGAAGGAGGCGGAGTGCCGCCACGTGTCGGAGAAGGAGGCGGAGTGCCGCCATGCGTGCCCTGATCGTCACTCGCCGGAGGAGGAGGCGGTGGAGGAGGCAGAGTGCCCTGACTCGCCGAAGGAGGAGGAGGAGGCGGAGGCATCCAGTTCGGAAGGTTGATGAGCTCCTTCCGCCATAGGCATGGAGTCTTCAGAGCAGAAACCAGCGTAGTCTCCCCTTCACCGGTAGGGTGGTCAAGCACGAGGTCCTCAAATCCCTCTGTTATTTCATCCACCATCACCTTAGCATATCCTTCTGGAATCGGTCGGCAGTGATAAGTTGCTCCGGATCCACTAGGATAAACAGAGCCAACAGCCGCCTTGACCTTCAAATTCATCCATCGCGCCATAATGTGGCAATGTTGAGACTCTGTGATAGCATCCTTGGGATAGCTGGCAGGAGCCGTCAAGACATGCTCCGGCTGAAGTAGCTCGGTGGAAGCCACGCTGCTTCTCCGCTGAGATGGCGGGGTAGCTTCGGGGGAAGCTTCGGCAGGTCGTTTGCTGCGATCTGCTGCTTCTCGTTCCTCTTCTCGTTCCTCTAGCCCCATTACCCTTTCGTGCAGCGCCTGCAGTTGGCCCTGCTTCAGTTTCTTCCTCCTCTCGTGGGTTTTGTAACCCCCTGCGTCCGAAAAACCAACCTTCCATGGAATGGAGCCTGGCGTGCCTTGTGTCCGTCCAGGGTGCTCAGGATTCCCGAGGGCCATTGTGAGCTCGTCCTTCTCCTTGTCTGGTATGAACGTCCCTTTCTGCGCTGCATTGATATACTTCCGAAGGTTCTTGACTGGTATTTCCAGTTGCTCGTCCGTCCAACAGCACATCCCTGATACAGGGTCCAAGGTGTGGAGAACGCAGTAATTTCAAAAAAATTCCTACGCACACGCAAGATCATGGTGATGGCATAGCAATGAGAGGGGAGAGTGTTCGTCCACGTACCCTCGTAGACTGTAAGTGGAAGCGTTATCACAACGCGGTTGATGTAGTCGTACGTCTTCACGATCCGACCGATCCAAGTACCGAACGTACGGCACCTCCGAGTTCAGCACACGTTCAGCTCGATGACGATCTCCGGCCTCCGATCCAGCAGAGCTCCGGGGAGGAGTTCCGTCAGCACGACGGCGTGGTGACGATGATGATGTTCTACCGGCGCAGGGCTTCGCCTAAACTCCGTGACGATATGACCGAGGTGGAATATGGTGGAGGGGGGCACCTCACACGGCTAAGGAACGATCCGTAGATCAACTTCTGTGTCTTTGGGGTGCCCCCTGCCCCCGTATATAAAGGAGGGAGGGGGGAGGCCGGCCGGCCCTTGTTGGGCGCGCCAGGAGGAAGAGTCCTCCTCCTAGTAGGAGTAGGACTCCTCCTTTCCTACTCCTACTAGGAGGGGAAGGAAGGGGGAGAGGAGGGGAAGGAAAGAGGGGGGGCGCCGCCCCCCCTCCTAGTCCAATTCGGACCAGAGGGAGAGGGGGCGCGCGGCCCTTCCTGGCCGCCCCTCTCTCTTCCCACTAAGGCCCATGTGGCCCATTAACTCTCCGGGGGGGGGGGGGTCCGGTAACCCTCCGACACTCCGGTTTTCTCCGAAATCACCCGGAACACTTCCGGTGTCCGAATATAGTCATCCAATATATCAATCTTTATGTCTCGACCATTTCGAGACTCCTCGTCATGTCCGTGATCACATCCGGGACTCCGAACAAACTTCGGTACATCAAAACTTGTAAACTCATAATAAAACTGTCATCGTAACGTTAAGCGTGCGGACCCTACGGGTTCGAGAACTATGTAGACATGACCTAGAACTATTCTCGGTCAATAACCAATAGCGGAACCTGGATGCCCATATTGGTTCCTACATATTCTACGAAGATCTTTATCGGTCAAACCGCATAACAACATACGTTGTTCCCTTTGTCATCGGTATGTTACTTGCCCGAGATTTGATCGTCGGTATCCAATACCTAGTTCAATCTCGTTACCGGCAAGTCTCTTTACTCGTTCTGTAACACATCATCTTATAACTAACTCATTAGTCACAATGCTTGCAAGGCTTAGGTGATGAGTATTACCGAGAGGGCCCAGAGATACCTCTCCGACAATCGGAGTGACAAAACCTAATCTCGAATTATGCCAACCCAACATGCACCTTCGGAAACACCTGTAGAGCACCTTTATAATCACCCAGTTACGTTGTGACGTTTGGTAGCACACAAAGTGTTCTTCCGGTAAACGTGAGTTGCACAATCTCATAGTTGCAGGAACTTTGTATAAGTCATGAAGAAAGCAATAGCAACATACTAAACGATCAATGGGTCATGTCAATCACATCATTCTCCTAATGATGTGATCCCGTTAATCAAATGACAACTCTTTTGTCCATGGCTAGGAAACTTAACCATCTTTGATTCACGAGCTAGTCGAGTAGAGGCATACTAGTGACACTATGTTTGTCTATGTATTAACACATGTATTATGTTTCCGGTTAATACAATTCTAGCATGAATAATAAACATTTATCATGATATGAGGAAATAAATAATAACTTTATTATTGCCTCTAGGGCATATTTCCTTCACAAGGTTCCGCCAGCCCCGAAGAACCAAGTCCGGCAACGGTCTGGCCATCTCATTGTCTCTGGTTTGATCCATTTTTCAAGCAGATCATTCTCAGCCTTGGACCACTTAGGCCGGGCTTTGAGGTAGCCACCTGACCCCGTGCGATGGTGAAGCTTCTTCTTCGCAGCATTTTGCTTGTTCTTCGCCGACATCTTCTTACTCTTTTCCGATGTCTTGTGGGCCACAAATGCGGGCCAGTGATCTTCTTCTCATATTTGCCGATGAATTCTGGTGTCTTTTTTTCGACAAAATGGTTCAACTCTTTCCTCCACCTCCTGAATAGGGTTGCCATCTTCTTAAGAGCACAAGACTTGATTAATTGCTCTTTAATTGGCTTCTCCGGATCCTCCTATGGCGGTAGGGTGAAATTTGCCTTCAGCTGAGTCCAAAGATCTTCTTTCTGCATATCATTGACATAAGACACCTCAGGGTCGTCCTTAGGCTTATACCATTGCTGGATGCTGATCGGGATCTTGTCCCTAACAAGAACCCCGCACTGAGCAGTAAATGCGTTCTTTGTCCGGATGGGTTCAATCGGTTCGCCGTCGGGCGCGATTTCTATGATCTCAAACCTTTCATCCGAGCTCAACTTTTTCTTCGGGCCTCGTCTCCTTACCGAAGTTGTGCTCGATCCGGAGGGCTAGAAATTAAAAAGAAGAAAGACGAGAGTAATTAATATGTGTACATATACCAAAACAATGAATGCATCAATTAACTAGTCAGCACGGGCTTAACTAATATATATATATACCTGGCCGGACTCGGTTCGGTCACCGGAGCAGTTAACACGGTCTCCTTCTTGTACCTCCATTGGGTCATCACCGGAGCCATCATGAACATAGCCCTCTTCTTATACCGGCATTAATGGGCCGGAGCCATCATGAACATAGCCCTCTTCTTCACCCCGTCCTTCCTCACCAACGACGTCGATGAAAAATGACGCAACAACATCAGTTCCTTCTGTGATCATCTCCCCCAACATCGCTTCTGTTGCTTCGTCTCGGTAGTGCTCCATAGTTTCTGCAAATATTTACAACATGTCAATTATTATTCAAAAACATGGTACATATGGATATATATTAGTGGCAAACGTAGAACTAGCTAGCTAATCACAATAAGGAATCATGTTAGTGGCCTCGATGCTGCTTCTCTAGGGTTTGGGATCGCCTCGACACAACGCTTCAAGGGTTTGGGGTGGCCTCGACGACAACACTCTTTTAACTTGGTAAATTTGGGTGGCCTCGAGAGTTTTGGTCGAGCGAGAGGGCCGAGGGGGGTGCTGCCGTTGTATAGGTTATCACGGTCGAGAGGGGGTATATATATCGACCGCCCCTCATGTCGAAGTTATCTCGAGGGGGCGGCGAGGGCGAAGGCGAGCAGCCTGACGGCGACAGACCCGATAAAACATAAGAAAACGAAGAAGAGATAAAAAGAGGAGAAGAAGAAAGGAATAGAGGAGAAGATCGAAGAAAAAAAAAGAAGAAAAAAAAAGAGGAGAAGAAGTTTTCTATTTCTTCTTCTTCTCCTCTGTTCCTTTCTTCTTCTCCTCTTCCTTTTCTTCTTTTTTGTTCTTCTTATTTATTTCTCCTCTATTCCTTTCTTCTTCTCCTCTTCCTCTTTTCTTCCTTTTCCTTATTTTACTTTTTCCTCTACACTAACCTAATTAAAATGCACTAACCTAAAATTCATATCTACTAACAACCTAAATAAAAAATTAATACATATATGAAAAAACATATATAAACAAAAAAATGATATGAACATTATATTCATACATACATATAGCCACATCCATTCATCATATAGCTATACCACATACATATATATATATATATTATTAAGAAAATGCAATGAACAAAAAAATACACATGTATGTATGAAAAAAAAGCACTGAACACAGAGCCTCGACGGCGGCGGTTCACAATGGGGGCGGCCGGTGAGGGCGACGGCGGCGGCGGCGAGGGCATCGGCGACGACCACGTACGGCGGGCCGGGGCAGGGGCGTGGCCGGCGACGACGGCGACGGTGACGGCGACGACGACGGTGTCGGCGGGGGCGGGCGGCGGGCGGCGTCGGGGCAGCGCCTGGCGGCGACGGGGCAGGGGCGACGACGGCTGCACGCGAACGGCGTCTGGGCGGCGGGCGGCGTCGGGGGCGCGCGGACACTGTCGAGGCGGCGCGCGGACGGCGTCTGGGCGGCGGGCGGCATCGGGGCAGCGGACGGCGTCGATCTGGGCAGCCTGGCGGCGTCGTCGGGCGGCAACTGGCGATGTGTTCGTCAAATTTTCCTAAGTGTTGTATATATACCAAGGGCATTGGTCCCGGTTCGTGACTCCAACCGGGACTAATGCCCCCTTTAGTCCCGGTTGGTACCACCAACCGGGACCAAAGGCCTCTTTTCAGCAGCCCAACGGGCGGGAAGCGGCGACCTTTGGTCCCGGTTGGTGGCACCAACCAGGACTAATGCCCCCCCTTTAGTCCCGGTTAGTGCCACCAACCGGGACCAAAGGACCCTGTGCTGCCCGCATTGGGTCCAAAGTTTAGTCCCACCTCGCTAGTTGAGAGGGGCGCGCAGTGGTTTATAAGCCCCACTGCCGCACCCCTCTCGAGCTCCTCTCCACCGTAGGCTTACGGGCCTATATGCTACTGCTTTGCCTGATGGGCCTGCTGGGCCTACTGCGGGCCTGAATCCTGGCCCATGGTAGGGTTTCTAGTCGTATTCGGGCCGTGGGGGCCCAGCAGGAGGCATTTTTTGTTTTCTTTCTTGCTTTATTTATTTTATTTTGTTTCTACTTACAACAAAATACTTATTGTTGCTATTTTTAATTAGTTTCTAGTTTTTTTGTTTTGTTTTCTGCATTATTTATTTTCTTTTGTTTTTTGCTTTTTTAATTCTTTTTGCTTTTAGTTCTGGAAAAATTATAAACTTTCTGTTAGTGCCATTAATTTTCAAATTTGAAAACACTTTTTTTGTTTTTTTGTTTTCTTTCTTACTTTATTTATTTTATTTTGTTTGTACTTACAACAAAATACTTATTGTTGCTATTTTTAATTGTTTTTTGTTTTGTTTTCTCCATTATTTATTTTCTTTTGTTTTTTGCTGTATTTTTTAATTCTTTTTGCTTTTAGTTTTAGAAAAATTATAAACTTTCTGTTAGTGCCATTAGTTTTCAAATTTGAAAACACTTTTTTTGTTTTTTGTTTTCTTTCATGCTTTATTTATTTATTTTTGTTTCTACTTACAACAAAATACTTATTGTTGCTATTATTATTACGAGGGCCAAACCATAAGACATTAAAGCTTTTCAAATGAACTATGAAAAAGGTTGAAAGTTGGCATGGTATCATAAATTCACCCACATAGCATGTGCATGTACAAAACGAACAATGGTATCATACTCGTGTGTTACAAAGTTGGCATGGTATCATCATAATAGTTGTGGGAGAAAGTCTTCACTTTTTCTTCGCTTGTGTCATTTGCTTATTGCGCCGTAACCATGGATAATCTTCATCACTTATCAGGATGCTGGGGTCAGCCTTGACTTTGAAGGGAGGAATTTCATGAAACTTTTCATAATCTTCAGATATGTCTGTCTTGCCCTCCACTCCCACGATGTCCCTTTTTCCTGAAAGAACTATGTGGCGCTTGGGCTCATCGTATGATGTATTCGCTTCCTTATCTTTTCTTTTTCTCGGTCTGGTAGACATGTCCTTCACATAGATAACCTGTGCCACATCATTGGCTAGGACGAACGGTTCGTCAGTGTACCCAAGATTTTTCAAATCCACTGTTGTCATTCCGTACTGTGGGTCTACCTGTACCCCGTCATTCCGTACTGTGGGTCTACCTGTACCCCGCCTCCTGATAGATTGACCCATTTGCACTTAAACAAAGGGACCTTAAAATCATGTCCGTAGTCAAGTTCCCATATGTCCACTATGTAACCATAATATGTGTCCTTTCCCCTCTCGGTTGTTGCATCAAAGCGGACACCGCTGTTTTGGTTGGTGCTCTTTTGATCTTGGTCAATCATGTAAAATATATTCCCATTTATCTCGTATCCTTTCCAAATCGTAACAGTCGAAGATGGTCCCCTGGACAACAAGTACAGCTCATCACAAACAGTGTTGTCACCTCTGAGACATGCTTCCAACCAACTGCTGAAAGTCCTGATGTGTTCACATGTAATCCAGTCGTCGCACTGCTCCGGGTGTTTGGAGCGCAGACTGTTCTTGTGTTCATCGACATACGGGGTCACCAACGTAGAGTTCTGTAGAACTGTGTAGCGTGCTTGAGACCAAGAATATGCGTCCCTGCATATTATTGAGTCCCTTCCAAGCGTGCCTTTTCCAGTCAGTCTCCCCTCATACCGCGATTGAGGGAGACCTATCTTCTCAAGGCCAGGAATGAAGTCAACACAAAACCCGATGACATCCTCTGTTTGATGGCCCATGGAGATGCTTCCTTCTGGCCTAGCGCGGTTACGGACATATTTCTTTAGGACTCCCACGAACCTCTCAAAGGGGTACATATTGTGTAGAAATACGGGGCCCAGAATGACAATCTCGTCAACTAGATGAACTAGGACGTGCGTCATGATATTGAAGAAGGATGGAGGGAACACCAGCTCGAAACTGACAAGACATTGCACCACATCACTCCTTAGCCTTGGTATGATTTCTGGATCGATCACCTTTTGAGAGATTGCATTGAGGAATGCACATAGCTTCACAATGGCTAATCGGACGTTTTCCGGTAGAAGCCCCCTCAATGCAACCCGAAGCAGTTGCGTCATAATCACGTGGCAGTCATGACACTTCAGGTTCTGAAACTTTTTCTCTGACATATTTATTATTCCTTTTATATTCAATGAGAAGCCAGTCGGGACCTTCATACTAAGCAGGCATTCAAAGAAGATTTCCTTCTCTTCTTTGGTAAGAGCATAGTTGGCAGGACCTTCATACTGCTTTGGAGGCATGCCGTCTTTTTCGTGCGAACGTTGCAGGTCCTCCCGTGCCTCAGCTGTATCTTTTGTCTTCCCATACACGCCCAAGAAGCCTAGCAGGTTCACGCAAAGGTTCTTCGTCACGTGCATCACGTCGATCGAAGAGCGGACCTCTAGGTCTTTCCAGTAGGATAGGTCCCAAAATATAGATTTCTTCTTCCACATGGGTGCGTGTCCCCCAGCGTCACTTGGAACAGCTAGTACGCCGGGACCCTTTCCAAAGATTACGTGTAAATCATTGACCATAGCAAGTACGTGATCACCGGTACGCATGATGGGGAACGTTGCATAAAATAAAAAATTTCCTATGTTCACCAAGATCCATCTATGAGTTCATCTAGCAACAAGAGAGAGAGAGAGAGATGCATCTACATACCCTTGTAGATCGCGTGCGGAAGCGTTCAAGAGAACGGGGTTGAGGTAGTCGTTCTCGTCGTGATCCTATCACCGGAGATCCTAGCGCCGAACGGACGGCACCTCCACGTTCAACAAATGTACGGTCAGCGTGACGTCTCCTCCGTCTTGATCCAGCAAGGGGGAAGGAGAGGTTGATGAAGATCCAGCAGCACGACGGCATGGTGGTGGATGCAGCAAGACTCCGGCAGGGCTTCGCCAAGCAACTGCGGGAGGAGGAAGAGGTGTAGCAGGGGGAGGGAGGCGCCAAGACTCAGGGTGCGGCTTCCCTCCCTTCCCCCCTCCTTTATATAGGCCCCCTGGGGGGGCCCTGGATATGGGAATCTCCCAAGGGGGCGGCGGCCAGGGGGGGTGGAGTGCCCCCCAAGGCAAGTGGTGCGCCCCCACCCTAGGGTTTCCAACCCTAGGCGCAGGGGGGCCCAAGGAGGGGCGCACCAGCCCACTAGGGGCTGGTTCCCCTCCCACTTCAGCCCACGGGGCCCTCCGGGATAGGTGGCCCCACCCGGTGGACCCCCGGGACCCTTCCGGTGGTCCCGGTACAATACCGGGTGACCCCGAAACTTTCCCGATGGCCGAAACAACACTTCCTATATATAATTCTTTACCTCTGGACCATTCCGGAACTCCTCATGACGTCCGGGATCTCATTTGGGACTCCGAACAACATTCGGTTTGCTGCATACTCATATTCATACAACCCTAGCGTCACCGAACCTTAAGTGTGTAGACCCTACGGGTTCGGGAGACATGCAGACATGACCGAGACGGCTCTCCGGTCAATAATCAACAGCGGGATCTGGATACCCATGTTGGCTCCCGCATACTCCTCGATGATCTCATCGGATGAACCACGATGTCGAGGATTAAAGCAACCCCGTATATTATTCCCTTTGGCAGATGGTATGTTACTTGCCCGAGATTCGATCATCGGTATCCCAATACCTCGTTCAATCTCGTCGCCGGCAAGTCACTTTACTCGTACCGTAATGCATGATCCCGTGACCAGACACTTGGTCACTTTGAGCTCATTATGATGATGCACTACCGAGTGGGCCCAGTGATACCTCTCCGTTATACGGAGTGACAAATCCCAGTCTCGATCTGTGTCAACCCAACAGACACTTTCGGAGATACCTGTAGTGCATCTTTATAGTCATGCAGTTACGTTGTGACGTTTGGTACACCCAAAGCACTCCTACGGTATCCGGGAGTTACACGATCTCATGGTCTAAGGAAGAGATACTTGACATAGGAAAAGCTCTAGCAAAACGAACTACACGATCTTGTGCTATGCTTAGGATTGGGTCTTGTCCATCACATCATTCTCCTAATGATGTGATCCCGTTATCAACGACATCCAATGTCCATAGTCAGGAAATCATGACTATCTGTTGATCAACGAGCTAGTCAACTAGAGGCTCACTAGGGACATGTTGTGGTCTATGTATTCACACGTGTATTACGATTTCCGAATAATACAATTATAGCATGAATAAAAGACAACTATCATGAACAAAGAAATATAATAATAATCCTTTTATTATTGCCTCTAGGGCATATTTCCAATAGTCTCCCACTTGCACTAGAGTCAATAATCTAGTTACATTGTGATGAATCAAACACCCATAGAGTTCTGGTGTTGATCATGTTTTGCTCGCGGAAGAGGTTTAGTCAACGGATCTGCGACATTCAGATCCATATGTACTTTGAAAATATCTATGTCTCCATCTTGAACATTTTCACGGATGGAGTTGAAACGACGCTTGATGTGCCTGGTCTTCTTGTGAAACCTGGGTTCCTTGGCAAGGGCAATAGCTCCAGTGTTGTCACAGAAGAGAGTGATTGGCCCCGACGCATTGGGTATGACTCCTAGGTCGGTGATGAACTCCTTCATCCATATTGCTTCATGCGCTGCCTCCGAGGCTACCATGTACTCCGCTTCACATGTAGATCCCGCCACGACGCTCTGCTTGCAACTGCACCAGCTTACTGCTCCATGATTCAACATATACGTGTATCCGGTTTGTGACTTAGAGTCATCCAGATCCGTGTCGAAGCTAGCGTCGACGTAACCCTTTACAACGAGCTCTTCGTCACCTCCATAAACGAGAAACATGTACTTTGTCCTTTTCAGGTACTTTAGAATATTCTTGACCGCTGTCTAGTGTTCCTTGCCGGGATTACTTTGGTACCTACCTACCAAACTTACAGCAAGGTTTACATCTGGTCTGGTACATAGCATGGCATACATAATAGATCTTATGGATGAGGCATAGGGGATGACACTCATCTCTTCTTTATCTTCTGCCGTGGTCGGGCATTGAGCCGAGCTCAATCTCACACCTTGCAATACAGGAAAGAACCCTTTCTTGGACTGATCCATTTTGAACTTCTTCAAAATCTTATCAAGGTATGTGCTTTGTGAAAGACCTATGAGGCGTCTCGATCTATCCCTATAGATCTTGATGCCTAATATGTAAGCAGCTTCTCCAATGTCCTTCATTGAAAAACACTTATTCAAGTAGGCCTTAATGTTGTCCAAGAATTCTATATCATTTCCCATCAAAAGTATGTCATCTACATATAATATGAGAAATGCTACAGAGCTCCCACTCACTTTCTTGTAAACGCAGGCTTCTCCATAAGTCTGCATAAACCCAAACACTTTGATCATCTCATCAAAGCGAATGTTCCAACTCCGAGATGCTTGCACCAGCCCATAAATGGATCACTGGAGCTTGCATACTTTGTTAGCATTCTTAGGATCGGCAAAACCTTCCGGCTGCATCATATACAACTCTTCCTTAAGATAACCGTTAAGGAATGCCGTTTTGACGTCCATCTGCCATATCTCATAATCATAGTATGCGGCAATTGCTAACATGATTCGGACGGACTTAAGATTCGCTACGGGAGAGAAAGTCTCATCGTAGTCAACCCCTTGAACTTGTCGATAACCCTTAGCAACAAGTCGAGCTTTATAGATGGTGACATTACCATCCACGTCCGTCTTCTTCTTAAAGATCCATTTGTTTTCTGTCGCTCGCCGATCATCGGGCAAGTTAGTCAAAGTCCATACTTTATTTTCATACATGGATTCTATCTCGGACTGCATGGCTTCTAGCCATTTGTTGGAATCTAGGCCCGCCATCGCTTCTTCATAGTTCGAAGGTTCACCGTTGTCTAACAACATGATTTCCAGGACAGGGTTGCCATACCACTATGGTGTGGAACGTGTCCTTGTGGACCTACGAAGTTCAGTAGCAACTTGATCCTAAGTACCTTGATCATCATCATTAATTTCCTCTCCAGTCGGTGTGGGCACCATAGGAACATTTTCTTGAGCTGTACTACTTTCCGGTTCAAGAGGTAGTACTTCATCGAGTTCTACTTTCCTCCCACTTACTCCTTTCGAGAGAAACTCCTTTTCCAGAAAGGATCCGTTCTTGGCAACAAAGATCTTGCCTTCGGATCTAAGGTAGAAGGTATACCCAATGGTTTCCTTAGGGTATCCTATGAAGACGCATTTTTCCGACTTGGGTTCGAGCTTTTCAGGTTGAAGTTTCTTGACATAAGCATCGCATCCCCAAACTTTTAGAAATGACAGCTTAGGTTTCTTCCTAAACCATAATTCATACGGTGTCATCTCAACGGATTTAGACGGTGCCCTATTTAAAGTGAATGTAGCTGTCTCTAGAGCGTATCCCCAAAATGATAGCGGTAAATCGGTAAGAGACATCATAGATCGCACCATATCCAATAGAGTGCGATTACGACGTTCGGATACACCGTTACGCTGAGGTGTTCCAAGCGGCATGAGTTGTGAAACGATTCCACATTTTCTTAAGTGTGTACCAAATTTGTGACTTAAATATTCTCCTCCACGATCTGATCGTAAGAATTTTATCTTTCGGTCACGTTGATTATCTACTTCATTCTCAAATTCCTTGAACTTTTCAAAGGTCTCAGACTTATGTTTCATCAAGTAGACATACCCATATCTACTTAAGTCATCAGTGAGAGTGAGAACATAACGATATCCTCCCCGAGCCTCAACGCTCATTGGACCACACACATCAGTATGTATGATTTTCAATAAGTTGGTTGCTCGCTCCATTGTTCCGGAGAACGGAGTCTTGGTCATTTTGCCCATGAGGCATGGTTCGCATGTGTCAAATGATTCATAATTGAGAGACTCTAAAAGTCCATCAGCATGGAGCTTCTTCATGCGCTTGACACCAATGTGACCAAGGCGACAGTGCCACAAGTATGTAGGACTATCGTTATCAACTTTACATCTTTTGGTATTCACACTATGAATATGTGTAACATTACATTCGAGATTCATTAAGAATAAACCGTTGACCATCAGGGCATGACCATAATACATATCTCTCATATAAATAGAACAACCATTATTCTCAGATTTAAATGAATAGCCATCTCGTATTAAATGAGATACAGATACATTGTTCATGCTCAAACTTGGCACTAAATAACAATTATTGAGGTTCATAACTAATCCCGTGGGTAAATGTAGAGGTAGCATGCCGGCGGCGATCACATCGACCTTGGAACCATTCCCGACGTGCATCGTCACCTCATCCTTCGCCAGTCTCCGCTTATTCCGCAGCTCCTGCTGTGAGTTACAAATATGAGCAACGGCACCGGTATCAAATACCCAGGAGTTACTACGAGTACTGGTAAGGTACACATCAATTACATGTATATCACATATACCTTTAGTGTTGCCGGCCTTCTTGTCCGCTAAGTATTTGGGGCAGTTCCGCTTCCAGTGACCCGTCCCTTTGCAATAAAAGCACTCAGTCTCAGGCTTGGGTCCATTGTTTGACTTCTCCCCGGCAACTGGCTTACCGGGCGCGGCAACATCTTTGCCGTCCTTCTTGAAGTTCTTCTTACCCTTGCCCTTCTTGAACTTAGTGGTCTTATTGACCATCAACACTTGATGTTCTTTCTTGATTTCAACCTCTGCTGACTTCAGCATTGAAAATACTTCAGGAATGGTCTTCACCATCCCCTGCATATTGTAGTTCAGCACAAAGCTCTTGTAGCTCGGTGGGAGCGACTGAAGGATTCTGTCAATGACCGCCTCGTCCGGGAGGTTGATCTCCAGCTGGGACAGGCGGTTGTGCAACCCAGACATTTTGAGTATGTGCTCACTGACAGAACTATTTTCCTCCATCTTACAACTATAGAACTTGTCGGAGACTTCATATCTCTCGACCCGGGCATGAGCTTGAAAAACCATTTTCAGCTCCTCGAACATCTCATATGCTCCGTGTTGCTCAAAACGCTTTTGGAGCCCCGGTTCTAAGCTGTAAAGCATGCCGCACTGAATGAGGGAGTAATCATCAGCACGTGACTGCCAAGCGTTCATAACGTCTTGGTTCTCTGGGATGGGTGCTTCACCTAGCGTTCCTTCTAGGACATATGCTTTCTTGGCTGCTATGAGGATGATCCTCAGGTTCCGGACCCAGTCCGAATAGTTGCTGCCATCATCTTTCAACTTGGTTTTCTCTAGGAACGCGTTGAAGTTCATGTTGACATGAGCGTTGGCCATTTGATCTACAAGACATATTTTGCAAAGCTCTTAGACTAAGTTCATGATAATTAAGTTCATCTAATCAAATTATTTAATGAAATTTCACTCAGATTGACATCCCTCTAGTCATCTAAGTGTTACACGATCCGAGTCGACTAGGCCGTGTCCGATCATCACGTGAGACGGACTAGTCATCATCGGTGAACATCTCCATGTTGATCGTATCTTCCATACGACTCATGTTCGACCTTTCGGTCTCTTGTGTTCCGAGGCCATGTCTGTACATGCTAGGCTCATCAAGTTAACCCTAAGTGTTTATACATGTGTAAAACTGTCTTACACCCGTTGTATGTGAACGTAAGGATCTATCACACCGATCATCACGTGGTGCTTCGAAATGACAAACTTTAGCAACGGCGCACAGTTAGGGGGAACACTTTCTTGAAATTATTATAAGGGATCATCTTATTTACTACTGCGTTCTAAGTAAACAAGATGCATAAAACATAATAAACATCACATGCAATTATATAAAGTAGTGACATGATATGGCCAATATCATATAGCTCCTTCGATCTCCCTCTTCGGGGCTCCATGATCATCTTCGTCACCGGCATGACACCATGATCTTCATCATCGTGCCTCCATGAAGTTGCTCGCCAACTATTACTTCTACTACTATAGCTAACGGTTTAGCAATAAAGTAAAGTAATTACATGGTGTTAAATCATTGACACGCAGGTCATACAATAATTAAGATAACTCCTATGGCTCCTGCCGGTTGTCATACTCATCGACATGCAAGTCGTGATTCCTATTACAAGAACATGATCTCATACATCACAATATATCATTCATCATTCGTCACAACTTCTGGCCATATCACATCACATGACAATTGCTGCAAAAACAAGTTAGACGTCCTCTAATTGTTGTTGCATCTTTTACGTGGCTGCAATTGGGTTCTAGCAAGAACGTTTTCTTACCTACGAATAACCACAACGTGATTTTTGTCAACTTCTATTTACCCTTCATAAGGACCCTTTTCATCGAATCCGCTCCAACTAAAGTAGGAGAGACAGACACCCGCTAGCCACCTTATGCAACTAGTGCATGTCAGTCGGTGGAACCTGTCTCACGGAAGCGTACGTGTAAGGTCGGTCCGGGCCGCTTCATCCCACAATACCGCTGAAGCAAGAAAAGACTAGTAGTGGCAAGCAAGTTGACAAGATCTACGCCCACAACAGATTTGTGTTCTACTCGTGCAATAGAGAACTACGCATAGATCTAGCTCATGATGCCACTGATTGGGGAACGTTGCATAAAATAAAATTTTCCTACGTTCACCAAGATCCATCTATGAGTTCATCTAGCAACGAGAGAGAGAGATGCATCTACATACCCTTTTAGATCGCGTGCAGAAGCGTTCAAGAGAACGGGGTTGAGGTAGTCGTTCTCGTCGTGATCCTATCACCGGAGATCCTAGCGCCGAACGGACGGCACCTCTGCGTTCAACACACGTACGGTCAGCGTGACGTCTCCTCCGCCTTGATCCAGCAAGGGGGAAGGAGAGGTTGATGAAGATCCAGCAGCACGACGGCGTGGTGGTGGATGCAGCAGGACTCCGGCAGGGCTTCGCCAAGCAACTACGGGAGGAGGAAGAGGTGTAGCAGGGGGAGGGAGGCGCCAAGACTCAGGGTGCAGCTGCCCTCCCTTCCCCCTCCTTTATATAGACCCCCTGGGGGGGCGCCGGCCCTGGAGATGGGAATCTCCCAAGGGGGCGGCGGCCAGGGGGGTGGAGTGCCCCCCACGGCAAGTGGTGCGCCCCCACCCTAGGATTTCCAACCCTAGGCGCAGGGGGCCCAAGGGGGGGCGCACCAGCCCACTAGGGGATGGTTCCCCTCCCACTTCAGCCCACGGGGCCCTCCGGGATAGGTGTCCCCACCCGGTGGACCCCCGAGACCCTTCCGGTGGTCTCGGTACAATACCGGGTGACCCCGAAACTTTCCCGATGGCCGAAACAGCACTTCCTATATATAATTCTTTACCTCCGGACCATTCCAGAACTCCTCGTGACGTCCGGGATCTCATCCGGGACTCCGAAGAACATTCGGTTTGCTGCATACTCATATTCATACAACCCTAGAGTCACCGAACCTTAAGTGTGTAGACCCTACAGGTTCGGGAGACATGCAGACATGACCGAGATGGCTCTCCGGTAAATAACCAACAGCGGGATCTGGATACCCATGTTGGCTCCCACATGCTCCTCGATGATCTCATCGGATGAACCACGATGTCGAGGATTCAAGCAACCCCGTATACTATTCCCTTTGGCAGACGGTATGTTACTTGCCCGAGATTCGATCGTCGGTATCCCAATACCTCGTTCAATCTCATCGCCGGCAAGTCACTTTACTCGTACCGTAATGCATGATCCCGTGACCAGACACTTGGACACTTTGAGCTCATTATGATGATGCACTACCGAGTGGGCCCAGTGATACCTCTCCATTATACGGAGTGACAAATCCCAGTCTCGATCCGTGTCAACCCAACAGACACTTTCGGAGATACCTATAGTGCACCTTTATAGTCACCCAGTTACGTTGTGATGTTTGGTACACCCAAAGCACTCCTACGGTATCCGGGAGTTACACGATCTCATGGTCTAAGGAAGAGATACTTGACATAGGAAAAGCTCTAGCAAAACGAACTACACGATCTTGTGCTATGCTTAGGATTGGGTCTTGTCCATCACATCATTCTCCTAATGATGTGATCCCGTTATCAACGACATCCAATGTCCATAGTCAGGAAACCATGAATATCTGTTGACCAACGAGCTAGTCAACTAGAGGCTCACTAGGGACATGTTGTGGTCTAAGTATTCACACGTGTATTACGATTTCCGAATAATACAATTATTGCATGAATAAAAGACAACTATCATGAAAAAAGAAATATAATAATAATCCTTTTATTATTGCCTCTAGGGAATATTTCCAACAACGCATGGCGGGCTTCCTCCGGTGATCTGCCTCGCCTTTGAGATGCTTGCCTTTCTTTCGACATTGATGGTTGGTCGGAAGAAATCGACGATGGCCCAGGTACACATTCTTCCTGCAGCTTCTCAGGTATATACTATCGGTGTCAAGTAAACAGTGCGTGTATGCGTGGTATCCCTTGTTTGTCTGTCCTGAAAGGTTACTGAGAGCGGGCCAATCGTTGATGGTCACGAACAGCAACGCCTTTAGGTGAAATTCCTCCTGTTTGTTCTCATCCCACGTACGTACACCATTTCCATTCCACAGCTGTAAAAGTTCTTCAATTAATGGCCTTAGGTACACATTAATGTCGTTGCCGGGTTGCTTAGGGCCTTGGATGAGAACTGGCATCATAATGAACTTCCGCTTCATGCACATCCAAGGAGGAAGGTTATACATACATAGAGTCACGGGCCAGGTGCTGTGATTGCTGCTCTGCTCCCCGAAAGGATTAATGCCATCCGCACTTAAAGCAAACCATACGTTCCTTGGGTCACTTGCAAACTCATCCCAGTACTTTCTCTCGATTTTTCTCCACTGTGACCCGCCAACGGGTGCTCTCAACTTCCCGTCTTTCTTACGGTCCTCACTGTGCCATCGCATCAACTTGGCATGCTCTCCGTTTCTGAACAAACGTTTCAACCGTGGTATTATAGGAGCATACCACATCACCTTCGCAGGAACCCTCTTCCTGGGGGGCTCGCTGTCAACATCACCAGGGTCATCTCGTCTGATCTTATACCGTAATGCACCGCATACCGGGCATGCGTTTAGATCCTTGTACGCACTGCGGTAGAGGATGCAGTCATTAGGGAATGCATGTATCTTCTGCACTTCCAATCCTAGAGGGCATACGACCTTCTTTGCTCGTATGTACTGTCGGACAATTCGTTATCCTTTGGAAGCTTCTTCTTCAATATTTTCAGTAGCTTCTCAAATCCTTTGTTAGGCACAGCATTCTCTGCCTTCCACTGCAGCAATTCCAGTATGGTACCGAGCTTTGTGTTGCCATCTTCGCAATTGGGGTACAACCCTTTTTTGTGGTCCTCTAACATGCGATCGAACTTCAACTTCTCCTTTTGACTTTCGCATTGCGTCCTTGCATCGACAATGACCCGACGGAGATCATCATCATCGGGCACATTGTCTGGTTCCTCTTGATCTTCAACAGCTTCGCCTGTTGCAGCATCATCGTGCACATCGTCTGGTTCCTCTTGATCTTCAGTAGCATCACCGTATTCAGGGGGCACATAGTTGTCATCGTACTTTTCTTCTTCGCCGTCTTCCATCATAACCCCTATTTCTCCGTGCCTCGTCCAAACATTATAGTGTGGCATGAAACCCTTGTAAAGTAGGTGGGTGTGAAGGATTTTCCGGTCAGAGTAAGACTTCATATTCCCACATATAGGGCATGGACAACACATAAAACTATTCTGCTTGTTTGCCTCAGCCACTTCGAGAAATTCATGCACGCCCTTAATGTACTCGGAGGTGTGTCTTGAACTATACATCCATTGCCGGTTCATCTGCGTGCATTATATATAATTAAGTGTGTCAAAAATCATTACAGAACATCATGAATAGATAATTAAGTGACCAAATTAATAGAAGTTCATCATCACATTAAAACCAAAGTACATACATAGTTCTCATCTAACAACATAAAGCTCTGCAGAGCATCTAAATTAATTAAACCATACATTGAAACTATGTAAAACATTTCAATGCGAAAACAAATGCGATCATAATCGCAACCAATGTAACAACTGATCCAACGACATAATGATACCAAGCCTCGGTATGAATGGCATATTTTCTAATCTTCCTAATCTTCAAGCGCATTGCATCCATCTTGATCTTGTGATCATCCATGACATCCGCAACATGCAACTCCAATATCATCTTCTCCTCCTCATTTTTTCTAATTTTTCCTTCAAGAAATTGTTTTCTTCTTCAACTAAATTTAACCTCTCGACAATAGGGTCGGTTGGAATTTCTGGTTCAACAACCTCCTAGATAAATAAAATCTATGTCACGTTGGTCGGCATAATTGTCATAAACAATAGATGAAACAATAGTTATGAAAAGACAATATATACCACATCCGAATCATAGACAGGACGAGGACCGACGGGGGCAGATACCAAAACCATCGCACTATATAAGATGCAATAATAAAAGTAAGAAAATTATACAAGTATCTATATAAACATACAAGTAAGAATTTTTTTCCTTTCAGAAAGAAGATAAGAACAAGAGGCTCACCACGGTGGTGCCAACGACGAGATCGGCGCGGGCGATCGACGGCAGTGAAGACGGGGACGGGACGTGACGGACCGCTAAACCTAGACAAATATTAAGGAAAATGGAGCTTGGAGGTCGAGCTTGGAGAGGAGAAAGCTTAAGTAGTGTGCCTCGGACATTCCATCGAACACCTCATGTGCATAGGAGGTGAGCTAGAGCACCATAAAGCTCTCTCCTCGCCGGCCACGAAAAACAGAGCAGTGAGTGCTCTGCTCGCGGGTGAGGGGTATATGTAGGCAATTAATTGGTCCCGGTTCGTGGCTTGAACCGGGACTAAAGGGAAGCCTTTGGTCCCGGTTCAGGCCACCAACCGGGACCAATGGTGGTGGGCCAGGACCAAGGCACATTGGTCCCGGTTCGTCCCACCAACCGGGACCAAAAGGTCCAGACGAACCGGGACCAATGGCCCACGTGGCCCGGCCGGCCCCTGGGGCTCACGAACCGGGTCCAATGCCCCCATTGGTCCTGGTTCTGGATTGAACCGGGACTAATGGGCTGACCCGGCCTGGATCATTGCCCCCTTTTCTACTAGTGGGAGCTGGAGACGGGGCGGACATCGGGGCGAACATGCCGGTCATGTTGAAGCCGAACGGCATGGACGGGCTCGGGGCAATGGGCGGCACCAGCAGCGGCGACGCGACGACGGGTTGGGGCGGGCACTGGTAGCACGTAGCGAAGAGGCCGAAGGTGAACACCTACGACATTCAACAACACCTTGCCCGCGGAGATCAAGGCATGGTGGTCGACAGAGAGCTTCATTTCTCAGAAACTTCATCGCGAACAAAATGGTGTGGCTGATCGATTGACAAATGGTAGTCGTACGAGGCGTGTCGCAGTTGCGTGCCTACACCAAGGACCATATGTATTGAGGAGCTCTTGCATCTCCATTGTAAAACCATAATTCCAGAATAAAACTCATGCCCCCCCTACCACGTGAAAAAACACATCATGATATTCCCGCAATCCCGTGGTTTTTTAATACTTCTACATTGTCATAGAGAGACCTGAAGGATTGGAATATCATCAAAGAACTAGCTATGGACATGGGTGTGTGGAAACTTGATATCCATGTGCCAGACCCATGAGTTGGTCGCCAGATCTTATGATTTTCACCTCTAGCCTACTGATACATCTCCATTGTATCTATAATTTTTATTGTTCCATGCTATTATATTATCTGTTTTGGATGTTTAATAAGCATTTATATGCTATTTTATATTATTTTTGGGACTAACCTATTAACCGATAGCCCAGTGCCAGTTTTGGTTTTTTGCCTGTTTTAGAGTTTCGCAGAAAAGGAATACCAAACGGAGTCCAAACGGAATGAAACTTTCTCAGTGATCTTTCTCTCCTCAATGGCAGCTTTGCGGAGCACCTCTTCCTTGAGCATTTGCCATTTTTCTTGCTTCTCTTTTGCCTTCTTCTCGGCCAACTCTTTCTTGATCTCCAACGACTTCAACAACATCAACTCATTTAATTGCACCATGGCATCAATCTTCTCCCTCAAGCTTGATGCTTCTTGCTCTCTCTTCATCTTCTCTTTAGTCTTCTTGTCGCCATCGGGCTTGTTCAAATTTCTTGGGCCATCATCATCTTCATCTTCATCCATGTTTGCAAGTGAGCCTCTTTTTGGTGGGGATTCTCTGTCGATCAACTTCCACTTATCGCACTTTTGGAGCAACTCCCAACAATGCTCTAATTTGAAGAATCTGCCTTCCGAAACTTCCATGGCCTTGTATCTATGTTGAGCAATCTTGTCCTACAAAATGTGAACAAAGTGATGCAATCATTTCCCGTGATACATTATGATGATGCACAACTTGAACAAAGGAAAAACAAACTCACATAATCGGACTCCACGGTGCCACTTGAAGGTGCATTGCGTACTTGCTCCAAGCAAGCTGCCCAACGGCTGCACATAGGTTTGATATTCTCCCAACACCCTTGAAGCGAACGAAATGTGCGTGGAGTCCTATTGGGATACTTTTTCATAATGCAGAAGTATTGATCTTCGATCCTTTGCCAATATCTCTTGGCGGTTTGAGAAACACCCGTGCATAGATCAAGAGACACCGCACTCCATGCTTGGACCAAAGCTTGATCTTCCAAGATCATGTAGTTCTTCGATCTTTGGCTTTTCCCACTATTTGCTTGCGATTCCTCAAACACTTCCGCTTCGATCTCCTCCAATCCGTCCGCGCAACCATGATCATCCACGCCGCCGTCTTTTTCATTGTAATCGAATGGTTCAAAAGGGGCTTGATCAATGTCAACCGCGTTCGTGTCCAACAAGTTCACGGACTCGGTTATTGCATTGTTTGAATCACCGCTATAGCGAACGATAACAAGTCACGAGATATCGAGACTAATGGCGAAAAATGAAAGGGAATCACCAAGACCGAAGAGGCATACCTTCCGGCCATTTCGTCGAACACCTCGCTCGCGGGGGGAGCGGCACTGTTAAACGGCATCGCCGGAGCACCTCCTTGCGGGGGGATGCAGTGAGAGGTTGAAGAAGGTGGCTTCCTTGAAGCCGGAACCTTCCCACGCTTTACGCCCGCGGCCTTGCCGGCCTTCTCCGCCGCCGGCCGGGATCGCACTGCGGCGTTGGCGCCCGGAGCGCGGGCCGTCGAGGCGGGGGCAACCGGATTCCCGCCCTGCACGACCACGTTGCCCTGCCGCTTGCGGGCTGGCGCGGCGTGTGCTTGGGCGACGACGGCGGGGGCAACATGGCCAACGTCGAGATCTGCCCGAGGGGAAGGAGCATGCGCGACCTCGACGGTGACGGGGGGCAGCATGGGGTCGTCCATGGCGGCGAGGAACGGCCGGGGAGGAGGAAGCGAAGCTT